>NC_141069.1:40026501-40359001 GCF_041138505.1 Cibotium barometz | reverse complement strand
AAGTACTCTGTGAGTACTACTGTTAGGTGTTACCATATGGCATCTCTCTGATTCATAGTACTATACATGTTTATATGTTGATAGTAGTATCTTGACATCCTAATAGTACTACGTTAGTATATGCCTTATGCTTATTGTACTAACATAGTACTATGTTAACATTATAGGTTGATTGTCATATTTAGTACTATATGCTAATTTAACTATTTTAGTACTGTTAATACTAGTGGTGATGTGTTACAACTAAATTGGCAATATATATAAGTACTAGTTAGTGCTAATTGCTAATTTTACTATTTTAGTACTATTTGCTTCTCTATTACAACCACTTTAGTATTATGCTAGTACTGATTTAGTACTAAGGTAGTAGTGATTAACTATAGGTAAGGTAGTACATTTGGTTTAGTACTAAACGAGTTCCCTATAGTACTAATTTAGTACTCAATGCAAATGCAGGTGGAGTCTCTCATATAGCACACTACAAGACAATGCTGCCATACACGCGTTCAATACACGCGATAAGTTACGGGCACGTGTATGGTCACGCATGTATATGAGTAGTATCAGGCGCGTGTATATTGGCATCTAAATTCGCGTGTATTGAAGTTTCAGAAACGCGTCTACCAGCGCGTGTATATTGGCATCTAAATTTGCGTGTATATTGGTTTCAAAAACGCGTGTATAATTGCGTGTATATACACGCAATTATACACGCATTATTACACGCGAGAACTTTATTAAGAAAAACTCCATTCCTTTACAAAATTAAAAACTATTTTCTTTAAACCATCTTATAGTACATTACAGTATATATCATTACACAATCCCACTACATGCATTTACAAGAATGAAATATATTCAAAAATAAATCATGAGATGATAATTAAAAGACAACATATACAAAAGAAATGTCATCAATTTAGAACAATACAGCGATGGATTGGTTAGGGTTTGATCTCATCTTCAATAAGATCCATCCTTGCAAAATGATCAACATCAATATCCATTTGATCAATTTGTAAGGCTACGATTAAATTTATTCCACTATCGATATTCTGTCCATTAATAATGGTATCGATGCCCTGATCATTCTCATCAACATCACCATCATCCTCAATGGTAGGGTCATCCTCATGATCATGAGAAATGGCACGCTCATCCTCATTATCATGATCATCTCTTATTTCTTGATCATTGATCACAACATCCTCATTGGCATGTTCGACATCATCTTCATTGCGGCTTGTTACATCCTCCATATGCTCCATATCAGTGAATGTATTATACATCACTATGGAACGTGATGCAATAGGGATGACGTACCACCATTTAATGTCATGCACCATTGGCAGATAGATAACCTACTCAAATACACATACTGTAGTAATTAATTAGCATATCAAAAGTCAAGGGTTATGCGAGCTTAGATATATATGTACATGAAACACATTAGTAAAAAAATGCATACCTACTCACATTGTTGTGGCAATACGAGCCTATCTTTCTTTGTTTGCCAAAACTTTGTAGAGTCAATAGTTACATAGCCACTTGCATGGCATTTTATCGTTGCATTAGGCCCTTTTTCCACCACGTTCATTTGCCATTTGACATCCAAAACATACACAAAGAAGCAATGAAAGTCAAGCCTAAATATGTCTTGGATTGTGCCACAATAATCATCCATTTTTCCATTAGCTCCCTCAAAGCCACTAATGACACCGCAATCTTGTGTATTCCTCTTTTCATCAATTCTTTGTGTTCGAAAATGCTTGCCTTCACACCATATAGCATTGAACATAGTGTACTGGACCAAAATAGAAGCAATATTTGTGTAAGCAATGTGAATAAATATTAAAACCAAATCACTTACAACTAATGCAAAACATTAGTTCTATGTACCTTTAACATGCATCCTCGTGCATACTCCCATTCTTCCGCCTCGCCGCTCTCTGCTCTCTCCATTTCCTCATGCAACCAATCAACATGGATATCATTCAGAAGTGTTGCTAGATGCCTAGGGTACGCCTTACGAGAGCCATGTTGCCTCTGAAAAAGAGCTCTTTTTGCTTCCTTTTTGTCTTTGCATCCTCATATCTTGTAACCCATCTGCTCATCACATCACTATTAAGGATGCAAGTGAAATTGAGATCATCAATCAATGTTCTGTCAATTACTTAACTCTGTCCTTTTCCTTGAGGCACAATAGAGGTCATCCTCAAGTCCTCTTCATTGCTCCATAGTCGTGGCAAGTGGCAAAGAGCTGTCCACCTGACCAAGAAATTCTGAAATATATACAAGAGACTCTTGTATCAACCAACCCTCGGCCATGCTTCCTTCGGGCCTTGCACTTTGCCTCACAAAGTCTTTTAAGGTCTTCATGAAGCGCTCTAGGAAGAACATCCAACGTGCATGCACAGTGCCACATAAAGCAATTTCATCCACTAAATGCACAATGAGATGTAGTTGACTTGTGAGAATGGTTCGCAGAAAAGTCTCCTCTACCAAACAAACCACCTCCACTGCCATAACACGCGCATCATCCAACGTGGCTAGATCAATTGCTTTGGAACTAACATATCTGAAAAATAAATGAATAGTACGTTATGTTAAAACCCTAAGATCTCTCTAGATAATTAACATGCATAAACATGCATAAATCAGGCATAAACTCTACCACCCAACCACCCCCGAGCCCAAGGGTTGCACACATGAAATATAATGGAGTACCACATACCTTCACCTTAGTGTCCCATACCACCAAGAGGTATAACTCCAATACAGCAGCACTCAGCTCTATAGTGAAATGGCAAGAATGTAGATACAATCCTCTACACAAGAGAACATCCCTTGAGTGTGCCCCATGCCCCTATTATATAGGAGGGCCCTCAAGTGACTCTTGACTCTCCATTTCCCATGTGTGACCCTTGGATGCCTGACCCTAACCTTAACCCTTAAGGTTAGACCTAACCCATGCTCCACTAGAGCTTGTTCCCATGCTCCCATGCTCACAAGCCTAATGTGGGTTAGCCTCCTAGTATATGCACAAATAATGTGTACATAAAATACTTCCCCTCTCTCAAAACATTGCACTCTTGCAATGAAAAGAAGGAAATTTGCGCTGAATATTCTCAACCGACTCCCAAGTCGAATCCTCTATTTCCCTATCTTTCCACAAAATTTTAACTTCAAGAATTAGTCGACTACGAAGTTTCCTTTCCCTGAATTCAAGTACCCTTTCAGGTTCATGTGGAACATAAGATAAATCTTCGACTTCAACGAGTTCTTGAGGAGTAACTATGTTATCCTCACCTCCCAGCTTCTCTTTCAATCTACTGACATGAAAGACTGGATGAACTCTAACATGTGGAGGCAGTTTTAACTCATACGCAACCGTGCCAATTCGACGAATAACTCGAAATGGACCACAATATCTAGGAGATAATTTCGAGCATTTTCCCGTTGATAAAGTTTGAGAGTCTTTAGGCACTTTTAAATAAACCAACGCTCCTGGTTTAAAAGACCGAGATGAGCGTCCTCTATCAGAATAAAACCGTGCTCTATCCTGAGCACTCCTGATAGAATCCCGAGCTTCGATCAGCATTTCCTGCATATCATGCAAGAAATCCCTCGATGCATCAAGCTCGATGTCCTTAAGACCAACATCAATAGGTGCTCTGGGTTGATATCCATACATAAGCATAAACGGACTAAAACCTGTAGCCGTATGTTTAGAACTGTTATAGGCAAATTCCATCAGTGGAAGATACTTTTCTCAATTTGATGGTTTTCCAGAGACATATGCACGAAGCATATCCTCTAAAACTTGATTCACCCGCTCTGTTTACCCATCAGACTGCGGATGATCAGAGGAACTCATACTTAAAGTTGTTTCCAATTTCTTAAAAACTTCCTGCCAAAAATTAGCCATGAACTTAGAGTCCCGATCGCTCACAATATCAGAAGGTAGACCATATAGTCTAAACAGTTGCTCGACAAATTGGTACACCAATTTCGAAGCTTTAACTGTTGTTTTTGTGGGTAAAAACCTAGCCATCTTTGTCAATCTATCCACGACTACCCAAATGGCATCGTGACCCCTGTTGGTATGTGGAAGTCCCGTGATGAAATCCATGGAAATACTTTCCCACTTTCTAGACGGAATGTCCAAAGGATGTAATAACCCAGCAGATTTAAGGCGTTCAGCCTTGTTTATTTGACATTGATGACATTGGACCACATAACTCTGAATAAAATCTTTCATTTTTGGCCAATAAAATGTCCTTCTAACTAAAGCCAAGGTACGTTGTATGCCAGGATGTCCTGTCGTCTCGATGGTGCGTCATGGCACTCAAATAGGATCCTTAACTTAATTTCTGGCACATCCGGCACGCAAACCTTATCATTTTGGAATAAAAGACCATTCCGAAGAAAAAATTGGTTGGCTTTTCCTTTCACCAGGTTTTGATCTACTTTAGAGTTGGACCCTGATTTTGCCAAATTCTAATATTTTCCAAAGAAAATATCTGTGCTACATTTTTCCCTGAGTGAATCGTACAAGTTAGAAGTAATCTCAGTGAAGCAAAGCTCATTAACTTCACCGATTCGACTCAATGCATCAGCAATGCGATTTAAGCTACCCTTTCTGTATTTAATCATAAAATCGAAATCTTGCATCAACTCAGCCCATCTTGCTTTTCTACCCTTCAAGTCCGATTGATCACAAATATACTGTAAAGATTGATGATCTGTTAAAACCCTAAGATCTCTCTAGATAATTAACATGCATAAACATGCATAAATCAGGCATAAACTCTACCACCCAACCACCCCGAGCCCAAGGGTTGCACACATGAAATATAATGGAGTACCACATACCTTCACCTTAGTGTCCCATACCACCAAGAGGTATAACTCCAATACAGCAGCACTCATCTCTATAGTGAAATGGCAAGAATGTAGATACAATCCTCTACACAAGAGAACATCCCTTGAGTGTGCCCCATGCCCCTATTATATAGGAGGGCCCTCAAGTGACTCTTGACTCTCCATTTCCCATGCGTGACCCTTGGATGCCTGACCCTAACCTTAACCCTTAAGGTTAGACCTAACCCATGCTCCATAGAGCTTGTTCCCATGCTCCCATGCTCTTTACCTCGTATTGATAATCACAAGATAATCCATTGATGAAAATACCACACAAAGTATGATCATCAGACTTGGCTTTAGCAGCAACTGTCTAAACTTTTGCACATAGTTATCAAAAGACTGATTAGCCGTGCTATTTTTAACCAACTTGGCAATACTCGAATTCATCCTCTGGTTGGACAAATTCTTTTTTGAATGCAACTTCAAAATCTAGCCAAGTAGTGGGAATAGAATCCTCTTTTAGATCCTTCCACCAAGTCAAAGCTTTCCCCTTTAATAAACCCTGTGCCATTTGCAATTTCTGCACATCAGTGAAAGGGTGAAAAGCAAAGTGTGTATTCCACCTGTTAAGCCAGGCATCCACACATTCTTGTGTCTTTTCTTTCTTCTCTCCGCCATACACCTTTGGTGCAAAAGACGGAGCAACTGCTTTGGTAGCTATAGGTGAGGTGGCCAGAAGAGCTTTCTGCAGAGTTAAAATCTGCACCTTAAGTGATTACATCTCATCATGGCACTTTGTTATAGTAGCCTCGAGATGTTGTGTCACCTCCAAAAATTCGCTCTTTGCTACTGCCTCCTCTTCTTCTTCATGGAACTTATGATCTTCCCTTCTAAGGTTGGGATGATCACTCATGTCATCGACATTATCATTGACTGAGAAGTCAATATGAGCCATGGTAAATGAGTTCTCTTTGAATCTGGGTTAAACTTTTCTTCAACACCATGATTATATTCTCCTTGGATGGGAACCTAAATGAATGTAAGTTTAAATTCTTTCCCTTGGGAATGTACACTAGGATTCTTGTTATGGATTGGATCACATAGAACCAAGCTAATATAAATTGTCATAAATGGACGATTTTCTTTATGGATCTTCAAGGTACAAGAATTTGGAGTAACTGGCGCCCCTACCCTGTAACTTGTTAAGGCATCTAAGTTATTGAAGGGACTCAAGAAGAAGCAAGTAATTTATATTATTAATCTCAATCTGGCAAGCAAAGAGTGAGATATGAAGAAACGTGAATGGTTATGTAAGTATATAGACATGTTCCCTGAAGATCAATTGAAACACCCCCACCTTGTGAGGTTGATCTTGAGATAGAGTTGATCCCAAGAACCCACCCGAATACAAAAAGAGCTTACAAGATGATCGTTCCAGAAGCAATTAAGCTCAAGGAATAGTTGAGGCAATTTTTGGAGAAAGGATTTATTCGGCTCAGTTTATCCCACCAACTCTTCCAAAAGAAGAAGGATGGGACTTTTAGATTGTGCATTTATTACCAACGAGGGTTAAATTAGCTTACAATTAAGAATAAATATCATATTCCCGAGATGGATGAGTTGTTAGATTGTTTGCACGGAGCCCATATATTTTCAAAGATTGACTTGAAGTCAAGATGTCATCAGATTAGGATTAAGGAATAGGGTATTCCTTAATCCTAATCTGATGTGGACAATGTTATGAGTTCACATCAATGCCATTCAAATTAACTAATGCCCCTAGTACCTTTAGTCAGTTGTTGTTGATATAGGAAATCTTTAGAGAGCATCTAGATGATTTTGTTTTACTCTTCATTAATGATATTCTGGTTTACTCCAAGAATGTTGCTGATCATGAGAAGCATGTGTGTAAAGTCTTGGAAACCGTTAAAAAAGAATAAACTTTTTGCCAAGAAGAGTAAGTGTACCTTCTTTGCCAAATTAAATATTTAGGGTTCATAGTAGTGTTGAGAGATGGTATATTAGATGATCTTGCCAAGGTGCAAGTTGTTTTATCAATTAGCCAAAATTGAAGATGGTAAAAGAAGTCAGAGGATTCTTAGGTTTGACACGACAGTATCAAATTTTTATTCCCTGATATGATAAGATTTCTTCTCCATTGATAGCACTTCTCAAGTAAAACATAGCATTCTGATGGCCTACAATATGCTAGAGAACCTTTGATAAGCTGAAGGTTGCTTTAGTGACTAATCCAATGTTGAAGTTGCCAGAATTTGGGAAGTCCTTCAAAGTCAAAACTAATGATAATGGATTCACTATTGGAGGAATTCCAATGGACATCCAAAGTCCCATAGGCTATGAGTCTGAAAAATTAAGACCTCATAAAAGAGACTACAATGTCCATGATCTAGAGTTGTTTGAAGCTTTAGGGCGACACTATCTTCTTAGAAATAAGTTCACTTTTGTTACAGATCATAAAAGCTTAAAGTGGAATTTTACCTAGAATGATCTTAACATGAGGCAAAGAAGGTGGATGCAGATACTTCAAGGGTTTTATTTTAAAATTAGGTATATATTAGGAAAAGAGAATGTAGTCATAGATACAAATTAGTAGAAAGGATTCCCTACTCTCACGAATAATAGTAATTTCAAACCCTTTAACCATAGAGATTAAGGAGAGGTTGGATTGTTATCGTATTGCTGAAGCAAGAAAGTAAGATGGCTCGAGAAGTGAAGAAAGTAAGCAAGCTAAATCCTCTAATTTTGGCCTTGTTATAGTATTTCTGAAGAAAGCAAGAAAGTAAGATGGCTCAAGAAGTGAAGAAAGCTTAAGGATTTAGATTAGAGGATGGATGCTTTTACTTCAATAATCGATTGTGTGTTCTTGAAGGTAGAGATTTGAAGAGAAAGTTTAGAGATTTAGATTAGAGGATGGATGCTTGTACTTCAATAATCAGTTGTGCGTTCCTAAAAATAGAGATCTAAAAACAAGAATTTTAAATGAATCTCATGACAACCTTATAATAGGACAACTCGGCTATGTGAATGAATCTCATGACAGCCTTATAATAGGACAACTCAGCTTTGTGAATGGTTGTAAAGAAGAGTTTCTTTCATCTTGAAATTAAGAAGGATATACTATAGCATGTTCATCAATGCTTCATCTAGTAGAAGATAAAGTTTGAAATGATAAACATGCCAAGAAAGTCGTATCCTTTAGACATTTCGCAAATGAAATGGGAGTACATAAGCATGGATTTCTTCATTACTAGATTCATTTTAGTTAATATAGGGTATGATTCCGTCTTAGTTATAGTAAATCGCTTAACAAAGGTCACCCATCTAATTCTAGTGACAAAGACTTATTCTGCTCTTGATGTTGCTAAAGTCTTTTTGAAGGAAATAATCAAAGTCCATGGATTACCTAAAAGGATTTTCAGTGATTAAGATGTGAAGTTCACATCCCACTTTTGGGTTGCACTCTTCAAAGCTGTGGGAATCTCTTTAGATGTTAGTACTACTGGAGAATGTAGCTAAATAGAGAGAGTGAACCATGTAATCAAAGATATTATTCAGTCATTCTATGGATTGTTGAAATGAGTGATGCTAGAGTGCCAAATCACCTAGCCAATTTATCCCACATAAGCTATCATAGCCTTGTTGTACTTTCCTCATATAAAAGGAGGACATGTGAAGCATTGGAATATAAGCAGCACATCTCAAGTCTTTCTATGAGTACAAGCTTCCATCTTGAAACCTAACTTAACTCGAGTCTAAACTTAATTAGCACACACTCATCTCACCACAATGAGTATTGTTCATTTTTATCCGCCTTAGATTAGTGTTGTCATTAGTGTAGGATTAGATCAGGATTAGGACTAATTAGATAGTTAATTAGGGAGCTTGATCCATGAATTTCAACATGGTATCAAAGCTTGGTTTAAGCTCCCTTTATCTTAGCATCCATCTTTCCTAACCCCACATTAGTCTAATTTCTTCACGAATCATCTCATTAGTCTAATCACATCCTTATCTTCTTCCTCTCCTTGTGGTCACAAATGGATAAGCTTGCCACTGCCCATTCTCTTAACCATTCACCTTCAAATCTTGTGGGAATCTCAAGCATATCAAGGCGTTTGTACACGTCAAAGGAATTGCACTATTTCACTCTGAATTGGGTAAAACTGCCGCCACCCTATCGCCTGCAGAATCGCATCATTTACCACGCACAAGCCAAATTGGTCAAATCCCTCTAAGCAATTGGTAGAACATAGTATAAGGGTTGTACAACCCAAATCTTAGCTCATACCATCCACTGTACGAACCGGGAAGAGCAAAAAACCAGTCGATGTTTTGCAGCAGATATGTGCGATTTGGTGGATTTTTGAGCTGGATTTTCTTTATGTTACTTATCTTCTCATCAAGGGAAAAGAGTTAAAGAAAAAATCCGCTTCAATGTTTTCTCCCTCATGCTCAATTGAAGGCTCCATCTTTCAGCTCTGTTAATCACATTGATTAACACTTAATCACTATCATTAGTAGCCATTAAGTAGAAATTAAGCTCAATCAAGGTCAAAATTAAAAAATTAGAGTGCTATTCCACTACTGTGGGAAATTCCTTGTTGTATCAAAATTCATCTCAACCACTTGCATTGCTCAAACTTACGTGAATTTTCACCACATTGGGTTTATCTCTAGCATATAATTTGTAAATTACTTGTAAAAGGGTTAGACACTACCTGAGCACTAAGATCAAGGCTCAAGGTAAGACCCCCTTCTCATCAGAAGTCATCTCAAGATTTAATGGTGGTGATGGTTTTTGCACATGGCAAAGCAAGACCATGTACTTGCTTATGCGTAAGGGGCTCTGGCACCTTATTGAGGATGAAGAAGTGGAGGTTGAACCACTTCAAAACACAAAGCATTGGGCCTCATTCCTCAAAATCTTGGTGATGATGTGATTAGTCACATTGCTGGAATCAAGGATGCCAAGTTGGCATGGTAGGAACTTAACAAGATTTTCGGCACCGACTCAACGAGCTCAAAGATCAACCTTCTCATGCAGTTCTACAAGCTCGACAAGAAGGAGACAGAAACCATGGCACAACAAATCAGTAAATTCAAAGGTATCAAACAACAACTTAGTGCATTAAAGAAAGTCATTGAGGAAGATGAATCTATTGCTGTATTGCTAAAAAGTGTTGACAAAGAACCTTATCAATCAATTGTTGCTACACTTAAAAATTGCCCAACACTAAACTTTAAGATGTAGAATCATCTCTACTTGAACAAGAATCCAAACTCAAAAATAAAGAGTCATTCAAATCACATTCAAGTGAGCAAGTGTTGTATACAAAGGGTGGGAGATTTCAAAGGACAAATCAATCAAAATCTCAACTTCCAAGATGCTATCACTGTGAAAAACTTGGTCATACCAAGAATGAATGTCGCAATAAAGATAAACCAAAGCTTGTTTGTGACTATTATGGAAAAATTGGTCACCTAGAGGAAGATTTCTATCACAAAAGAAGCAGGCAAACTACATCGAGGTCAAAGCTGCCCCACCTGAAAGACGCACTCTTCTAGAGAAAGAACCATTGTACTTTTCACCCCTCTTGTCTCTACAAAAAGTGTGATGTAATCAGCCTTTGAGGCCATATGATGCACTCAAGCTGAAATTCATAGCCAAAGTAGCATAAAGGCCAAAGCAGCTTAGCACAAGGGGAGAGAGAGAGAGGAAGAGTGAAAGCCTAAAAATTGTACCCAATCTAGCATCAAACAAGGGGGGGTGTTGAAATGAGTGATGCTAGAGTGCCAAGTCACCTAGCCAATTTATCCCACATGAGCTATCATAGCCTTGTTGCACTTTCCTCATATAAACGGAGGACATTTGAAGCATTGGAATATAAGCACAACATCTCAAGTCTTTCTATGAGTACAAGTTTCCATCTTGTAACCTAACTGAACTTGAGTCTAAACTTAATTAACACACACTCATCACCATGAGTATTGTTCATTTTCATCCACCTTAGATTAGTGTTGTCATTAGTGTAAGATTAGATCAGGATTAGGATCTAATTAGATAGTTGATTAAGGAGCTTGATCCATGAATTTCAACATGGATGAGAGCCTAAAATATGGATAAATTATCTACATTTGGTAGAATCTTCTACTTTTAATGCATCTCACCATTGATGCATAGGGATCAATCCATTTCAGGAACTTTATGGACAAGATTATGTAATGCCATTGAATTGGTTTGACCATTGATCAAAGTGGCAGTGACGAAGCAAATGTTAGAAGAAATCGATCATCAAATGTAGTCGATAAAGAAGGCTATCAAAGCTGCTCAAGATAGACAAAAGTAATATCTAAAGCAGACTACCACGGAGTTTAAAGAAGGTGATGGGTTCTTTTTTGTGTACGACCAAAGAGAAGTTTGCTCTCCTTGGGATTTACAAGAAGATTTGGAGATCAAGTGCTTATGAGCTTTTACTCCCTCCATACTTAAATATCCATAATGTCTTTCATGTGAGCTTATTGTGAGAAGAAGTATATTCCATATCTGAGTCATATATTGGATGATGAAAGCAGGTTGCTTTTCCCACTCAAGGTCAAGTGGAATTGGAACCAAAAGCACTTGGATGTCAAAGAAAATCCCCTCAAGAATAGAATCTTAAAGGAATATCTGATGAAGTGGAAGTTTTTCCTGATTGAGGATGCTACTAGGAGAAAGAGGAAGATATAGTAAGCGATTATCCCAACTTCATGAGATGAGGACATCTCATATCTTCAAGTGAGGGAGAATGTAAGATTCCTCTTACTAAGTAGTAAGTTTAATTGAGTGTGAAAAATATTGTGTTCAAAATGTGCAAGGCCTAATAAATAAATATAGAAAAAATCATTTTTAAGTAAAACTAGCAATGTTCATATGCATAAATTAATGAGAAAACCTATGTGTGCAAGCACACAAGGGTTCATGTGCATAAATTAATGACGAAACCCATGTATGCAAATGTACACATGAGTGTGCACACTTGCATTTAATATAGGTCAAAAAGGAAAAATGATAAATTATTTGGAAAAGCAAAAAAAATTATAAAGACAAGATTCATTATTTAATTAAAAATATTAAGGCCAAAATTGCAAGGGTTCCCATGGAAAAATTAATTGATAGGCACAACTGCGTGTGTATGCAACTATGTATGTGTGCACAACCATGTGTGTCTACACATTAATTTAATTTGATAGCCAAAGGGTTCATTCACCTAAGGTTCAAAAAATCATGGTTTGGCCAAAAGTAGGTGGATTGGGGTTGGTAAGTGGTAGTTAAATTACCCATGATATTTTATTAATGGTATGTTGGTATGTGGTTTATGCAAAACAAGAGTTGTGCATACACCATTGGTTCATTTTAGATAAAGTGCATGCATGTAATTCTAAAGTTGAGTTTAGCCCACAAATTATATGGTTTGCATGGATTGCATGGTAGGTATGGCTTGGCATCAACTCAAGTAGACTATGTGCATGGTAGGTATGGTTTGACATTAACTCAAGTAGACTATGTGCATGTAGAGACTCCCAACCACCTTATTCAAGTATAAATACCCCCTCTCTCCTTGTGGAATCCATGAATTTTCTTCTTGAGAGTAGGAAGGTCCATTTCATAGTTTTTAAGTGCACTTGGTACATGTCCCATCCAAGTACAGTGACTTTCTAGCATATTTACCTCTTCCACTGAAGTACCTATTTCTTGCTAAATTAGAGTACTATAGATACCTAGGAGGGTCTAAGAAAAACTCATGGGATTCTAGGGAGATGTGCATGCCTTCATTATCTCTAATAGCATCTACTTCAGCTTTAAAGCTAGGCCAAGAGGTAATGTTTGTATTTATATCTCATTTTTTATTATTTTCTTGTATTCTCTTGCTTTTGATTTTCTTAAAATTGATTCTTATGAATAAAATATTCTCTGTAAAAATAATTGTATAATACCTTAGGATTTCACCTAGGGCGATAAATTTTCATGAGTCAGTATATGCACAGAATTAATTAAACATGAACAGTCTATTAATACTAGGGGATGCAATTCACTTAGATTTAAAAAAATTAGATTAATTTTTGAATAAGGAATATTCTCTATCCATGACCTTAAAATAATTGGTCATATAAATCACCTAAGCCTAATATAAATTAATAAGAACATGCCTTAGTTTTTGTGGATAGTTAGATTAACCTTAGATTAATTTAATAATATGACCTTAGGACAAAATATATACTAAGGAATAAAACATTATATTTTGATATTTTGTGTATCTAAATGTAGGAGGTTGAGGATTAGATAGGATACGTTAAATTGCTCTGATTCTTGATATTATTTAGGGTTAAGATAAGGTGTGAATATAAATATGCACACTAAGTGTGCAAATAGATGTGCACATAAATATGCACATCAAGAATTCACACCAAGTGTGCACATGAATTGTGTCCATAGATAAGATGTGCACCAAAATGTGCACATCAAGAATGCACACCAAATGTACATATCAATTGAGCACATAGATGTGTACATTGATCCCTCATATGAGAAATGACTTAGGTTAATAGAATCAGAGTGTTAATTAAGTAAGCAATAAGATTTTTGATTAAGAATAATTTCTATTTTAAGGTTATCCCTAAGCCTAGAGAGAGAAATTTGAATTAGGGTTGTAGAGAGAGAAAATAGCTTTAAGGTAAACAACAATACCTTAGTTCAATGAGAGTTCAATTAGAAATTGTTAGGTTGGATACTTCGAATCTTTTTGAAAATTGGTGCAAAGAATTCTAGAGAGATAAATATTTATAAGGCAAACTCTAGAGAGAGAAGAGATTCTAGAGAGAAAGTCTCGATTAACCTTTAAATAAGAGATTGAGAATACCTCATTCAAGTGCACGGTTATACCTCGAAAGCAAATTTTATAGAGCCTTGGAGAGACCAAATTAAATAACTTTTGATGGAGAATAAGGACCATGACTAAAATCAAGAATAAGAAAGACAAGGATTGATGTGCTTAATTCAAATGTGAAGATAATTAAACTTAAGAAACTAAGATTGGAATAAGTTTAAGGGACCTTCAAGAAGAAATGTTCTTAAGATCCTTAAGAATGGCCAAGGTTCCTTAGAAAGATTCTCGATATATAAGATAAGGCCCAAATACAAGAACTAGACCAATAACTTTAGAATGACCATCTTTGTACATAAAGGGCCTTAAGCAAAGTTGATTACATTAGCTTATGGAATCAAGACTTGGAAATAGTCCTAAGAAAGGAAGATCTCGAGAAGATCTTTCCAAGATAGGTTGTGGCTAGAGGACTTAGTTGTTCAGAGTTTCGACTCGAGCTTAAGATGGTTTATGCTACTTTGATTGTGAATATGGTATATTTTGATTAGAATATTGCTATTTGTCTGGAATATTGTATTCAAATACTGCATATATGTTTGTTTATGGAAGCATGTGAATATACCACACAAATTTATGGATTGTCTTGTGGTGGGTGTCATTCGCCGAGGGTGCATCACAGGAAGGCAGTCATCCGAGACCTTGACCCCTCTCAACTACAAATGTATGCTCTTGGCACGATTGGTGTGACGACATGAAAAGTGACTCCGGAGTGTAGTAGAGATACATGGCTCCTAAGTTCCTGGAGTGTTTGTGTTTTTTAGATAGGTGACGACCAATAGAAGTGACTCCTCGGATTATTTGGTAGTTGTGTTGAGGTGGATGTGAGACATTGTAGGGCTCATCACGTAGTGGTCACAAGTGCTCGGGCTCATTGGTGCATATTGTCATGGTATAAGGATCATGGTCATGGTGTGAGGAGATTTGATGATGCTGATTTGACACTGATATGTTACTTGGATATTTGTTATATGATGTGTGACGTGGACATATGATATATTCATGCTTTAAAAAGAGTAGTGTGATAAATGATTTATTTTTAAAGGATTGTTTTGCAATGGTATGTGTGTGTGAACTTTTGTTTTAAAGTGGTGTGTGTAAGTAAAGTGGCAATTTTCAATATGGGTGTGTTAGTTTACACTAGTACCATAAGTCCAGTGAGAGCGAAAGACTAGATCCATGGGATTAGACAGGGCTAGGTTGTCAACGCCTATGGATCTGGTTGAAGTAAAAAATGGTTAAACACTAGAAAGTGGGCAGTTGGGTGAACCCCAAATGTGGGTACTTGGGACAAATAATTTAGTTGTGGGGTAAATTATATCAAGGATATAAGAGTTTTCATAATCGAGGAGTCAAGACATATTGTTGATTCTCAAGGAGCCACTTGAGACTTATGAAGGAGAAACACCTGGTGGAATCATTCACCTTTTCTACGTAAGGATTGTTCTAGTCAGACTAAGAGGAGCTCATAGAATACCCGTGTTAGGACATCCTGATATGATGCCCTGAGTCGCTCAACCCTCAATATGATTCCACTGCCATAGCTAGGGGTAGGGGTCTCACAATATTATTATTGTATCTCATCGATTGGAACTAAACAGTGCACATACAAATGATCAGTAGACTAATGGATTCCCTCAAGGAAAAGACTAGGAGCTTACAAAGGTAAATAAGGAAAAGACAGAAACACAAGCCTAAGCAATAGAACTCTAGGCATTAAAAGGTAAAATCAAAGATCTAAAAGAAGATAATAACTCAATTAGCACAAAGTTTATGTCAACAGAAAAAGAGTTTGAAGCTCAAAAGGCACAAATATGACAAGTGCAAGGGAGGCGACAAAGCATAAAAACTCAACTAAAGGTAGTCAAAGTACAACATAAGAAAGATCTCTCACTTGAAAGAGGAAAACTAGATATGACACAAGGATGACACATGTAGAAGTGGTGGTTGTGTGTACGAGAAGAGATTTCTAGAAACGGAAGCACATGAGGCTAATCTCCAAATAGTAATCTACAAAAGCAAAAAGATTTGTAAACATATGCCATGCTCAAGTTGTTAGGACTCTGAACAAAAATCTAGCAGCATAAGCTCAAAAAGACAAAAAGCAGATGATCAAAAGTTATCACAAATTTGTACAAAAAACTAGCACAAGCTCAAGACAAAGAGAAGATGCTTAAAATCCATGAGGATGTGGTAATCCATCTACAAGATAATGCAAGTAGCACATGCCAAGAGGCACATACCTAGGCTCGCTCAAGGTGAGCTAGCCTAGGTGAGAAATGTAGGAGGCACATACCATGGGCTAGCTCAAGGTGAGCTAGCCCATGCAACAAGAAGGGCTATATAGATATTCACAGAAAAAAGCCAAGGAAGCAGAGTGACCAAGTATGCAGAATTACAAGAAGTAAGAGCCATGAGAGAGGTAACCTATAACTAAAAGGATTAACTCTAAAGAATTACAAGAAGTAAGAGCCATGAGAGAGGTAACCTATAACTAAAAGGATTAACTCTAAAGAATTACAAGAAGTCAGAGCCATGAGAGAGGTAACCTATAACTAAAAGGATTAACTCTACAGAATTACAAGAAGTCAAAGCCATGAGAGAGGTAACCTATAACTAAAAGGATTAACTCTAAAGAAGAAACAATTGTACATCTTCAACAACAATTAGCTCAGCAAATAAAGCAATAATAAGTAGAGGAAGCCCATGACCAAATAGACAAACTAATCAAGAGAGCATTGATGCTTGCTACTACCTTGCTGGTAACTCTTATGGACCCTTCACAAACCCTCTCTTTGTACTTTGCTTAACTAATAGTCTTACTTCTACATTTTAACATAGGCATTACCAAGGATCTAACCCCCTTGGATAGAGCCTTAATTTGGAAAAACACAAATAGGTATGTTGATCCCATGTATATATTCCATGATAATCTATATGTTGATCCCATGTATATTCCATGATAATCTATATGTTGATCCCATGTATATATTCCATGATAATCTATATCTTTCTGCCTATTGTTATTTATCATTTTACCCATGTATATATTCCATGATAATATATATCTATCTGCTTACTACTATTTATCATTTTACCCTTCATCCAATAGTGCTTGATTTCTAATCTTGGTGTAGGGTAGTTCAAAACTCCACCATCTGGAATGATAGGGAAGATTCCTTATAATTTTCTATTCTAGATAACCTTCCCTATCTCTTTGCCCACTCTAGATATTATCTAGGTTTGTCTAGATATTTTCTAGAATGGTTCCAAACATAGGAGTTAGTCTAGAATGGTTCTAAACATAGAGGTGGCTAGACACACACACTTAGCATTAGATATTATCTAGGTTAGTCTAGAATGGTTCTAAACATAACGGTTAGTCTAGAATGGTTCCAAACATAGAGGTGGCTAGACACACACATATATTTACAAATTCATGAAAGTACTCTATATCCCCTCGTGGCATTCTAAAATTGTTTTAATACATTTACAAGTATCTAATAGCCATGCATACTTCATTTATAAATTATTTTACTTTGGAACACTTAGAATATCCTCAATTTGTAAATCAAAATGAGTGGCCACAATTAGAAAACCTTTTGAGTCCAAAAAGCCTCCACCTCCTAGGAATGAGAGGGGGGAGAGCCAAAGCACATTCCTTAGTACACTTACCCTATACACAGCCCACTAACTACTAAACTAATACCTTGCACAAACTACCCTTTTCCTCAGTCACCTAGGAATCTCACTAACACATGCCACACTAACGTTTCTTATTCTCCTCCTCAAGGGGATTTTCCCCACACTTACCGGGCTTCTACACCCTTAAGAGTTATCAGCTTCAAAGGAAACTCAAAACCCGATTGATGTGGCAAGTTCAACACAAGTTGCTCAATAGGAGGCTACTTAAGCAAGGGGTATTGGAACCTACACATAGGAAGTGATGCAAGCTTTACCTCTTATAGATTATGAAGAGATGATCTGAATAATCCTTTACTGATGTGTAAGGATCTCATGGAGATTACATTTTTTAAGCTAGCTACTACATGGATATATACAGAGGCTTATATATAGATGATCCAAAGAAGATTCCATGGATGCCATATAGAAGACTACATGTTGTTGATCTAAGAGCTTGTCCCGCTTGTAACAAAAGATTATTTGTTAAGACGTGTGCTTTTCCATCCTTGGCCCTATCTATCAACACCTTGTGCTTTATAAATGGTAGATTTTGATTTGATGTTGGACTTTTGTTCCAAGTGTAGGTAAGATAATTATGACCTATTGGGTTATGTAGCATTATAAAAAGTAACCGCATTTGGGCAAATCACATGAAATAAGCTTTAAAAATTTCATGATGCTTCACCTTAGAGAATTCTTTGCCCTAATGCCTTTGTAGCCACCAACATTTTGCATTTGAAATATAGATGGTCCTTTTCTTCCATGCTCTTATGAGAATCTGGGAAGAAGAGATTTGCCTTCATCATCATCTTTCTAGTCATTCAAAGAAGAACAAGTTAATAGTATATTTTAGCCATATATTGTTCTTTTCTTTGCTCATGCATCACTAGTCCTCTTCCTCTTGTAGATCATCTTTACTCTTGTAGCCACATTTCGGTTGTTGCAAAAGTAGCACCCAAAATGTGTATACAAAATGATTGATGTTGAGCTGATCGATATGGATAAAAAATATGCATCTAAAAGATGCTACTAAATTCTTCTTCTTTGAATGTATGAATAAGAAGAAGCTCAATCTTCTTCCCAAATTCCCACAAAATTCACTACATAAGCAAAGATGATTTATGTTGAGCATATCAATTTGGATAACTATTAGGAGTAGGAAGAGGAGCAACAAATGAAAAGAAGGTATAATAATTCAACACATCACCATGTAATGTTCCACCAAGATCTTGATTTTTTCTCATTATACTTATGTCATTTTACTTTTAAGAATAATAAAAAGAACCTTCTTAAAGCATGACTACATTTTTGTTGTAAACAGGTGGTTGCTTTCATGATCTTAGTGGTGCATTTACACATTCTTTTTACCATACCTCTTTTCATCCTTTTGGATATTAGCATTTCCCCCATGGGGACAATAATTGAATCAAGCAATTTCTCAAGGTTGTGGAAAACTTGCTTGCTTACATGCTGTGGATGATCTTAGTAGTTTATCAAAACTTTTCATTTCGTGGCTTGCAAATACAAAAATAAACTCTTTCACATAGATTATTAAAAAACTAAAACGATCTCTTCCTCTTTTATGAAATTTTTTCAAAAGAGTGAACTTTCAAAAGAGTGAACTTGTCTCTAAAACAACACCTTCTTCTCTTAATGTATCTTCTGATATAGCTCTTCTAATGCATCACCATAAGCATTCCTACATTAAGGCAAACAAATAGCATTACATTACAAAAGTAAATGGAAAATTTTCCAAAGTGTCATTAAAAACAAGATTCTCTTCTAAAAGCCCATACTCTTTGCTTTTGAGTACTACTTGATGAGATATCAAGCTCAACTAGTGTGGATATGGATAGCACGCTAGGATGACACCTCCGCACTTATGTCATTGGCATGGTTCGTGAGATTATGGTTGATATGCTGCCAATGGTTTATAGGTTGTAGCCACTTTGGTTCACTAGAGTTATGGCATTGTTATAGTACCGGCTAATATACTCGGATTCATGGATCGTGTATGTATGAGTAGTTGAGTACTTTCCTTTATAGTGTGTACTCTTACCTTTATGTTATGGTTGTAGAGAAAAGTGAAGAAAAAAGAAGAATATTAAGCCATCCATCTCTCTCTTGTGTGCTTGTCAACTCGTGTGTGTGTCTACTCGTGTGCTTGTCTACTCTTGTGTGTGTGTGAAAAAGTTTGATTGCAAGGAGCTTAAGCTAACAGTCCATGTCTCTCTCTTGTGTGCTTGTCTACTCTTGTGTGTGTAAAAGTTGATTTGTAAGAAGCTTAAGCTCATCCTCTCCCCCATTTTCTTCTCATGGTATTAGAGTGTTGGTTTGTGCAACGAGATCAAGAGGCAAGCAAGATAAAAGCAAAGGAAGTGGTAGATAGGTAAAGGTAAGGGTTTAAATCTCATTACTCTCACACTAAAGATGCATCATCCCAAGCCTCTACTACCCTCTTGTTGAGTATAGAAATAAACCTTTCATATTCTATACATCCATCTCTTTCCCTTTGATTCAAAAGCAAATCTCTACAAAGGTAGCTGCTAGTCAAGGACAACAGGCACAGTAGAGGCACATCAACCACGAGGAAGCCCTCGATGAAACAAAAGTGTAGTGTATATTACACTTCAAGCCCGAAGAGCATGTCTCATGTTACTTTGATCATCTAGAGTCTTTTTGGCACCTTTTTGGCCCTATAAGATTTTTGTAGACAGTAAGGTTTTTGCAGACACTTCTATAGACACTATGTAGAGGTGTTGATAGTGATAGTTTTTGATTGTGCAATATTATGCATCTTTGGGCATGAAGTGTTATAGATAGTGGTTGATTTAAAGTGCTATAGATATTTTGGGATCTACACACATGTATGGAAGATTTATGTTGATGTGATTGGCTCACATAAAGTGGCTACATATAACAAGTTTATAATATCGCTAGTAATTGTGTATGTATATGCTAGACATATTATTTGAGATTGCGGGATTGTTATGAATGAAAAAAATAATGCGACTTATATTCAGTATAGAATACCATATTTGGTGTAGGATAAAGTTACTACAAAGAGATATCATTGATGTGTCTGACAGTCTCTATCCCAAATTATTATGACCAAGATGCTGGACAAAAACAACTTCCAAGCATGGAAGTTCATGATAACAAACTTCCTCATGGGGAAAGGATATTGGGAGTTTATTATAAGAGATAAGAAGGAGACATGAGATTTTCAAAGAAAATACCACTCCACAACAGGTATAAGCTTTTAAAGCATGGCATAAAAGGGCCAACAAGTTTATGTGTTGGCTCTCTATGAGTGTGTCAGATTTTATGATTGGCCATATACAAGATGCAGTTGTGACATCTTAAGATATGTGGGATATCTTGGTTAAGTAGTAAAGCACAAGTACTAAGGCTAGGAAGATGCAGTTAAAGTAAGAGCTACATAATGTGCAAAATATGTTGTGTATTAATGATTACTCATTGAAGATTAAAGCAAGAGCTGCATAATGTGTAAAGGAATAAGTTGTGTAGTATCAATGATTACTCATTGTTGAAGATTAGAGGACTTGTAGATGTCCTTGCGTCTGATGATGAGTGTCGGTCACTCTAAATAGGTTCATTAAAGACTATGATCGATATCTATCTAAACTCAATGATTTACCAAACTTTAAGAACCTTATATCCCTTTTGATCAATCAGTGTGAGGAGATGAATGTTGGAAGTAACTTATCTTCCGGGCCTTCTACTCTGACATAGGTAGAGAGAGGTAGATCTTAATCTAGAGACCAAGGTGCAAGTTAATATGGAAACAAGAATCATGGCCAACAGTAATATGATTCTCAATCACAAACATGTGGGGAGGAGGCCCCTCTAGAGGTAGGGGAAGACAGAGAGTGTAAATAAATGTGAATGGAACTAGTATAGAGTGCTATTAACTATGGCAACCACGGCATATTGCAAAGGACTATTATAAAAAGTAGAATGATTTAAAAAGTAGAATGATTTAAAAAGTATAAAGTTGTAGCAAGGAAGCTATACATCTTCAATTAAATAGGCCAGATAGAAGTGAGCAGGTTTTTGTGATGTAGAATATGCTTAGTTCCTCCATGAGTGCTATTAACTATGGCAACATAGGGTATATTGCAAACGACTATTATAAAAAGAACAATGATATAAAAAGTGGGAAGTTTCTATAAAGGGAGCTATACATCTTCAAGTAAACAAGCGAAGTGAGAAAGTTTTTGTGATGTAGCATATGCTTAGTTCCTCCATGATTACATATGTATCGAATTTAGGATATGCATGGTATATGAATTTGGGTGCCTCTAACCACATGGTGAGTAGTTTAGAGAATTCAAGGATTTTAAAAACTAGGTTATGTAGAAACTAGTAATGATACAGTGCACCATGTTGGGCATGTTGGTAAAGTTCCTTTATATATACAAGATGGAAAGATAAAGTATCTTACTGATATGCTTAATGTGCCAAACATAACAAAGAATGTGGTTTCTGTTCGTAATATGATTGAGAAAAGGTTCTACAAGTAAGGTTTAATCCTCATGGCAAAGGATTTCAATAACCATACCACTTAATAAAGGGAAAGACTTAGCAAAATTTTGACTTTGGATGTAAGCCTAAAGAAAAAGGTTGCAATGTTTACACATGGTACATATGAAAACATGTACCATGTGTGATTGTAAAAGTAAACATTGCAATGTTTTGCACATGGTACATGTGTGATTGTAAACATGTACCATGTGTGATTGTAAAAGTAAACATTGCAATGTTTTGCACATGGTACATGTGTGATTGTAAACATTAATATTTGGCATAAATACATTAGACGTCAATATTCATCAACCGAAGAATATCCAAGCCCAAATTATTATTACAGATTTATCAAAGTTCAAAGTGGATGGAATGCATACAATATGGTGAAGTGTAGCAATTGGACACGTAGCTATGCATGCATTTTTTACATGATAAGCATGTAAGTCAAAGACCTTTGAATGTGGGGTATTCTAATGTTGGGGGGACCAACAAAGATGGCATCATCATCAAAGGATTCCATTATTATGTATCTTTCATGTTGACATATCGAGCTCTCAACTAGCGTAGATATAGATGACACAAGCTCCATTGTTATGCCACTAGCACAATTGGTGAGATTATGAGTGATATGCTGCCATTGGTTTACAAGATGTATGATAGGCACTTTGGCTGAGAGTTATGACATAGTTATAGTTCCAACTCTCATATATTTAAGTTCACACTATGGATCAACCTCTGTATATTTTCAAAAGAGAGTACTTTTCCTTATAGTATGTACTCTTATCTTTATGCTCTATAGTCGTAGAGAAGGGAAGGAAATAGAAGAAAATCCATCCATCAATCTCTCTTGTGTGCTTATCTACTCTTGTGTGCATGTGTTTACTTGCAAGGAGCTAAAGCTCGCCCTCTCCCTCAATTTCTTTTCATGGTATCAGAGAACCAATTTGCGTGAAGAGCTCAAGAGACAATCAAGAAGCAAGCAAAGAAAGTGATACATGGGTAAGGGTTAACCTACATGTCTTTCTCTTTGACTTGAAAGCAAATCTCTATATCTCTTTCTTTTTTATTTGAAAGAAAATCTCTACAAGTAGTCAAGAGCAGCAAGCAGGAATGGTGAACTATCATATCTTGACCTGCCATTTTGTAGTGAAGCACAAGGGAATTATATTATGTGGGATGGATCCATAGGTCTTTAGTTTTTACACAATTTGGATTTGAGGCCATTTATGGCTCTGCAATTTTTTCCCAGGCACTCCATTGAAGTGTCAATTTTGCCCATCAATTTCTAGTTTGATACATGGTTGTGGAAAATTTTGGTTGCAAAACATTTTTGTATGCAAAGAATCTAAGATTTGGAGGTTCTAGGAGGTGCCTGTGTTAGAGATTATAGGTTTGTTGTAAGTGTAAAAGTTTTTGTAAGTATTGTTTAGTAAGTTGCTATAGGTGATCATGTTTGACAGTCTAAACTAGTGGATTGTGAATGAGAAGTTAGACAAGAACAATTTCCATGCATGGAAGTTCAAGATGAGAAACTTTCTTATAGGAAAGGGATATTGGGAGTTTATTTCAGGTGACGACGAGAAGCTTGTGGAAGAAAATGTCACTCCTCCACTAGCATAAGAGGCTTTTAAGACTTGGCATGAGAAAGCCGACAAAGTGATGTGCTAGTTGTCTGTTAGCATATGGAATGCTATGATCGGCCATATACAAGATGTAGTGACACTTAACGATGCATGGGATACCTTGGTTAAGTTATATAACACAAGTTCCAAGGTAAGAAAGATGCAATTAAAGAAAAGAGCTATATAATGTGCACATGAACAAGCTAGGTATTAGTGACTACTCATTGAAAGTAAGGGTCTTGTAGATGCCCTTACCTCTGTTAGAGCTACACTTGATAATAATGACTTGGTGCCAATCACATTCAATGGTCTTAAAAAAGAGTATGATCAGTTTCTAACATCTATCCAAACTCATGAAAGACTTTTCAAACTTTGAGGACCTTATAGCCCATCTGATCACTAAAGAGATAAATGTTGGGAGTAAATCATTTCCCAAAATACATAGGAGCGTGCCTTCTACATAAACACAGGTAGAGGTAGAGGTAGATCTTCATCTAGAGACCGAGGTGTAGGCCATTTTGTAAACAGAAATCATGGTCAACAAAAACAAGAATCTAATGAACAAATAGGTGGAAGAGGCCATTCTAGAGGTAGGGGAAGCCAGAGAGACCGATGTGAATGCTGAAGAAATCAAAGTGAAAATAGCATGGAGTGCTATTATTATGGCAAACCAAGGCATATAGCAAAGGATTGCTATAAAAAGCAGAATAACATCAAAAGTGGGAACTTAGAAGTTGCAGCAAGGGAACTATGTATCTGTTTGCAAGCAAGCAAGGGAACTATGTATCTGTTTGCAAGCAAGCAAGGGATGTGGAAACAAGTGATGATACCGTGCACCCTTCTGTGTATGTTGGTAAGGTGCCATTGTCTATACTAGGGGATAGAAAAATGAAGTATCTAGCTGATATACTTCATGTTACAAATTAGACAAATGGTTGAGTGAGGTCTACAAGTGATGTTAAATCCTCATGTATGTTATATAGAAGATTTCAACAATAACCATGGTTTCAAAGGGGAACATAATTGGTAGAATGTTTACGTTGGATGTAAACATGCATGGGCCCTAAAGTGAAGACTGTAATATTTGCACAGGGTACATGTGTCATAATAGAGATTGACATTCGGCATAAATACATTAGTCATGCCAATGTTGCAGCTGAAAAGTATGTAGATCCAAATTATTATTAGAGGTTTGCTGAAGTTCAAAGTGGATAGAATGCATAAAGTATGTGAAGCATGCCAATTGGGAAAAAATTCTAAGCATACATTTCCACATGATAAGAATGTAAGTCAAAGACCTTTGCATGTGGTGCATTCTAATGTTTGGACCAACAAAGATGGCACCAAATGTGGAAGATTTCAATAACGATAGTTGCAAAGGGGAACAAAGTTAGCAGAATGTTTACATTGAATATAAACATGCATGGCATGAAGCTTATAACGTTTGCACATGGTACCGATGTGATTGTGTAGACATTGATATTTGGCATAAATGCATTGGTCATGTCAATATTTAGCGAGCTGAAAATATGCAAGCTTAAAGTATTATTACAAGTTTGTCGAAGTTCAAAGTGGATGGAATACACAAAGTATGTGAAGCATGCTAATTGGGAAAATAGTTTAAGCATGCATTTCCACATAATAAGAACATAAGTCAAAGACCTTTGGATGTATTCTCATGTTTGGGGACCAACAAAGATGGCACCAATCAAAGGATGCCACTATTATGTATCTTTTAATGATGATCACTTTCAAAGCTTCAAGGCTATGGTTGAGAAAGACAAAGGCATGCACATGCACATAAAATGTATAAGATCAAATGGTGGGGGAGAATATTTCTCTAATGAATTTAATGATTATCTAAGTACACCCCGCAACAAAATGTGGTTGCAGAAAGGAATGACATGTATATTGCAAAAGTTGCCCGTTGTGAAAGGAGTGCCTCATTATTTTTGGGTTAAAGCGGTAGCAACTAAAATTTTATATTACAAACAAAACCCTCATTACAGTAATTCATGGTATGATGTTTGATTAGAAGTTTGGCATAAAACCACATTTGGCAAGTCTATTTACATGTACCAGATGAGGTAAGAAGAAAATTGGATCTTAAGGCAAAAGAAAGTATCTTTATTGGATATTTCCTTGAGTAGAAAGCTTATAGATGCTATAACCCCACTATACATAAGATACGAGTGAGAAAGAATGTTGTGCTTTGATGATCAAATACATTTAAAGTATTAGTATAAAACTGGGTTAAATGGGCCACTTCAAGATTACAAAAAAGACACACAAAGTTGCTCATGCATTTGGATAAAATTAAGACTTTTTTAATTTGATGGCATTCCAAAGACGAAAAAAGGCGTTTATTTTGGTGGCGTTATTGGGTTAGTAGCACTAGTTTATGAAGAAACAAAGGCAAAGGGTCCTAAACTTGTTAGAATCTATGTTTTAGTTGTAAACTTACACACACTCTGTGTGTGCGCGCACGTGCGTGCACACATCCCTTTATGTACATGTGTGTGTTGATGCAAGTCTTTTTCTCTTCCACATCTGTAACATACCCATTGTAAATAACAAAGTACTTGCTTCAGAGTTGAAAAATATAACATACCCATTGTAAATAACAATGTACTTGCTTCAGAGTTGAAAAATATAACTTAGTTTGTCATTTTTACGATCAAAAAACTTATATTTTTGGAAAATGAGCCATTTTTGCTTAGAAATTTGTAATTTTGAATCCAAATTTGTAATCTACGCGTAATTTTACGCTTAAAATAGTTTTTTCTGAACTAAAAACGGGTACCCGGAATGGGTTTAATTAAGCTTTTAAGTCTTTAATCTGCGAACTTCCGACCTAAAATAGTAACTATCTAGGCGTCTAATCAATGAAAGGAACACGCTCCCATGGTCACGGGGCAAGGCCGGACATTTTCGTCAAAAAAAATTTTTGACCCCCCCGGGACGACGGCGGCGGGCGGCCGGCGTGGGCCCACGGGCACCGCCCGTGAAACGACCGACAATCCACCCGGGACACCCAAGTGTGTACACGACCTAGACGCACCCTCCAGCACACCCCTACACGTGCCCCCTCCTCCCAGAACCCTCTGTCCACACAGGTGTCGCTCTCTCTCTCTCTCTTGGGGATCTCCACCCCCATGTGTCACACTTTCTCTCTCTTCGAGACACCTCCACCCCTAGGTGTCTCGCGCCCACACTCTCTCCCGGATACACCACCCAGGTGTCACCTTCCTGCACCCGGATGTCCGCCCTCCAGCACCTATAAAAGGACTCTCCCAGCCCCCTTCTCCGAGCAAGCCCCCAGCAAGGCCCTAGGCGCAAGCCCTCCCTCAAGCTCTAGGACATGTCCTACACTCTTCTCCCCCCCCCCCCCGGTGTGAATAGACTTAAAGTGTGCTTGTTCTCCAACCCTTGCCTTACTCTTCCCTAGGCCTCCCTAGACGTACAATCTTCTCAAGAGCTCTCCAAGTTAAGGACACCTCTCAAATTCCCCCCCCCCCCCCATATGCGGCGACTTAAACTTAGGCTACGAGGTCTTTCCTACCCATAAGCCCAACAAGCTTTTCCTGTTGCCATATATATATAGGCAGTGATGTGTGTGAACACACTTAGGACCGCCGGGGCACTTTTTCCCTCTTTAGGAGGTTTTTTCCCCTGGCTTGTATATACGCCCATCATTCTAGGGCTAACTTATCTTTTGTACATTGACACAATCTAATACACTTTGTGTTGTGTGCATTCTTGCTTCTTCTTCTCCAAGCTTTGTGTGCTTTCCTGCAACCCTAATTCCAACATTTCCTACCCCAAATGGACTCCGTTTTCGAATCCGTTTGAACCAGTAGAATTCTCTCTTTTCTCTCCAAGTTCCCAACCTTTTATATTCACCCCGTTCTCTCTCTATCCTCTTAAAACTCTAGTGCTCCTATGGCGCCGAAACGCCGCCGAAATGAAGAACCACGCGCTGCCCAAGGAGGGAATGAAGCGAACCGCGTCCCTGCAATCGACTTCGTCCCTCTTGAAGCGAATAGGCACGAAAACGATAACCAGGTTGGTCATTTAACAAGTTTAAGTAAAATTCTCTCTTATGAAGCTTAATGCAAAGATTCGAAATAATAGGAAAGGAACCAAGGTTAAACCCCTAGTATAGATGGCCTAAAGTACCTTATGGTTACTCTTAAGTAAAGTTATAAGAAAATAATCTTGCTTTTGAATCATTGTCTTTCCGAAACGATGGTTTTTGTTAATGTGTGAATTCATTGAATAAAGGCTATGTCTCTTTTTATTGGATATACTACTGGTTATTGCTAACATGCAGGTACAGCTTCTCCCCCCCTTAGCTAACTCCGTACTTGCCTGTGTAGCCGGGCGGAGGATATAGCGAGGTCGGGAGTCGGCCCAGGGCAATCCCCTCCTATGCCACTGGGAATTGGATTTCACCACCAGGGTGATGTATATATGCTGCCTAGTTCTGTGGGTCCAGGCTAGTGCGGTGACTTAACCCCCACCTCATGAGGAGACGTCCCCTCTGAAAGGCGAGAGGGTTTGGTACAAGTGGCAATACCTGAGGGGGTGACAGGACGGCTTGGCCCTCATCGGTTGGCTGACGACGAGGGGAGACGGTCCGTGAGGTTTACCCATCGAATTCTAGATCATCGGTGTGGTTGTGGTTGTGGTTGTGGCTGTGGTTGGATTGTGGTTATGGTTATGGTTATGGTTTGGACATGGAAGTTTGGATTGGAATATCGGCCCGGTTCCAGGGTCTTTGTAAATATTTTTCACTGTAAGTATGTTTGTTGATTTCAATGTTGTGCTAAGGAAGATTTCTTTTAAGGAATCAAGTGTAATTAATTAACAAAGGAATTTGTTTTTAAGTGTTTCACAGTGTGGTAGGACTTAATTAAAAAACAATTGAACGGGTGAGTGTGTGGAAAGTGGGAGAATGGATGCCCTGACGGTACCATTCTAAGGATGGGTGGACTCGATCAGTCGGGTAGCTTTCTACTAGTCGTAACTTACCATATTTAGGGAATAGTAGAGTCCCGAATAAGACTTGTTTTAGGGGACCGAGCCAGCAGCCGTACCTCATGAAATACGGGGGGAAAAAGACGTTGGCTTCCTTGAACCAAGTGTGGGTCTTGTTCCATCTCCACGCACATTCCGTGCTGGGGATTAGAATTTCCTTTAGGATGACTATGCTTCCCCTGTGAGATAGAGTTAGGTCCTTCCGTTTGCTCGTAACCTCGTATTTCTACGAGATCGAGGTGTCGTCAATCGGAAAATAACACGAGACTTAACCGCCTATCAAAAGGATTCCCCCGCCCTACGGGTAGGGGTCCTTACAACATCCTAATTTCTCTCTCCATCTCTACCTTCATGGTCCATCTCCATCTCTTTTAGTTTTCTTTATGTAAATATCTAGAGAAACATTTTCGATCACAATAATGGAGAGAGAAAAAGAAAAGAAATAAGAGGAGAGGAGAAAAAAGGGACAAGAACAAGAAGATGACAAATTCTTTTTTTCCATAAACGTTATAATAATTGTGAGTTTTGGCTTAGCCAAAATTCAAGTACAACATTTAGTCAGATATATGGATTTGTAAACTTTGTATCTTCCTACAGAACCTTCTTCTCAATCAATCTTGTCAGAGATCTTGATATTACTACATTGGTATATAATAAGAATCTTAGTGACCAGTAAAGCGTTTCCAATTCTTCTGGTTCCCAAGAAAAGCGAATAGATGGATCATTATGATATAATCAATTCTTGGTCCCCTTTTTTGTGTGCAAGAAACCCTGAGGGTTAGTGGGGTGAATGGAAACCTTTTTGGGTGAGGCACCAACAGGTAGGTGGGGGGACCATCTGCGAGTCATGCTCTATTTAAGCTAGTCTTGATAGCTATTAGCTCTATGTATCTACTCTATATATTGTATTTAGATGCCCAATTCTTGGGCTTGAAGGCATGGTGCAATAGCCTCTAAGTGTTTTCTACACTTTCCTAAAGAGGAATTCTTATCAAAACTAATTGTCGCAAAAAGCATGCTCTAAAGTTTTTTCTACACTCCCCTCAAGGGGGAAAGCTTATCAAAACCTATTGTTTCAAAAAGCATTCCTTTAAAGTTTAGGATGCCATGCTCACACAGGCTGGAACCACTGTTCGAAAAAAACTCGAGTTTAGTGTGTAATTTGCACTTGCATAAGTACTTTCGAATTTAAAACTTTAAGGTACAAATATTTCCAGATTTTGAGAAGTTATAGAATAAAAACCTTGAGATGTCAAGATTTTTCTTTATAAATAAATTCAGAATTTTTAAATAAAGGTTTTTCGAAAAATACGTTTTTTTCGAACACTGGCTGGAACCAAGCTACTAGACCATTAGCAACGGCACCGTCGGCACGTGAATCCACATGTGGGTAGTTCGGTGATTAGGGTCTCGGCAAAAGCAGAGTACGATTCTTAAACTGTTCAGTGCAGCCAAAGCGTCTACCGCCTGCTAGATGCCGTCAGGATTCCTGCATGCACATGGCCACAATTCTAATCGTGTGAGCCCGGACTCGGAGTCGTAAAAAGAAATAGAAAGAATGGCTTGTGGGGCCTGCCTAGATATTTCTTGGAAAATGCATAAATATTTAAAACAATTTTTCTTGAATTTTCTGAAATCGAATTTGTGTACGTTCCGGCCCCCGTGTTCCCCCAGCCCCGTGGATGCGGTGCCAGCTGGCAGCTCTGACGCGGCCCGAAAGCTGCCAGCGTGTAAAAACTAAAGCAAAGCCGATTTGTCACTTATGTCCAGGTAGACTGGTAGTGTTTTGCTCTCATTCAATGCCCGCGGGCCGCGACAGTGACCGACAGCCCGCCGCTGCCACATGGGCTGCCCGCCCGCAGTATGTAGTATGTACTATGGGCTGTTAAATTTTGATGGACATTGTCATGCATTTGCCATACACACTACAGCTACCAGCATGCTACCCTAGCTGCCATCATCCATGATCGCAATGGACATGTGACGATTCACAAGCCGCGACGACCTGCCAGCTGCCGGCGGTGAGACCTTGCCGCCGTGAGCGGCGAGCCATGATGTTGTAGAACACATGCATGCATTTGCAGTCATATGGAGGTCCTGTTACGATGGCAGCTCTGTATGTTAACTGCAATGCCAATGCATGTGTCCTGGATGCGTGTGACACATGCGGCACGTGCGGTATTCCTCAAGGGGCAATGGAGAAAGGAAAAAACAGCACAATGTTTCAAAAACCTCAAAATGTGTCTAAATTTTTAACGACCCGTAAGCGCGCCATACACGTTAAAGGTGTAGTTAGCGTAATGCAAAGCGTTAAAGGTGTAGTTAGCGTAATGCAAAGCGTGATTTTAGCACACATTGCCGTTGATGTATAGCCTTCCACGCTTCAACTCCTGTTGTTCAGTAGTCCCGAATGAGCAAAATGCGTTGTTTTTATTTAATAAACAAATGCAAGCTAACTGGGTTTGAATTTTGAAATTTGGAGGGCGAGAGCAAATCTTGCGGTCCCCACACCTGGGCGCCGGGACCACTTTTCTGTCCGGGGATGCGATTCAAATTTGAGCTGGCCAGAGGCCATTAGATTAACGTTTAGAAGCTAGGGAAGACGGCTTCAAACCTCACTAGCTCACGACTACGACTAGCTATGGTTGGGATGGACCCACAGCTAGAAAGTACACTCCCAAAACAATGATCCGTTCAAACGAAGTTTGAAAGCAACGTGGGCACCTGTTAAAAGACGTGAAATTTTTGTATTCCCCAGGCGGGCGAAATAGTATCGAACACACACACACACACACACACACACACACACACACACAGCTTTTAAATGGGAAGAAAAGCGGTGGATACGCGAGACGCATCAGCCATAGCCAGATGGACAGTGACAGAATAGGGGCATGCTTATTATTACTGCTTTATAATTTTTGCGTGAAAGGTTCCTTCTTTTTTTCTCTCTCATCCCCCAACCTCTAGCTAAAATCCACAATGCGCATGTGAACAAACTTTCCTGTAATGTATGAATGTGAAAAAGCAGATTATATACAGTGTACACTAGCACTACTGATCGATCTCTGTCACTATTATCTTCTTATTGATCTCCTAACCAATTCAAATAAGAGAGAAACACCTGCATAATAAGATGTAATTAGTTTGTTGAAGATGAATCTATGTTAAGCACTAGTATCATGTCAATTTTTTTATCAATCTTTATTTTAGTCACTAGATTTTTCAAGTTGAGATTAATATTCAATAATAAAGTTGAGATTAATATTCAATAATAAAGTGAATATAATTAAATGTATTCAATTATATTTTTCAGTATATTTCTTGTTGAGCAATGGAAAAAGGCTTATGGGGATGGAATAAAGTAGAAATGTGTGCTGAGACTTTAGAAGACATGGGGAGGGGGCGAGGGGGGGATTTAGCATTACACAAAAAAGGGTTGGAAGGGGACTGACAAAAGGCAAATGGGCTCACGTGCCGAGAAGAAACAAGCCAATGGTGGGCATGTGCAGCGGGGGAAAGCTTAAAATGCGCCAATACAAATACTACACGCAAGCACAAGGGAAAATAATTGTGTGCGTGTATTCATGAAGGTGAGCTGGAGGCGGGTAAAAAGTTCGCGAAAAGTTTAAAGGGTTAGGGGGTGGTGAAGTGAAAGTTTAGTGGCGATTGATATGGAGAAAAAGGTTGGCGCTGGACGCGCTAGAAGTATGGAGGAGTGAGGCTAGCTATAGCTAGCAAGGGCTAGGTTAGAGGCGCCGCCAAATATGGCGGGTTGGGGGGAGCACCAAGAGGCGACTATATGAGGACATCGAAGCACGCGAGGGAGCACGACCCCGCACGTAGGTCCGGGAAGCTCCAAAGCCATGATTAATTAAAGGAATTAAGCGTAAAAAGTCCAATTAAAAAAGTAGAGTTTTTTTTACAAATACTCAATCAGCGTCAAGTTGGACCCGTGAGCAAACCAACCATTCTCTTCTTCAACTGAGCCATCTCTCTCTCACGCGCGCACACGTCTCACACGCTCATAGCTAACAGCTAACAAACAGTGCCTTGTTTAGAGTTTGGCTCATAATTAGCTCACCTTACTGTTTGCTGCAGCTGCTGGAGTTGTTGGGCTTTCTTGTATTGATGATTTTCTTTTTTGCGTTTGTTGGGCTCCTACTATAGCCTCGGTAGTGAGGGTGATGAGAACCACACCAAGAATAGTTGTGGTGTAGAGGAGTAGTAGTGATTGCTTCCCTGTACCGCAACACTACTCCCTTTGCGGTAGTAAGTAGCTTGTCAGCAGCACAGCAGCAGCTCTCGTCCAGCTTGCACAAAAGAGGAGGGGGGGGGGGGGGGGGGGGTTGGGGGGTGCTTGCTGTTTACCCATCGCTTCTGTCGGCATCACCTTCTCCATCATCCCCACCACCGTTCACTAAAAGAGCCTTCTCATAGCAACAGCACCACCATCACTTCTACTACTCCCCACTACAACCACTACTACACTAACCCCCCCTCTCTCTCTCTCTCTCTCTCTCTCTACACCCACATGGTCCTTCTGAGGGAAATTTAGCTTTTTGCTCTCAACAATTACACCACCCGTTTCCCCCTCTCTCTCCTCTGCTCATTACCTCTGGCTATGGACATCGCCCACCCTCTCTCCCCCCTTGATGGCCATGGTAGCAGCCCTCACATCCTCCCTCGCTTCAGCAACAGCAGCAAAGGTTTACCCCTTCCTGACCTTGACCATGGAGACTTTCTAGCCATTGATGACCTCTTGGATTTCTCCAATGAAGACATTGGTGGTCCTATCGACTCTTGCCTTAGCAATGCCACTTCCTCTCTTGCTACAATACCCTCAGAAGCCAAACTGGGTGCTTGTGTCTCCTCTTCAATGGACAAGAACCTATCTCAGCAAGCTCCTAGCGTTTTTGATTCGAATGAACTCTGTGTACCGGTAAGGAATTAAGCCCCTAATTCCTTGTCAAGTAGGCAGAAATAAGCAATGTTTTTATTGTTGGCAGGCTCTTGCCTCGGTTGAGGGAGTATTTTACTCAGTTTAAGGATGCACTTCACTTACATAAGCTGCGTGCATTTAAGACCTTTTTTAAGGAATAAGGGAGTACATATAAATGACCTTAATTTTGGCATTTGGGTTTTCCAGTGTGATGATTTGGCAGAGCTTGAATGGCTATCCAACTTTGTGGAGGAGTCATTCTCTTCTGGTGATGCACCTGCAAGCATAGCTCTAGGCTCTAATGGATTGTTTGGCAAAGAGGAGAAAGTCCAAAGAGGAAGCACAAACGAATCATTTCAGAGCACCAGTCCTGTGTCTGTGTTGGAAAGCAGTGCCTACTCAAGGGAAAAGCTTGGCTCTGCATTGAGCTTTAGCCCTGAAATGTCTGTCCCGGGGCGAGCGCGGAGCAAGAGATGCAGAACCGCGGTATGCTTCTGGAACACTCGAATACTCTCCCCAGAAGCTTCTGAGAGCATTCTAGAAAGTTCCTCTGCCACTTTCACCATTACAGCTGCGTCATCTGACTCCGACATGTTCACCACATACTATGACCATAATGATGATGATCATGATCAACACGACGACCATCATCGCCAGCTTAAGAAAGTGGATGATTCATCCCCCAAAGTGAAGAAATTCTACAAATTTTATGATAGTTTTTCTAACAGCAAGCCCAAGAAAGCCAAGGTGCAAGATGTGAGTCCAGTAAGGAAGTGTCTGCACTGTGCTACGCAGAAAACGCCCCAATGGAGGGCAGGTCCAATGGGACCTAAAACCCTGTGTAATGCATGTGGGGTTAGGTACAAATCTGGCAGGCTCTGCCCTGAGTACAGACCAGCTGCAAGCCCCACGTTTATGGAGAGTGTCCACTCCAATTCACATAGGAAGGTGCTGGAAATGAGAAGGCAAAGAGGAGAGCTCATCAGCTCAAGTAGCCATAGCTATAAACAGCATCAAAACCTGCTCTACGGCGGCGGCAATGGCGACAGCAGCAGCGGCGACAGCGGTCTCTCTGCCGACAAGTGAATGGTGTCGCCGCCTCTCTGCCGACAAGTGAATAGAATTTAGACAAGTGATCATCAGCGCATAGCAAGCTTTTTAGGGGAACTGTAGTTGCGCAGGCCAAATCATTGAGGATATAGAGTTTGTCTACTAGCAAAGATATTTATGTTGAAAGGAGTTCTACAGGATTCAGGGAATTGTCTTTCGTAAACACAAAGAGAGCAGGAACAGACGTTAATTTAGGTAAAGCTTTGAACCATGGGGCTTCTGAGTTTGAAAGGACTAGCCAGTTAATGTTCTTTTGATTGCATGGTTTTACTGTATGTAAAAAAAAAACTGTAGACACAAGACAGAGAGAGCTATGGAAACCTAGAGTTCATGAAATTCTTTCCTATTCTATATTCTCATTCTTTCATATTTATATCCTTGCGTTTTTTCTTTTGGTTAATTTTTTTAAAATGTAGCAACCCACATGGCACACACGCTTCAAACAATGTTATGACATCATGAATTGCCCTTAAATATGCTTTCAAGTTTCAACACTTGCTTCAAAGATTGATCGTTGTTTATGTCACATGTAACAAGTGGCATAACTCATCTCCGACGGGCAAGAGATATTCTTCTTGAGATATTCTTCTTGTTGAGATGGTGGATATATACCATTGGCTCAACAAGCGTGCTACCGTCGTGTAGTCTCTAGCCATCGAATCTGAGTCCCCATCATGAAACGCGATCGTTCACCAGTTGAATTGCAGGCTCGTCGGAGATATTCTTACATGCATAAAAACATATACATGTCTACATCATAATTACATAGATACACAAACATTATTTAAGTGAATGGAATGAGACACTATATAAGTAGAATACTTGTTTTTCTCTCTCAAATGCTCATCTTTGCACAAACTTCTCAACACTTGAGCAAGATTGACCTCTACAACAATATTTATATTCAATAATCATGTATTTGTTATCTCTTTGTCACTACTTATGATTACTTTAATTAATCGCCCCAAAAAAAGTGTAGCCAAAGAATTATTCATAACCAAAAATATCATTCCTCATGAGCCGCATTAATATCATTCCTATTGCCTTTAAAAATGAACTCGCTCTCTTCCTTTCTCTCTCTTTCTTTATCTCCATAAAGATATGTGAACAATGCCAATTAATCATTATAAAAAAAAGTATACCATAACAAAAACATAAAATCCAAATATACAAACCATAATGTCATAGAATTGATACCCAAAAAGCTATAAATGTATCAATAAGAAGGTCAACTATCTCAATATCCAAAGAATGTATATAGCAAAAATCAAATCCAAATATGCAATTAATCTCCAAACACTTTTGGTTAATTTAAAAAAACATACTTGAAAAACAAAAGCTTTATCAAATGTCAAGATTCCAAAGGTTATCATTGAATCTGACTGCCCAAGCCATAATGAAGTCTCATGGTATCACTAAGTTTGATTACCCAAGCCATAATGAAGTTTGTGTCTCTGAGGGGAGCAGGATCATTGTCAAAACATCTTGTCCAAGTATAATAAGGGGGTGACCTAGCTCTAACACACTTAGCGTGTAAAGAGAAGGTCTTTTTTGGCTCTCACATAGACCTACATGCAACAAGAGAAGAATTAATACAATATCATGTCAACAATGGAATGATTAATTTTAGCACCTATAATGGAAGACACTACTAAAGGTGTGATGAGTGCTACAAAAGACACATAAGATAAAGATTAAATCTTAGATTTAGTAAGCAAAATCTAATCTTTTGCTATAGAATATCCCTCAAATAAAGTAACACATGCCTATAAGTCAATGTCTACAAGTCACTACTGGAAGTTGTGGAAGTGCACTCTCTCCTGTGCCGCCGGGGTATTCATCAGGAACACTGATGTCATACCTTTCAAATCCTTCATCCACAACTACAACACAAGTTATTTGTAGCAAAAAGTTCACTTGTCTCTACTAGCATCTAGCATGATGCTAGCAACATGCTTGGAAGACAAAGGTACACAACAAAACAATGGATCTAGAGAGAAATAAATCATTTTCATAAAAGGCTGTACCATTTTAGAAATCATATCTACCACATTGTGATGTGTAGAGATATAAGCCAAGCTAATCTTTCCTACCAATGAGCCTCTCCTTGTTGACATAACGATAATGCATCTCAATGTGCTTTGTGCAAGCATGAAACACCAAGTTCCTTGCATGCCAATACACTATGGGTGTCAGTGAAAACAGAGGTGGGGGACTATTGTCCAATACCAAGATCTAGCCAAAAGAGACATTTGAGCCATACACACTCCACAGTCGTTTTTGTAAACCTACCCTATACTCAACTTCGTAACTCAAAGTGGCCATTATTAGGCTACTTCTTGTTGAGCCATGATATACATCAATCACCAAGGTGAAAGCAAAAGCCACCACTAATGGGACACTCACATGCCATAACATCCAGCCTAATTGGAATCATTGAAAGCTTACAGCTAAACATCACCCCCCTTAGCACACAGAAGAAGCCAAGGGGCTAAGTTTCCCATAAGTATCTGAATCTTGGAGGACAAAATTGGGTTCAACATTGATAATTTTGATGTGGCTTTTTGGATAGCAAGATTGTTCTTGATGAGAGACTTTAGCTTGAGCCCTTAAATCAACTCAATAGTAGCAAAAACATGAAACTTTGGGTGTTTTTCCTCAACTAGTCCTACTCTCCTCTCAGCTGCACTGCTGCTCCAATTGAGCTGAGATTTGAGTCATAGCCTTCTTGTAGAGCAAGACCTTGAGAGTTGTAGAAGAGCTTTGGCCAATTCCAAGCCATTTTTGAGAATGAAGCTTATCAAAGGCAACTATTTAGTGCGGAAATGTGGGCATCCTATAGACAAAGTTGAGTGAATGGAGCTAGGTGCAAAGGTGCCTTATAGTGCTAAAAAGATTCACAAAGTTTGAGGAGAAATGGCCAAGGGAATGAGTAGAGAATTTTGAGATGCAAGCAGGGCCACTATCTTGATAAAATGGTTTAGAGACCTTAATGAGCTGATTTGAGTAGACATTAGTGAAATGTGAGTTGAGAGGAAGATATGGGAGTGTGATTGAGCATGGAAATGATTGGACGATAAAAGAGACTATGGCTATAGTGGGTGTGTATATGTGGCATTCATCTCTTCATGGTAGAGATGGAAAGTGAGACCAAGTGTGGACATGTATATGTCAAAATAACAATGTGTATGCTAGAAATACACACGCTTGAGTTCTCATTAGAATGAGCCTTGTTAAATATTCTTTGATACATGCTTAGCCTTGCAACCATTGGCTAATTTTTGGATTCCCTTATTCCCATTTGGCTTACCCTTTATCCACTCTCTGCCATCCGATTTCCCTTGATTTTGAGTGCACATTTGCACTAGTCCTAGTGTGCTAATTAGCACATAGTACTCTCACATGCTTGTCATCACTCACTCTTTCAACATTTAGCTTGTTGAACGCACGTAAGTCAAAATTCACAAAAAAGGGTATTTTTCAATACCCTTTGATGTTATATGTAGGTCTTCCTAAAAGTACACCCCCAAGGTTATGGGTAGCAACTTGATGTGGCAAGGCTATGGGGGAGGTTGAAAGTGTTGCTCTCATCATCATGCAAGAAGAGTTCTTATGGTGTTGCATTCTTTTGGATATAGGTTTTTGTGGATCACTTGTGTAACAGGTGGTGAGGTCTTCTAGATCCACTTGTGTAAGGGGTGGTGAGGTCTTGTGGATCCACTTGTGTAAGGGTGGTGTCTTGTTGAAGACAGGAACTCCAATTGTGTAAGGGGTGGTCAGGTCTTGTGGATCCATGTAAGGGGTGGTGAGGTCTTGTGGATCCACTTGTGTAATGGGTGATGAGGTCTTGTTGAAGACAGGAACTCCAATTGTGTAAGGGGTGGTCAGGTCTTGTGGATCCACTTAAGGGGTGGCCAGGTCTTGTGGATCCACTTAAGGGGTGGTGATGTCTTGTGGATCCACTTGTGTAATGGGTGATGAGGTCTTGTGTATCCACTTGTGTAAGGGGTGGTGAGGTCTTGTTGAAGAGACGAACTCCACTTTTGGGGTTGAGGGTAGATCTAGCTTTTTCTTGCCCTTATCTTTGTGCAGTGCAACAAGGTATTGTGTCTTTTCCAATTGCAATGAGATGTTCCTATAGTCCATTTGCACCTTCTTTGGTGGGACCACACCATTTGAGTTGCTACTAAAGCATATTTTTGCAAGATTTGTGTTGATGGTGATGGCTTTGAGGCCTTGTACTTGGGAACCCAAATGATTGAGTTGTCATTGTAGAAGTGTGGAGCTTTCAAGAGAACTTTAGGTAACCATTGCCGATGTGTGATATGGATTCCTTATGGCCAATGCTTCCTAGCATTGCCCTTTAAAGATTTATTTCTTCTTTTTGGATCTTGCTCTACTCATGTGGCTTGGGTTTCCATGTTCTCTTCTATAAGCGATGTGTTTTGAGCCACGAGTCTTGTTATTACATTTACAGACAGCTTGGGGTTCCTTATATATGGCTTGGGTTTCTGTGTTTCCTTGTGAGTGTGGTATCTGTGTACTAGTAGAGTGGAACATGGGAAATGGAGGTTCTAAAGTGGACGCTCCTCCCATGGCTTGGTTGGCAATAGCAGGTGTATTAGGAGCATGAACTGTATGCATAGGGATGGAAGGAATTGTGGTGGTTGCTACTGTGGTAATCGTGGGCATGTGGCTAAGAGGCAATGATGTAACAGTAGTCACATGAGTTGTAATCGATGGTGTGTCACCGATCACATTGGGTTAGGAAGTGTGCTAGTATCGTCTTGTGTGTGGAGAGAACTCTAGGATCTAGGAAGGTGTGAAGCTCGTGCTAGCTGGTTCTTAGGTTCTTATGGATAGTGGGTATAGTCTGGTCTAGGGTATAGTTGGGTGAAACTACAATGGTAAGGTCTTATGGGCTTACATAAGGTGTTACCATTTTGCTCATTGTGGGGGCTCTAGCCTTGGATATCCCGACTTGCTCCATAGGTCTTTGGATCCTTTCATGTTCAATGATTCTCTATATGCATTCATAGATGCCCCACAAATGTTCCTCCTCGGTTGTGGCTCCAAAGACTGTCTGGAAAATCTCTTCCCAACTAACATTGTATGTTTGGGCAGCCCCAGAATCTATAAGAGTTTCTATTGCTACGTCGTACTTCCAATCTTTCGTTGAGTAAACATCGGTCCAGGGTTTACATGTCTAGTTCTGTAAGATTCCTTCCCAGCCTCTCAAGATGTCCAGCATCTTCCCTTGTTATCAAATCCCTCTTCAGAAATATAAAAGATCTTGTTTCTACCTGTTTTGGCCTAGAGAGAGAAAATATTCTAGAGAGAGATTATTTAGATTTTGAATATTTTTTATGTAAAAATATCTCTTCTTATTAAAATAAGTTTCCCCGAAATAGAAGTTCAAAAAGATTTTCACAAGGTGCATTAGAAATCAAGTATAATATATTCAAGAGGCCTTATCCTAGGGGTCCAGATTTTCAAAAAATTTTAAATTAAGGTTTTGAGGGGCCAATCAGATTCATCCAAATGTGTGGAGAAGATAAATAGAAGAAATAAAGAAAATCCCCCCAAAAATGAGTAAATACTCACATAAGATGAAGAGTGGACTAAGGACCAAAGGAATTACTAAAAAAATGGATTTTTGACACCTCACAATAGGGATTCCCCCCTCATGAATGAGGCGCCTACTTCATGAGGGATTCCCCCCTCATGAATGAGGCGCCTACTTCACATGTGTGGTGGAGTTTTAAATCATCAAAAATTGAGATATTTCATCTCTCCTCTCTCCTAATTCAAGTCTAGTTCCAAAAAGTAAGCTAAAGTGACCTAAAAATGGTCAAAAATTGACCAAACTGATTTGGAAAATTCTAGAATCAGTTTGCTTGGTTAGGAGCTCACTTTTCCTACATATACAAGCCTCCCCCTTTGTTGAAGCTTAATAGTGTTTTATGCACTGTTACTCTACTCCTCCCAAGAGCCAAGAACTGTGAATTTCTTAATAATTCACTAGTTTTTGACCATTCCCTCTTCTAAAGAATTGGTGGCCACTCTTGTTGCAAACAAGAGTAGAACCCTCAAACCATCAAGCCAAAGGAAAGCTCCCAGAATTCATGTAAGTTAGAAATCTTATATTTTTCTTTATTCTTTTAATGGTTTTCTAAATTGTTTGTTATCTTAAAATGATAAACAGATGCTATGCCTTCTTGGAAAGGCTTTCCCCCTCTCTCATTCTTAAAATCAGCCCTTCTTTATCCTAGTTAAGTGATCTAATTGTTAGAATTAAACTTTTCATATTGTTTCTCTCTTAAAAGTGAAAATTGATTAGTTTAGAATGCTTTAAACCAATTGTGGATGATTCCTAAGTAGATTAAGGTTAGAAAAATTAAAAAATGGTCAACCATACAAAGGAGGTTATGGCGAAATTTTTTAAAAATTTGTGAAATAAATTTCATCTTTTATTAATCAAAAAGAGTAATCCCCATTGTTTGTGTATTCTAAAAGTGTCATTTTCATTCATGCATAGAAAGATGCTATTGATTATTTTTATTATTATAAAAGAGTGATTTTCAATAGAATTAAATTCTATGTATAGAAAGATGCATATTGATTATTTTTTATTATAAAAGAGTGATTTTTAATAGAATCATAAATAGATACATAAAAGAATATTTTTTTAATTATAAAAGTGTTACTTTCATCAATATTGATTTTTATGCATAAATAGATGCATAAAAGAATATTTTTTTATAAAAGTGTTACTTTCATCATTATTGATTTTTATGCATAAATAGATGCACAAAAGAATAATTTTTATTATAAAAGTGTTACGTTCATCAAAATGGATTTTTATGCATAAAAGAATTTTTTTATTATAAAAGTGTTACTTTCATCATTATTGATTTTTATGCATAAATAGATGCATAAAAGAATAATTTTTATTATAAAAGTGTTACTTTCATCAAAATGGATTTTTTTGCATAAATAGATGCATAAAAGAATTTTTTTATTATAAAAGTGTTACTTTCATCATTATTGATTTTTATGCATAAAATGATGCATAAAAGAATTTTTTTATTTTAAAAGTGTTACTTTCATCAAAATGGATTTTTATGCATAAATAGATACATACAGAATTTTTATATCAAAATAAGAGTTCTCTTTAATCCTTGTTCAAATCCCATGAATATGGGTAAGTGAATTAAGTAAATACTTTGTGAAAGAAAATTTTACCGTTTCATATTCTCTAGGATTGGAAAATTCAAAAAAACTATCAAAGTCGGAAATTTAGATAAATGACTAATTCATTCCTCATAGGAATTCGTGTTTAGTTTTGAATTCAGTAAAGTAGTAATTGAATTATTACCCTCGAGAAAGATAGATCAGGGAAAGAACCTTTCCAAACTCAAACCCTGAATCAGACTATGACCAAGACATAACTCCTTCATCAGTTTCAAGAATAGACGATGTGACCAGTTCAGTAATCTACACTCAAATCACCCACCAAATCTGAAACTAAGTTGAGACCTTTGATTTTGATGTGAGGATCAAGAATTCAGAATTCGAGGAATTCTGCTTGGGAATCCAGACCTGTGATCTAGAAGTCTTGATACGGAATTAAGATATACTCATTGTATTCAAAAGAAAATCAAAACTGAAAACTTGCATGGAAAACATGTTTTCTTAAAAAGGACTGTCTTACGCCAGAATGCTGGAGGGAGCATTTGGTATATGTGTGTTCTAAGGGAAGTTCGGTTGCAACAGCTGGCAGGGAGTGTTCAAAGGATGACTCATGCGGCAAAAACCTGCCCAGGTCTTGACCAGCCTGGGTATGGTGTAAAATGGTGTGCTTCCGGTACAATGGACGAGGGTCGACGAAGCGGTCCCTAAGTGAAGTGCCAGGACACCTAAGGAGGATCCTGGAGGGTTCTGACCAGGCGATGCACGGGCTCGTGGTGCCGAGGACACCCATGCATATGTCGTGGAAGATATATATGTATGATGACGAGAAACTTATTGTAATCTGTTATTGGATCTCTTGTTGACCTACTGGTCTCAACGGAGAGTCCAGAGTGATACTGTTTTGTGAGAAACAAGGATTGAATGGAAATTTTGAGTTGTGACATCTGTACCCATTGTCAATGGATTGTTTTATAGATTAAAGTTTAAAGAGGAGTGTGTGAGTATCTGTATTCTAAAGCAAAAGTTAAGAAAGGCTTTCAATTATGGGTGGGTGAGTATTTGTCTGGTTCTACTATTCCAGTGGTTAGGCGGTGGCTAACCCATGGGCCGGATGGGGTTAAGCTGGAATCAGTAGAGTTTTAATAATAAACTTTATTAATAAGATTATGCTTAGAACTCGAATAGTTAAATAATAACCTGAAGACTTCTCAAATGAATAGATCACACTAACCCCACATTTTTCAGAAATTTAAAATAACCTTTGTCTAATTTTTCACTAATTTTAAAGATTTTTTTAAAATTTTTAATTAACCCTGAATGCATTTAGAATATGAACGGTCAAAAAAATTCGGAATCACAACGGTTTTTTCCCAGAATACGGAAAGCCAACAGTTTCGGGAAAATAAAAAGACAAAAAGATCGGAACGTGAAAGGTCAAAAGTTTTCGGAATCCGAAAGGTCAAAAGATTTTCTGGAATTCGGAAAGCCAAAAGTTTTCGGGAAAATGAAAAGCCAAAAGGTTTCCCGGAAGATGAAAAGCCAAAATGCACCAAGAAAAAAATTCCAAAAATTTTCAGAGGAATTTTTTTTCTTAGATTTCAAATTTTCTCTAATTTTTAGGCTTTTTTCAAACTTTTTTTGAAACAATTTCAAAAGCTTTTTTTTGTAAATAACAAAACTCATTAAAAATAAAAAATAAAAAAACAAATTTAATAAGCTTAATTAAAAGCTTTATGAAATTTTTTTAAGGGAGGGGATCATTTTTCGCCGGCGAGCAGCTGCTGCGCACTCCCCCCTCTGTGCACAGAAAATCAAGAGAGGGATCTCTCTCTTCCCTCTGCACTCTCCTCTCTCCTTCACACCATTTCCATGGCTCCTCTCCACCCCCTCCTTCTCTATAATTAGAGGGGAGGATTAACATTTGATTAATTTTTAATTAATATTATAATCATAATTATGATGAATATGAATAAAAAGATATGTTTTTTTAAAAAGAGAGGTTTATACACGTGAGAGGAAAAGTTCGAATTGAGAGATGAAGAGGATCCCACGCACATGGGAGAGCATTCCATGCATCAATATGCTGCCCCATACTGAATTACAATAGAAAATTGGCAGAAATTTGATCGCATACCCATGCAAAAACCTGCAAAATGTATAAAAATTACATTTTAAACCATAAAAATGCTCTAAAAATTTCTTTAAAAATTAGGAAAAAATTCCTAAAAATTCTAGAGATTAAGGGAATCCCATTCTACCAAAAAATATCCACAAAAACATATGTGGTATTTTTGTAAAAATTTCCATTAATGTTTATTTTAAACCATAAAAAATAGAAAAAAATAGTATTAAACTCACGAAATTCTCCTGCAATGTCGATTCGTCCATTGAATAGTAGTAACATGCATTCCAATCGCCATATCGACGATCCACGTGCAAATGATCAACACAAATCAACAAAATAACATTTTTATTAGTAAATATTAAAATTTACTTCAAAAAAATACCAAAAATTACAAAAAGAAGAATCAACAACAATTAACTAGAGATTGCTCTGATACCACTGTTAAAACCCTAAGATCTCTCTAGATAATTGTTATGCATAAACATGCATAAATCAGGCATAAACTCATTCACCCAACCACCCCCGAGCCCAAGGGATGCACACATGAAATATAATGAAATACATCATACCTCTACCTTGATGTCCCATACCATCAAGAGGTATAACTCCAATCCAATAGCATGTAGCTATAGTGTGAAATGGTAGGTGAGTAGATATGATCCTCTACACAAGAGAGATAACATAGCCTTTGCCTCCAAGCCCCCAAGCCTCCCTTTGCCTCCAAGCCCCCAAGCCTCCCTTGAGTGTGCCCCATGCCTCTATTATATAGGAGGGCCCTCAAGTGACTCTTGACTCTCCATTTTCCATGTGTGACCCTTGGATGCCTGACCCTAACCTTAACCCTTAAGGTTAGTCCTAACCCATGCTCCACTAGAGCTTGTTCCCATGCTCCCATGCTCACAAGCCTAATGTGGGTTAGCCTCCTAGTATATGCACGCATAATGTGCATATAACAGTTGTTCTACCATAGGTATCATAACTTGGAAATTACACTACCATTCCTCAACAACCTTGGTGAAATAGATGGTGCCTGGAGATGCAACTGGTAGGAATCTTTGTTGTTCTTGTTTTGGCCACTCTTGGTGTCTCTCTTCCCATATCAAGTAGCACAATCTCCACAAATGGCAAGCTTGATATTTCCTCCTTTTACATTCTTGGTAGCACAATCTCCACAAATGGCAAGCTTGATATTTTCTCCTTTTACATTCTTGGTCTGTTAAGACTCATGATATCTCCTACACACAACTATGGTGATTAGGGTTTATTTAATGATCTACTATAATGACACATGATTAAGCTTATCTAGGGTGGATGGTGCCTAAGTACACTGATGATGATGGCATTCCAAACCTATATTTTTCCAAAAAAAAATAGCAATTAGATTTGCCAAAATACCATTGATATTTTAAAAATAACAATTTCTAAGATTTCTAAAAATAATTTATAAAATATTCCTAATTTTTTTTAGAATCCCATCGTTCACAAAATTTCCAATTCCACCCGCAAATCCAATGAAAATCTATAATTTTAATGGATTTTCTAATTTTCTAGGTCAAAAAATATATTTTGAAAGGAATTTGAATGGTCATGGGTGTCCGAATGGACACACCACATGCCAAACACCAACCCCACATTTTTCAGAAATTAAAAATAACCTTTGTCTAATTTTTCACTAATTTTTAAGAATTTTTTAAAATTTTTAATTAACCCCGAACGCACTTAGAATACGAACGGTCAAAAATTTCGGAATCCCAACCGTTTTTTCCCAGAATACGGAAAGCCAACAGTTTCGGGAAAATGAAAAGACAAAAAAATCGGATCATGAAAGATCAAAAGTTTTCGAAATCCGAAAGGACAAAAGATTTTCCGAAATTCGGAAAGTCAAAAGTTTTCGGGAAAACGAAAAGCCAAAAGGTTTCCCGGAAGATGAAAAGCCAAAAGGCACTAAGAAAAATTTTCAAAAATTTTCAGAGGAATTGTTTTTCTTAGATTTAAAATTTTCTCTAATTTTTAGGCTTTTTCCAAACTTTTTTTCAAACAATTTCAAAAGCTTTTTTTTTGTAAATAACAAAACTCATTAAAAATAAATAAAATAAAAAAACAAATTTAATAAGCTTAATTAAAAGCTTTATGAAAAAAATTTTAGGGGGGGGGATCATTTTTCGTCGGCGGCTGCTGCTGCGCACCCCCCTGTGTGCACAGAAAATCAAGAGAGGGATCTCTCTCTTCCCTCTCCACTCTCCTCTCCTTCACACCATTTGCATGGCTCCTCTCCACCCCCTGCTCTATAATAAGAGGGGAGGATTAACATTTGATTAATTTTTAATTAATCTTGTAATCATAATTATGATTAATATTAATAAAAAGTATGTTTTTTTTAAAAAGAGAGGTTTATACACGTGAGAAAAATTTTAAATTGAGAGACGAAGAGGAACCCACGCACATGGGAGAGCATTCCATGCATCAACATGCTGCCCCATACTGAATTACAGCAGAAAATCAATAGAAATTTGATCGCATATCCACGGAAAAACCCGCAAAAATGTATAAAAAATACATTTTAAACCATAAAAATGCTCTAAAAAATTCTTCAAAAATTAGGAAAAAATTCTTTAAAATTCTAGAGATTTAGGGAATCCCATTCTACCAAAAATATCCACAATAAAATATGTGGTATTTTTGTAAAAACTTCCATTAATGTTTATTTTAAACCATAAAAAATAGAAAAAAATAGCATTAAGCTCACGAAATTCTCCTGCAATGTCGATTCGTCCATTGAATAGTAGTAACACTTGTTTCAATCGCCATATCGACGATCCAGGTGCAAATGATCAACACAAATCAACAAAATAATATTTTTATTAGTAAATATTAAAATTTACTTCAAAAAATGCCAAAAATTACAAAAAGAAGAATCAACAACAATTAACTAGAGATTGCTCTGATACCACTGTTAAAACCCTAAGATCTCTCTAGATAATTGTTATGCATAAACATGCATAAATCAAGCATAAACTCATCCACCACCTAACCACCCCCGAGCCCAAGGGATGCACACATGAAATATAATGAAATACATCATACCTCTACCTTGATGTCCTATCCCATCAAGAGGTATAACTCCAATCCAATAGCATGTAGCTATGTGTGTGAAATGGTAGGTGAGTAGATATGATCCTCTACACAAGAGAGATAACATAGCCTCTGCCTCCAAGCCCCCAAGCCTGAGTGTGCCCCATGTCCCTATTATATAGGAGGGCCCTCAAGTGACTCTTGACTCTCCATTTCCCATGTGTGACCCTTGGATGCCTGACCCTAACCTTAACCCTTAAGGTTAGTCCTAACCCATGCTCCACTAGAGCTTGTTCCCATGCTCCCATGCTTCCATGCTCACAAGCCTAATGTGGGTTAGCCTCCTAGTATATGCACGCATAATGTGCATATAACAGTTGTTCTACCATAGGTATCATAACTTGGAAATTACACTACCTGCCCTCAATAACCTTGGTGAAATAGATGGTGCCTGGAGATGCAACTAGTAAGAATCTTTGTTGTTCTTGTTTTGGCCACTCTTGGCGTCTCTCTTCCCATATCAAGTAGCACAATCTCCACAAATGGCAAGCTTGATATTTCCTCCTTTTACATTCTTGGTAGCACAATCTCCACAAATGGCACGCTTGATATTTCCTCCTTTTACATTCTTAGTCTGTTAAGATTCATGATATCTCCTACACACAACTATGGTGATTAAGGTTTATCTAATGATCTACTATAATGACACATGATTAAGCTTATCTAGGATGGATGGTGCCTAAGTACACTCATGATGATGGCATTCCAAACCTATATTTTTCCAGAAAATTTTTAGCAATTAGATTTGCCAAAATACCATTGATATTTTAAAAATACCAATTTTTAGGATATCTAAAAAAAAATTCTAGAATATTTCTAATTTTTCTTGAGAATCCCATCGTTCACAAAATTTCCAATTCCACCCGACAATTCTCAAATCCAATGAAAATCTACAATTTTAATGGATTTTCTAATTTTCTAGGTCAAAAAATATATTTTTAAAGGAATTTGAATGGTCACGGGCGCCCGAATGGTTACACCACATGCCAAACACCAACCCCACGTTTTTCAAAAATTTAAAATAACCTTTGTCTATTTTTTTACTAATTTTTAATAATTTTTTAAAATTATTAATTAACCCCGAACGCATTTAGAATACAAACGGTCAAAAAATTTCGAAATCCCAACGGTTTTTTCCTAGAATACGGAAAGCCAACAGTTTCGGGAAAATGAAAAGACAAAAAAAATCGGAACGTGAAAGATCAAAAGTTTTCGAAATCCAAAAGGTCAAAAGATTTTCCGGAATTCGGAAAGCCAAAAGTTTTCGGGAAAACGAAAAGCCAAAAGGTTTCCCGAAAGATGAAAGCCAAAAGGCACCAAGAAAAATTTTCAAAGGAAATTTTTTTTTGAATTTCAAATTTTCTTTAATTTTTGGGCTTTTTCCAAACTTTTTTTAAAAAATTTTAAGGGGGGGGATCATTTTTCGCCGGCGCGGCTGCTGCGCACCCCCTCCCCTCTCTGTGCACAAAAAATCAAGAGAGGGATCTCTCTCTTCCCTCTCCACTCTCCTCTCTCCTTCACACCATTTCCATGGCTCCTCTCCACCCCCTCCTTCTCTATAATTAGAGGGGAGGATTAACATTTGATTAATTTTTAATTAATCTTGTAATCATAATTATGATTAATATTAATAAAAAATATGCTTTTTTTAAAGAGAGGTTTATACACGTGAGAGGAAAATTTGGAATTGAGAGACGAAGAGGATCCCACGCACATGGGAAAGCATTCCATGCATGGTAGGTGAGTAGATATGATCCTCTACACAAGAGAGATAACATAGCCTTTGCCTCCAAGCCCCCAAGCCTCCCTTGAGTGTGTCCCATGCCCCTATTATATAGGAGGGCCCTCAAGTGACTCTTGACTCTCCATTTCCCATGTGTGACCCTTGGATGCCTGACCCTAACCTTAACCCTTAAGGTTAGTCCTAACCCATGCTCCCATGCTCACAAGCCTAATGTGGGTTAGCCTCCTAGTATATGCACGCATAATGTGCATATAACAGTTGTTCTACCATAGGTATCATAACTTGGAAATTACACTACCATCCCTCAACAACCTTGGTGAAATAGATGGTGCCTGGAGATGCAACTGGTAGGAATCTTTGTTGTTCTTGTTTTGGCCACTCTTGGTGTCTCTCTTCCCATATCAAGTAGCACAATCTCCACAAATGGCAAGCTTGATATTTCCTCCTTTTACATTCTTGGTAGCACAATCTCCACAAATGGCAAGCTTGATATTTCCTCCTTTTACATTCTTGGTCTGTTAAGACTCATGATATCTCCTACACACAACTATGGTGATTAAGGTTTATCTAATGATCTACTATAATGACACATGATTAAGCTTATCTAGGATGGATGGTGCTTAAGTACACTCATGATGATGGCATTCCAAACCTATATTTTTCCAGAAAATTTTTAGCAATTAGATTTGCCAAAATACCATTGATATTTTAAAAATACTAATTTTTAGGATATCTAAAAAAAAATTCTAGAATATTTCTAATTTTTCTTGAGAATCCCATCGTTCACAAAATTTCCAATTCCACCCGACAATTCTCAAATCCAATGAAAATCTACAATTTTAATGAATTTTCTATTTTTTTAGGTCAAAAAATATATTTTTAAAGGAATTTGAATGGTCACGGGCGCCCGAATGGTTACACCACATGCCAAACACCAACCCCACATTTTCTAGAAATTTAAAATAACCTTTGTCTAATTTTTCACTAATTTTTAATAATTTTTTGAAATTATTAATTAACCCCGAACGCATTTAGAATACGAACGGTCAAAAAATTTTGAAATCCCAACGGTTTTTTCCTAGAATACGGAAAGCCAACAGTTTCGGGAAAATGAAAAGACAAAAAAATCAGAACGTGAAAGATCAAAAGTTTTCGAAATCCAAAAGGTCAAAAGATTTTCCGGAATTCGGAAAGCCAAAAGTTTTCGGGAAAACGAAAAGCCAAAACGTTTCCCGAAAGATGAAAAGCCAAAAGGCACCAAGAAAAATTTTCAAAGGAATTTTTTTTCTTAGATTTCAAATTTTCTTTAATTTTTAGGCTTTTTCCAAACTTTTTTTAAAAAATTTTAAGGGGGGGGATCATTTTTCGCCGGCGTGGCTGCTGCGCACCCCCTCCCCTCTCTGTGCACAAAAAATCAAGAGAGGGATCTCTCTCTTCCCTCTCCACTCTCCTCTCTCCTTCACACCATTTCCATGGCTCCTCTCCACCCCCTCCTTCTCTATAATTAGAGGGGAGGATTAACATTTGATTAACATTTGATTAATTTTTAATTAATCTTGTAATCATAATTATGATTAATATTAATAAAAAACATGTTTTTTTTAAAGAGGGGTTTATACACGTGAGAGGAAAATTTGGAATTGAGAGACGAAGAGGATCCCACGCACATGGGAAAGCATTCCATGCATCAACATGCTGCCCCATACTGAATTACAACAAAAAAGCGACAGAAATTTGATCGCATACCCACGGAAAAACCCGCAAAAATGTATAAAAAAATACATTTTAAACCATAAAAATGCTCTAAAAATTTCTTTGAAAATTAGGGAAAAAATCCTAAAAATTCTAGAGATTCAAGGAATCCCATTCTACCAAAAATATCTACAATAAAATATGTGGCATTTTTGTAAAAATTTCCATTAATGTTTATTTTAAACCATAAAAAATAGAAAAAAATAGCATTAAGCTCACGAAATTCTCCACGTCGATTCGTCCATTGAATAGTAGTAACATGCGTTCCAATCGCCATATCGACGATCCACGTGCAAATGATCAACATAAATCGATAAAATAATATTTTTATTAGTAAATATTAAAATTTACTTCAAAAAAATACTAAAAATTACAAAAAGAAGAATCAACAACAATTAACTAGAGATTGCTCTGATACCACTATTAAAACCCTAAGATCTCTCTAGATAATTGTTATGCATAAACATGCATAAATCAGGCATAAACTCATCCACCACCCACCACCCCCGAACCCAAGGGATGTACACATGAAATATAATGAAATACATCATACCTCTACCTTGATGTCCCATACCATCAAGAGATATATATCCAATCCAATAGCATGTAGCTATAGTGTGAAATGGTAGGTGAGTAGATATGATCCTCTACACAAGAGAGATAACATAACCTTTGCCTCCAAGCCCCCAAGCCTCCCTTGAGTGTGTCCCATGCCCCTATTATATAGGAGGGCCCTCAAGTGACTCTTGACTCTCCATTTCCCATGTGTGACCCTTGGATGCCTGACCCTAACCTTAACCCTTAAGGTTAGTCCTAACCCATGCTCCCATGCTCACAAGTCTAATGTGGGTTAGCCTCCTAGTATATGCACGCATAATGTGCATATAACAGTTGTTCTAGCATAGGTATCATAACTTGGAAATTACACTACCAGCCCTCAACAACCTTGGTGAAATAGATGGTGCCTGGAGATGCAACTGGTAGGAATCTTTGTTGTTCTTGTTTTGGCCACTCTTGGTGTATCTCTTCCCATATCAAGTAGAACAATCTCCACGAATTGCAAGCTTGATATTTCCTCCTTTTACATTCTTGGTCTGTTAAGATTCATGATATCTCCTACACACAACTATGGTGATTAAGGTTTATCTAATGATCTACTATAATGACACATGATTAAGCTTATCTAGGATGGATGGTGCCTAAGTACACTCATGATGATGGCATTCCAAACCTATATTTTTCTAAAAAAAATTTAGCAATTAGATTTGCCAAAATACCATTGGTATTTTAAAAATACCAATTTTTAGGATTTCTAAAAATAGTTTCTAGAATATTCCTAATTTTTCTTGAGAATCCCATCGTTCACAAAATTTCCAATTCCACCCGATAATTCTCAAACCCAATGAAAATCTACAATTTTAATGGATTTTCTAAATTTTTAGGTCAGAAAATATATTTTTAAAGGAATTTGAATGGTCACGGGCGCCCGAATGGACACACCACATGCCAAACACCAACCCCACGTTTTCTAGAAATTAAAAATAACCTTTGTTTAATTTTCAAGAATTTTTTGAAATTTTTAATTAACCCCAAACGCATTAAGAATACGAACGGTAAAAAAAATTTCGAAATCCCAACGGTTTTTTCCCAGAATACGGAAAGCCAACAGTTTCGAGAAAATGAAAAGACAAAAAAATCAGAACGTGAAAGATCAAAAGTTTTCGAAATCCGAAAGGTCAAAAGATTTTCCAGAATTCGGAAAGCCAAAAGTTTTCGGGAAAACGAAAAGCCAAAAGGTTTTCTGAAAGATGAAAAGCCAAAAGGCACCAAGAAAATGTTTCAAAAATTTTCAGAGGAATTTTTCTCCTTAGATTTCGAAAGTTCTCTAATTTTTAGGCTTTTTTCAAACTTTTTTTTGAAACAATTTCAAAAGCTTTTTTTATAAATAACAAAACTTATAAAAACTAAATAAAATTTAAAAAACAAATTTAATAAGCTTAATTAAAAGCTTTATGAAAAAAAATTTAAGGGGGGGGATCATTTTTCGCCGGCGGGGCGGCTGCTGCGCACCCCCTCCCCTCTGTGCACAGAAAATCAAGAGAGGGATGTCTCTCTTCCCTCTCCACTCTCCTCTCTCCTTCACACCATTTCCATGGCTCCTCTCCACCACCTCCTTCTCTATAATTAGAGGGGAGGATTAACATTTGATTAATTTTTAATTAATCTTGTAATCATAATTATGATTAATATTAATAAAATATGTTTTTTTTAAAGAGAGGTTTATACACGTGAGAGGAAAATTTTGCATTGAGAGACGAAGAGGGTCCCACGCACATGGGAAAGCATTCCATGCATCAACATGCTGCCCCATACTGAATTACAGCAGAAAATCGGTAGAAATTTGATCGCATACCCACGGAAAAACCCGCAAAAATGTATAAAAAATACATTTTAAACCATAAAAATGCTCTAAAAATTTCTTTGAAAATTAGGGAAAAAATCCTAAAAATTCTAGATATTTAGGGAATCCCATTCTACCAAAAATATCCATAATAAAATATGCGATATTTTTGTAAAAATTTCCATTAATATTTATTTTAAACCATAAAAAATAGAAAAAAATAGCATTAAGCTCACGAAATTCTCCTGCAACGTCGATTCGTCCATTGAATAGTAGTAACACGCGTTCCAATCACCATATCGACGATCCACGTGCAAATGATCAACACAAATCAATAAAATAACATTTTTATTAGTAAATATTAAAATTTACTTCAAAAAATGCCAAAAATTACAAAAAGAAGAATCAACAACAATTAACTAGAGATTGCTTTGATACCACTCTTAAAACCCTAAGATCTCTCTAGATAATTGTTATGCATAAACATGCATAAATCAGGCATAAACTCACCCACCACCCAACCACCCCCGACCCCAGGGATGCACACATGAAATATAATGAAATACATCATATCTCTACCTTGATGTCCCATACCATCAAGAGGTATAACTCCAATCCAATAGCATGTAGCTATAGTGTGAAATGGTAGGTGAGTAGATATGATCCTCTACACAAGAGAGATAACATAGCCTTTGCCTCCAAGCCCCCAAGCCTCCCTTGAGTGTGTCCCATGCCCCTATTATATAGGAGGGCCCTCAAGTGACTCTTGACTCTCCATTTCCCATGTGTGACCCTTGGATGCCTGACCCTAACCTTAACCTTTAAGGTTAGTCCTAACCCATGCTCCACTAGAGCTTGTTCCCATGCTCCCATGCTCACAAGCCTAATGTGGGTTAGCCTCCTAGTATATGCACGCATAATGTGCATATAACAGTTGTTCTACCATAGGTATCATAACTTGAAAATTACACTACCAGCCCTCAACAACCTTGGTGAAATAGATGGTGCCTGGAGATGCAACTGGTAGGAATCTTTGTTGTTCTTGTTTTGGCCACTCTTGGTGTCTCTCTTCCCATATCAAGTAGCACAATCTCCACAAATTGCAAGCTTGATATTTCCTCCTTTTACATTCTTGGTCTGTTAAGATTCATGATATCTCCTACACACAACTATGGTGATTAAGGTTTATCTAATAATCTACTATAATGACACATGATTAAGCTTATCTAGGATGGATGGTGCCTAAGTACACTCATGATGATGGCATTTCAAACCTATATTTTTTCAAAAAAAATTAGCAATGAGATTTGCCAAAATACCATTAGTATTTTAAAAATACCAATTTTTAGGATTTCTAAAAATAATTTCTAGAATATTCTTAATTTTTCTTGAGAATCCCATCGTTCACAAAATTTCCAATTCCACCCAATAATTCTCAAATCCAATGAAAATCTACAATTTTAATGGATTTTCTAAATTTTTAGGTCAAAAAATATATTTTTAAAGGAATTTGAATGGTCACGGGTGCTCGAATGGACACACCACATGCCAAACACCAACCCCACGTTTTCTAGAAATTTAAAATAACCTTTGTTTAATTTTTAAGATTTTTTTAAAATTTTTAATTAACCCCGAACGCTTTTAGAATACGAACGGTAAAAAAAATTTCGAAATCCCAACGTTTTTTCCCAGAATACGGAAAGCCAACAGTTTCGAGAAAATGAAAAGACAAAAAAATCGATACGTGAAAGATCAAAAGTTTTTGGAATCCGAAAGGTCAAAAGATTTTCCAGAATTCGGAAAGCCAAAAGTTTTCGGAAAAACGAAAAGCCAAAAGGTTTTCTGAAAGATTTTCAGAGAAATTATTTTCCTTAGATTTCCAATTTTCTCTAATTTTTAGGCTTTTTCCAAACTTTTTTTTGAAACAATTTCAAAAGCTTTTTTTGTAAATAACAAAACTTATAAAAACTAAATAAAATAAAAAAAAGAAATTTAATAAGCTTAATTAAAAGCTTTATGAAAAATTTTTTAAGGGGGGGGGGTCATTTTCGCCGGCAGAGCGGCTGCTATGCACCCCCTCCCCTCTATGCACAGAAAATCAAGAGAGGGATCTCTCTCTTCCCTCTCCACTCTCCTCTCTCCTTCACACCATTTCCATGGCTCCTCTCCACCCCCTCCTTCTCTATAATTAGAGGGGAGGATTAACATTTGATTAATTTTTAATTAATCTTGTAATCATAATTATGATTAATATTAATAAAAAATATGTTTTTTTTAAGAGAGGTTTATACACGTGAGAGGAAAATTTTGAATTGAGAGACGAAGAGGGTCCCACGCACATGGGAAAGAATTCCATGCATCAACATGCTGCCCCATACTGAATTACAGCAGAAAATCGGCAGAAATTTGATCGCATACCCACGGAAAAACCCACAAAAATGTATTTAAAAAATACATTTTAAACCATAAAAATGCTCTAAAAATTTCTTTGAAAATTAGGGAAGAAATCCTAAAAATTCTAGAGATTTAGGGAATCCAATTCTACCAAAAATATCCACAATAAAATATGTGGTATTTTTGTAAAACATTTTATTAATGTTTATTTTAAACCATAAAAAATAGAAAAAAATAGCATTACGCTCACGAAATTCTCCTGCAACGTCGATTCGTCCATTGAATAGTAGTAACACGCATTCCGATCGCCATATCAATGATCCACGTGCAAATGATCAACACAAATCAACAAAATAACATTTTTATTAGTAAATATTAAAATTTACTTCGAAAAAATGCCAAAAATAAACAACAATTAACTAGAGATTGCTCTGATACCACTCTTAAAACCCTAAGATCTCTCTAGATAATTGTTATGCATAAACATGCATAAATCAAGCATAAACTCATCCACCACCCCAGAGCCCAAGGGATGCACACATGAAATATAATGAAATACATCATACCTCTACCTTGATGTCCCATACCTCAAGAGGTATAACTCCAATCCAATAGCATGTAGCTATAGTGTGAAATAGTAAGTGAGTAGATATGATCCTCTACACAAGAGAGATAACATAGCCTTTGCCTCCAAGCCCCCAAGCCTCCCTGGAGTGTGCCCCATGCCCCTATTATATAGGAGGGCCCTCAAGTGACTCTTGACTCTCCATTTCCCATGTGTGACCCTTGGATGCCTGACCCTAACCTTAACCCTTAAGGTTAGTCCTAACCCATGCTGCTCCACTAGAGCTTGTTCCCATGCTCCCATGCTGACAAGCCTAATGTGGGTTAGCCTCCTAGTATATGCACGCATAATGTGCATATAACAGTTGTTCTAGCATAGGTATCATAACTTGGAAATTACACTACCAGCCCTCAACAACCTTGGTGAAATAGATGGTGCCTGGAGATGCAACTGGTAGGAATCTTTGTTGTTCTTGTTTTGGCCACTCTTGGTGTCTCTCTTCCCATATCAAGTAGCACAATCTCCACAAATGGCAAGCTTGATATTTCCTCCTTTTACATTCTTGGTAGCACAATCTCCACAAATGGCAAGCTTGATATTTTCTCCTTTTACATTCTTGGTCTGTTAAGACTCATGATATCTCCTACACACAACTATGGTGATTAGGGTTTATTTAATGATCTACTATAATGACACATGATTAAGCTTATCTAGGGTGGATGGTGCCTAAGTACACTGATGATGATGGCATTCCAAACCTATATTTTTCCAAAAAAAAATAGCAATTAGATTTGCCAAAATACCATTGATATTTTAAAAATAACAATTTCTAAGATTTCTAAAAATAATTTATAAAATATTCCTAATTTTTTTTAGAATCCCATCGTTCACAAAATTTCCAATTCCACCCGCAAATCCAATGAAAATCTATAATTTTAATGGATTTTCTAATTTTCTAGGTCAAAAAATATATTTTGAAAGGAATTTGAATGGTCATGGGTGTCCGAATGGACACACCACATGCCAAACACCAACCCCACATTTTCCAGAAATTAAAAATAACCTTTGTCTAATTTTTCACTAATTTTTAAGAATTTTTTAAAATTTTTAATTAACCCCGAACGCATTTAGAATACGAACGGTCAAAAATTTCGGAATCCCAACCGTTTTTTCCCAGAATACGGAAAGCCAACAGTTTCGGGAAAATGAAAAGACAAAAAAATCGGATCATGAAAGATCAAAAGTTTTCGAAATCCGAAAGGACAAAAGATTTTCCGAAATTCGGAAAGTCAAAAGTTTTCGGGAAAACGAAAAGCCAAAAGGTTTCCCGGAAGATGAAAAGCCAAAAGGCACTAAGAAAAATTTTCAAAAATTTTCAGAGGAATTGTTTTTCTTAGATTTAAAATTTTCTCTAATTTTTAGGCTTTTTCCAAACTTTTTTTCAAACAATTTCAAAAGCTTTTTTTTTTGTAAATAACAAAACTCATTAAAAATAAATAAAATAAAAAAACAAATTTAATAAGCTTAATTAAAAGCTTTATGAAAAAAATTTTAGGGGGGGGGATCATTTTTCGTCGGCGGCTGCTGCTGCGCACCCCCCTGTGTGCACAGAAAATCAAGAGAGGGATCTCTCTCTTCCCTCTCCACTCTCCTCTCCTTCACACCATTTGCATGGCTCCTCTCCACCCCCTGCTCTATAATAAGAGGGGAGGATTAACATTTGATTAATTTTTAATTAATCTTGTAATCATAATTATGATTAATATTAATAAAAAGTATGTTTTTTTTAAAAAGAGAGGTTTATACACGTGAGAAAAATTTTAAATTGAGAGACGAAGAGGATCCCACGCACATGGGAGAGCATTCCATGCATCAACATGCTGCCCCATACTGAATTACAGCAGAAAATCAATAGAAATTTGATCGCATATCCACGGAAAAACCCGCAAAAATGTATAAAAAATACATTTTAAACCATAAAAATGCTCTAAAAAATTCTTCAAAAATTAGGAAAAAATTCTTTAAAATTCTAGAGATTTAGGGAATCCCATTCTACCAAAAATATCCACAATAAAATATGTGGTATTTTTGTAAAAACTTTCATTAATGTTTATTTTAAACCATAAAAAATAGAAAAAAATAGCATTAAGCTCACGAAATTCTCCTGCAATGTCGATTCGTCCATTGAATAGTAGTAACACTTGTTTCAATCGCCATATCGACGATCCAGGTGCAAATGATCAACACAAATCAACAAAATAATATTTTTATTAGTAAATATTAAAATTTACTTCAAAAAATGCCAAAAATTACAAAAAGAAGAATCAACAACAATTAACTAGAGATTGCTCTGATACCACTGTTAAAACCCTAAGATCTCTCTAGATAATTGTTATGCATAAACATGCATAAATCAAGCATAAACTCATCCACCACCTAACCACCCCCGAGCCCAAGGGATGCACACATGAAATATAATGAAATACATCATACCTCTACCTTGATGTCCTATCCCATCAAGAGGTATAACTCCAATCCAATAGCATGTAGCTATGTGTGTGAAATGGTAGGTGAGTAGATATGATCCTCTACACAAGAGAGATAACATAGCCTCTGCCTCCAAGCCCCCAAGCCTGAGTGTGCCCCATGTCCCTATTATATAGGAGGGCCCTCAAGTGACTCTTGACTCTCCATTTCCCATGTGTGACCCTTGGATGCCTGACCCTAACCTTAACCCTTAAGGTTAGTCCTAACCCATGCTCCACTAGAGCTTGTTCCCATGCTCCCATGCTTCCATGCTCACAAGCCTAATGTGGGTTAGCCTCCTAGTATATGCACGCATAATGTGCATATAACAGTTGTTCTACCATAGGTATCATAACTTGGAAATTACACTACCCGCCCTCAATAACCTTGGTGAAATAGATGGTGCCTGGAGATGCAACTAGTAAGAATCTTTGTTGTTCTTGTTTTGGCCACTCTTGGCGTCTCTCTTCCCATATCAAGTAGCACAATCTCCACAAATGGCAAGCTTGATATTTCCTCCTTTTACATTCTTGGTAGCACAATCTCCACAAATGGCACGCTTGATATTTCCTCCTTTTACATTCTTAGTCTGTTAAGATTCATGATATCTCCTACACACAACTATGGTGATTAAGGTTTATCTAATGATCTACTATAATGACACATGATTAAGCTTATCTAGGATGGATGGTGCCTAAGTACACTCATGATGATGGCATTCCAAACCTATATTTTTCCAGAAAATTTTTAGCAATTAGATTTGCCAAAATACCATTGATATTTTAAAAATACCAATTTTTAGGATATCTAAAAAAAAATTCTAGAATATTTCTAATTTTTCTTGAGAATCCCATCGTTCACAAAATTTCCAATTCCACCCGACAATTCTCAAATCCAATGAAAATCTACAATTTTAATGGATTTTCTAATTTTCTAGGTCAAAAAATATATTTTTAAAGGAATTTGAATGGTCACGGGCGCCCGAATGGTTACACCACATGCCAAACACCAACCCCACGTTTTTCAGAAATTTAAAATAACCTTTGTCTATTTTTTTTACTAATTTTTAATAATTTTTTAAAATTATTAATTAACCCCGAACGCATTTAGAATACGAACGGTCAAAAAATTTCGAAATCCCAACGGTTTTTTCCTAGAATACGGAAAGCCAACAGTTTCGGGAAAATGAAAAGACAAAAAAATCGGAACGTGAAAGATCAAAAGTTTTCGAAATCCAAAAGGTCAAAAGATTTTCCGGAATTCGGAAAGCCAAAAGTTTTCGGGAAAACGAAAAGCCAAAAGGTTTCCCGAAAGATGAAAGCCAAAAGGCACCAAGAAAAATTTTCAAAGGAAATTTTTTTTGAATTTCAAATTTTCTTTAATTTTTGGGCTTTTTCCAAACTTTTTTTAAAAAATTTTAAGGGGGGGGATCATTTTTCGCCAGTGCGGCTGCTGCGCACCCCCTCCCCTCTCTGTGCACAAAAAATCAAGAGAGGGATCTCTCTCTTCCCTCTCCACTCTCCTCTCTCCTTCACACCATTTCCATGGCTCCTCTCCACCCCCTCCTTCTCTATAATTAGAGGGGAGGATTAACATTTGATTAATTTTTAATTAATCTTGTAATCATAATTATGATTAATATTAATAAAAAATATGCTTTTTTTAAAGAGAGGTTTATACACGTGAGAGGAAAATTTGGAATTGAGAGACGAAGAGGATCCCACGCACATGGGAAAGCATTCCATGCATGGTAGGTGAGTAGATATGATCCTCTACACAAGAGAGATAACATAGCCTTTGCCTCCAAGCCCCCAAGCCTCCCTTGAGTGTGTCCCATGCCCCTATTATATAGGAGGGCCCTCAAGTGACTCTTGACTCTCCATTTCCCATGTGTGACCCTTGGATGCCTGACCCTAACCTTAACCCTTAAGGTTAGTCCTAACCCATGCTCCCATGCTCACAAGCCTAATGTGGGTTAGCCTCCTAGTATATGCACGCATAATGTGCATATAACAGTTGTTCTACCATAGGTATCATAACTTGGAAATTACACTACCATCCCTCAACAACCTTGGTGAAATAGATGGTGCCTGGAGATGCAACTGGTAGGAATCTTTGTTGTTCTTGTTTTGGCCACTCTTGGTGTCTCTCTTCCCATATCAAGTAGCACAATCTCCACAAATGGCAAGCTTGATATTTCCTCCTTTTACATTCTTGGTAGCACAATCTCCACAAATGGCAAGCTTGATATTTCCTCCTTTTACATTCTTGGTCTGTTAAGACTCATGATATCTCCTACACACAACTATGGTGATTAAGGTTTATCTAATGATCTACTATAATGACACATGATTAAGCTTATCTAGGATGGATGGTGCTTAAGTACACTCATGATGATGGCATTCCAAACCTATATTTTTCCAGAAAATTTTTAGCAATTAGATTTGCCAAAATACCATTGATATTTTAAAAATACTAATTTTTAGGATATCTAAAAAAAATTTCTAGAATATTTCTAATTTTTCTTGAGAATCCCATCGTTCACAAAATTTCCAATTCCACCCGACAATTCTCAAATCCAATGAAAATCTATAATTTTAATGGATTTTCTATTTTTTTAGGTCAAAAAATATATTTTTAAAGGAATTTGAATGGTCACGGGCGCCCGAATGGTTACACCACATGCCAAACACCAACCCCACATTTTCTAGAAATTTAAAATAACCTTTGTCTAATTTTTTACTAATTTTTAATAATTTTTTGAAATTATTAATTAACCCCGAACGCATTTAGAATACGAACGGTCAAAAAATTTTGAAATCCCAACGGTTTTTTCCTAGAATACGGAAAGCCAACAGTTTCGGGAAAATGAAAAGACAAAAAAATCAGAACGTGAAAGATCAAAAGTTTTCGAAATCCAAAAGGTCAAAAGATTTTCCGGAATTCGGAAAGCCAAAAGTTTTCGGGAAAACGAAAAGCCAAAACGTTTCCCGAAAGATGAAAAGCCAAAAGGCACCAAGAAAAATTTTCAAAGGAATTTTTTTTCTTAGATTTCAAATTTTCTTTAATTTTTAGGCTTTTTCCAAACTTTTTTTAAAAAATTTTAAGGGGGGGGATCATTTTTCGCCGGCGTGGCTGCTGCGCACCCCCTCCCCTCTCTGTGCACAAAAAATCAAGAGAGGGATCTCTCTCTTCCCTCTCCACTCTCCTCTCTCCTTCACACCATTTCCATGGCTCCTCTCCACCCCCTCCTTCTCTATAATTAGAGGGGAGGATTAACATTTGATTAACATTTGATTAATTTTTAATTAATCTTGTAATCATAATTATGATTAATATTAATAAAAAACATGTTTTTTTTAAAGAGGGGTTTATACACGTGAGAGGAAAATTTGGAATTGAGAGACGAAGAGGATCCCACGCACATGGGAAAGCATTCCATGCATCAACATGCTGCCCCATACTGAATTACAACAAAAAAGCGACAGAAATTTGATCGCATACCCACGGAAAAACCCGCAAAAATGTATAAAAAAATACATTTTAAACCATAAAAATGCTCTAAAAATTTCTTTGAAAATTAGGGAAAAAATCCTAAAAATTCTAGAGATTCAAGGAATCCCATTCTACCAAAAATATCTACAATAAAATATGTGGCATTTTTGTAAAAATTTCCATTAATGTTTATTTTAAACCATAAAAAATAGAAAAAAATAGCATTAAGCTCACGAAATTCTCCACGTCGATTCGTCCATTGAATAGTAGTAACATGCGTTCCAATCGCCATATCGACGATCCACGTGCAAATGATCAACATAAATCGATAAAATAACATTTTTATTAGTAAATATTAAAATTTACTTCAAAAAAATACTAAAAATTACAAAAAGAAGAATCAACAACAATTAACTAGAGATTGCTCTGATACCACTATTAAAACCCTAAGATCTCTCTAGATAATTGTTATGCATAAACATGCATAAATCAGGCATAAACTCATCCACCACCCACCACCCCCGAACCCAAGGGATGTACACATGAAATATAATGAAATACATCATACCTCTACCTTGATGTCCCATACCATCAAGAGATATATATCCAATCCAATAGCATGTAGCTATAGTGTGAAATGGTAGGTGAGTAGATATGATCCTCTACACAAGAGAGATAACATAACCTTTGCCTCCAAGCCCCCAAGCCTCCCTTGAGTGTGTCCCATGCCCCTATTATATAGGAGGGCCCTCAAGTGACTCTTGACTCTCCATTTCCCATGTGTGACCCTTGGATGCCTGACCCTAACCTTAACCCTTAAGGTTAGTCCTAACCCATGCTCCCATGCTCACAAGTCTAATGTGGGTTAGCCTCCTAGTATATGCACGCATAATGTGCATATAACAGTTGTTCTAGCATAGGTATCATAACTTGGAAATTACACTACCAGCCCTCAACAACCTTGGTGAAATAGATGGTGCCTGGAGATGCAACTGGTAGGAATCTTTGTTGTTCTTGTTTTGGCCACTCTTGGTGTATCTCTTCCCATATCAAGTAGAACAATCTCCACGAATTGCAAGCTTGATATTTCCTCCTTTTACATTCTTGGTCTGTTAAGATTCATGATATCTCCTACACACAACTATGGTGATTAAGGTTTATCTAATGATCTACTATAATGACACATGATTAAGCTTATCTAGGATGGATGGTGCCTAAGTACACTCATGATGATGGCATTCCAAACCTATATTTTTCTAAAAAAAATTTAGCAATTAGATTTGCCAAAATACCATTGGTATTTTAAAAATACCAATTTTTAGGATTTCTAAAAATAGTTTCTAGAATATTCCTAATTTTTCTTGAGAATCCCATCGTTCACAAAATTTCCAATTCCACCCGATAATTCTCAAACCCAATGAAAATCTACAATTTTAATGGATTTTCTAAATTTTTAGGTCAGAAAATATATTTTTAAAGGAATTTGAATGGTCACGGGCGCCCGAATGGACACACCACATGCCAAACACCAACCCCACGTTTTCTAGAAATTAAAAATAACCTTTGTTTAATTTTCAAGAATTTTTTGAAATTTTTAATTAACCCCAAACGCATTAAGAATACGAACGGTAAAAAAAATTTCGAAATCCCAACGGTTTTTTCCCAGAATACGGAAAGCCAACAGTTTCGAGAAAATGAAAAGACAAAAAAATCAGAACGTGAAAGATCAAAAGTTTTCGAAATCCGAAAGGTCAAAAGATTTTCCAGAATTCGGAAAGCCAAAAGTTTTCGGGAAAACGAAAAGCCAAAAGGTTTTCTGAAAGATGAAAAGCCAAAAGGCACCAAGAAAATGTTTCAAAAATTTTCAGAGGAATTTTTCTCCTTAGATTTCGAAAGTTCTCTAATTTTTAGGCTTTTTTCAAACTTTTTTTTGAAACAATTTCAAAAGCTTTTTTTATAAATAACAAAACTTATAAAAACTAAATAAAATTTAAAAAACAAATTTAATAAGCTTAATTAAAAGCTTTATGAAAAAAAATTTAAGGGGGGGGATCATTTTTCGCCGGCGGGGCGGCTGCTGCGCACCCCCTCCCCTCTGTGCACAGAAAATCAAGAGAGGGATGTCTCTCTTCCCTCTCCACTCTCCTCTCTCCTTCACACCATTTCCATGGCTCCTCTCCACCACCTCCTTCTCTATAATTAGAGGGGAGGATTAACATTTGATTAATTTTTAATTAATCTTGTAATCATAATTATGATTAATATTAATAAAATATGTTTTTTTTAAAGAGAGGTTTATACACGTGAGAGGAAAATTTTGCATTGAGAGACGAAGAGGGTCCCACGCACATGGGAAAGCATTCCATGAATCAACATGCTGCCCCATACTGAATTACAGCAGAAAATCGGTAGAAATTTGATCGCATACCCACGGAAAAACCCGCAAAAATGTATAAAAAATACATTTTAAACCATAAAAATGCTCTAAAAATTTCTTTGAAAATTAGGGAAAAAATCCTAAAAATTCTAGATATTTAGGGAATCCCATTCTACCAAAAATATCCATAATAAAATATGCGATATTTTTGTAAAAATTTCCATTAATATTTATTTTAAACCATAAAAAATAGAAAAAAATAGCATTAAGCTCACGAAATTCTCCTGCAACGTCGATTCGTCCATTGAATAGTAGTAACACGCGTTCCAATCACCATATCGACGATCCACGTGCAAATGATCAACACAAATCAATAAAATAACATTTTTATTAGTAAATATTAAAATTTACTTCAAAAAATGCCAAAAATTACAAAAAGAAGAATCAACAACAATTAACTAGAGATTGCTTTGATACCACTCTTAAAACCCTAAGATCTCTCTAGATAATTGTTATGCATAAACATGCATAAATCAGGCATAAACTCACCCACCACCCAACCACCCCCGACCCCAGGGATGCACACATGAAATATAATGAAATACATCATATCTCTACCTTGATGTCCCATACCATCAAGAGGTATAACTCCAATCCAATAGCATGTAGCTATAGTGTGAAATGGTAGGTGAGTAGATATGATCCTCTACACAAGAGAGATAACATAGCCTTTGCCTCCAAGCCCCCAAGCCTCCCTTGAGTGTGTCCCATGCCCCTATTATATAGGAGGGCCCTCAAGTGACTCTTGACTCTCCATTTCCCATGTGTGACCCTTGGATGCCTGACCCTAACCTTAACCTTTAAGGTTAGTCCTAACCCATGCTCCACTAGAGCTTGTTCCCATGCTCCCATGCTCACAAGCCTAATGTGGGTTAGCCTCCTAGTATATGCACGCATAATGTGCATATAACAGTTGTTCTACCATAGGTATCATAACTTGAAAATTACACTACCAGCCCTCAACAACCTTGGTGAAATAGATGGTGCCTGGAGATGCAACTGGTAGGAATCTTTGTTGTTCTTGTTTTGGCCACTCTTGGTGTCTCTCTTCCCATATCAAGTAGCACAATCTCCACAAATTGCAAGCTTGATATTTCCTCCTTTTACATTCTTGGTCTGTTAAGATTCATGATATCTCCTACACACAACTATGGTGATTAAGGTTTATCTAATAATCTACTATAATGACACATGATTAAGCTTATCTAGGATGGATGGTGCCTAAGTACACTCATGATGATGGCATTTGAAACCTATATTTTTTCAAAAAAATCTAGCAATGAGATTTGCCAAAATACCATTAGTATTTTAAAAATACCAATTTTTAGGATTTCTAAAAATAATTTCTAGAATATTCTTAATTTTTCTTGAGAATCCCATCGTTCACAAAATTTCCAATTCCACCCAATAATTCTCAAATCCAATGAAAATCTACAATTTTAATGGATTTTCTAAATTTTTAGGTCAAAAATATATTTTTAAAGGAATTTGAATGGTCACGGGTGCTCGAATGGACACACCACATGCCAAACACCAACCCCACGTTTTCTAGAAATTTAAAATAACCTTTGTTTAATTTTTAAGATTTTTTTAAAATTTTTAATTAACCCCGAACGCTTTTAGAATACGAACGGTAAAAAAAATTTCGAAATCCCAACGTTTTTTCCCAGAATACGGAAAGCCAACAGTTTCGAGAAAATGAAAAGACAAAAAAATCGATACGTGAAAGATCAAAAGTTTTTGGAATCCGAAAGGTCAAAAGATTTTCCAGAATTCGGAAAGCCAAAAGTTTTCGGGAAAACGAAAAGCCAAAAGGTTTTCTGAAAGATTTTCAGAGAAATTATTTTCCTTAGATTTCCAATTTTCTCTAATTTTTAGGCTTTTTCCAAACTTTTTTTTGAAACAATTTCAAAAGCTTTTTTTGTAAATAACAAAACTTATAAAAACTAAATAAAATAAAAAAAAGAAATTTAATAAGCTTAATTAAAAGCTTTATGAAAAATTTTTTAAGGGGGGGGGTCATTTTCGCCGGCAGAGCGGCTGCTATGCACCCCCTCCCCTCTATGCACAGAAAATCAAGAGAGGGATCTCTCTCTTCCCTCTCCACTCTCCTCTCTCCTTCACACCATTTCCATGGCTCCTCTCCACCCCCTCCTTCTCTATAATTAGAGGGGAGGATTAACATTTGATTAATTTTTAATTAATCTTGTAATCATAATTATGATTAATATTAATAAAAAATATGTTTTTTTAAGAGAGGTTTATACACGTGAGAGGAAAATTTTGAATTGAGAGACGAAGAGGGTCCCACGCACATGGGAAAGAATTCCATGCATCAACATGCTGCCCCATACTGAATTACAGCAGAAAATCGGCAGAAATTTGATCGCATACCCACGGAAAAACCCACAAAAATGTATTTAAAAAATACATTTTAAACCATAAAAATGCTCTAAAAATTTCTTTGAAAATTAGGGAAGAAATCCTAAAAATTCTAGAGATTTAGGGAATCCAATTCTACCAAAAATATCCACAGTAAAATATGTGGTATTTTTGTAAAACATTTTATTAATGTTTATTTTAAACCATAAAAAATAGAAAAAAATAGCATTACGCTCACGAAATTCTCCTGCAACGTCGATTCGTCCATTGAATAGTAGTAACACGCATTCCGATCGCCATATCAATGATCCACGTGCAAATGATCAACACAAATCAACAAAATAACATTTTTATTAGTAAATATTAAAATTTACTTCGAAAAAATGCCAAAAATAAACAACAATTAACTAGAGATTGCTCTGATACCACTCTTAAAACCCTAAGATCTCTCTAGATAATTGTTATGCATAAACATGCATAAATCAAGCATAAACTCATCCACCACCCCAGAGCCCAAGGGATGCACACATGAAATATAATGAAATACATCATACCTCTACCTTGATGTCCCATACCTCAAGAGGTATAACTCCAATCCAATAGCATGTAGCTATAGTGTGAAATAGTAAGTGAGTAGATATGATCCTCTACACAAGAGAGATAACATAGCCTTTGCCTCCAAGCCCCCAAGCCTCCCTGGAGTGTGCCCCATGCCCCTATTATATAGGAGGGCCCTCAAGTGACTCTTGACTCTCCATTTCCCATGTGTGACCCTTGGATGCCTGACCCTAACCTTAACCCTTAAGGTTAGTCCTAACCCATGCTGCTCCACTAGAGCTTGTTCCCATGCTCCCATGCTGACAAGCCTAATGTGGGTTAGCCTCCTAGTATATGCATGCATAATGTGCATATAACAGTTGTTCTAGCATAGGTATCATAACTTGGAAATTACACTACCAGCCCTCAACAACCTTGGTGAAATAGATGGTGCCTGGAGATGCAACTGGTAGGAATCTTTGTTGTTCTTGTTTTGGCCACTCTTGGTGTCTCTCTTCCCATATCAAGTAGCACAATCTCCACAAATAGCAAGCTTGATATTTCCTCCTTTTATATTCTTGGTAGCACAATCTCCACAAATGGCAAGCTTGATATTTTCTCCTTTTATATTCTTGGTATGTTAAGATTCATGATATCCCCTACACACAACTATGGTGATTAAGGTTTATCTAATGATCTACTATAATGACACATGATTAAGCTTATCTAGGATGGATGGTGCCTAAGTACACTCATGATGATGGCATTCCAAACCTATATTTTTCCAAAAAAAAATTAGCAATTAGATTTGCCAAAATACCATTGGTATTTTAAAAATACCAATTTCTAGGATTTCTAAAAATAATTTCTAGAATATTTCTAATTTTTCTTGAGAATCCCATCGTTCACAAAATTTCCAATTCCACCAGACAATTCTCAAATCCAATGAAAATCTATAATTTTAATGGATTTTCTAATTTTCTATGTCAAAAAATATATTTTTTATGGTTTAAAAATTTCTATTAATGTTTATTTTAAACCATAAAAAATAGAAAAAAATAGCATTAAGCTCATGAACTTCTCCTGCAACGTCGATTCGTCCATTGAATAGTAGTAACAAGCGTTCCAATCGCCATATCGACGATCCACCTGCAAATGATCAACACAAATCAACAAAATAACATTTTTATTAGTAAATATTAAAATTTACTTCAAAAATTGTGAAAAATTGCAAAAAGAAGAATCAACAATAATTAACTAGAGATTGCTCTAATACCACTGTTAAAACCCTAAGATCTCTCTAGATAATTATTATGCATAAACATGCATAAATCAGGCATAAACTCATCCACCACCTAACCACCCCTGAGCCCAAGGGATGCACACAAAATATAATGAAATACATCATACCTCTACCTTGATGTCCCATACCATCAAGAGGTATAACTCCAATCCAATAGCATGTAGCTATAGTGTGAAATGGTAAGTGAGTAGATATGATCCTCTACACAAGAGAGATAACATAGCCTTTGCCTCCAAGCCCCCAAGCCTCCCTTGAGTGTGCCCCATGCCCCTATTATATAGGAGGGCCCTCAAGTGACTCTTGACTCTCCATTTCCCATGTGTGACCCTTGGATGCCTGACCCTAACCTTAACCCTTAAGGTTAGTCCTAACCCATGCTCCACTAGAGCTTGTTCCCATGCTCCCATGTGCTGACAAGCCTAGCCTCCTAGTATATGCATGCATAATGTGCATATAACAGTTGTTCTAGCATAGGTATCATAACTTGGAAATTACACTACCAGCCCTCAACAACCTTGGTGAAATAGATGGTGCCTGGAGATGCAATTGGTAGGAATCTTTGTTGTTCTTGTTTTGGCCACTCTTGGTGTCTCTCTTCCCATATCAAGTAGCATAATCTCCACAAATGGCAAGCCTGCTGATATTTCCTCTTTTTACATTCTTGGTAGCACAATCTCCACAAATGGCAAGCTTGATATTTCCTCCTTTTACATTCTTGGTCTGTTAAGATTCATGATATCTCCTACACACAACTATGGTGATTAAGGTTTATCTAATGATCTACTATAATGACACATGATTAAGCTTATCTAGGATGGATGGTGCCTAAGTACACTCATGATGATGGCATTCCAAACCTATATTTTTTTAAAAAAAATTTAGCAATTAGATTTGCCAAAATACCATTGATATTTTAAAAATACCAATTTTTAGGATATCTAAAAATAATTTCTAGAATATTTCTAATTTTTCTTGAGAATCCCATCGTTCACAAAATTTCCAATTCCACCCGACAATTCTCAAATCCAATGAAAATCTATAATTTTAATGGATTTTCTAATTTTCTAGGTCAAAAAATATATTTTTAAAGGAATTTGAATGGTCACGGGTGCCCGAATGGACACACCACATGCCAAACACCAACCCCACATTTTCCAGAAATTTAAAATAACCTTTGTCTAATTTTTCACTAATTTTTAATAATTTTTTAAATTATTAATTAACCCCGAACGCATTTAGAATACAAACGGTCAAAAAATTTCGAAATCCCAACGGTTTTTTCCCAGAATACGGAAAGCCAACAGTTTTCGAGAAAATGACACCAGAAGTCAAATCATGAACAGTACATCTGTCATCCACAAATTTGACTATAAGTCCAAGTCTAGCAAGCGAAGAGACAGACAATAGATTCTTCTTTATCCCTGGCACATACAAAGTATCTGAAAGTGTGAAAGCGCTGCCATTTGCTTCCGTAAGCATAATTTTACCAACGCTCTTACTGGGTAAGAAGCATTATTGGCACATGTGACAGTATTCCCATTAGGGACAGCCTCAAGAGAAGTGAACATATCACGATGCGAGATAATGTGCTTTGTAGCACCACTGTCAAAATACCAAACATGAGAGTCAACAGAAACTGCCAAACATGCATCATGTACAGATGGTTCATACTGGCAATACACGCTAAACACCCATTCTGTATCCTGCACAACATTTGCACAATCTGCATTTGTAGAAGCATCCGCTATTGTGGCTGCATTTGACTCTTTCTTCTTTGCCTCTTTAGCCTTTAGCTTAGGGCAATTCTTAATGACATGATCATTTGCCTTACAATAGTTGTACCTGGTCTTTTTCTTGCCTTTATCAAGAGCCTTCTCAGACTTATTGTTGTTACCTGTGGAAGGAGAAGAAGTTGCAGACCTACTAATAGGAGAAGAAACAGTGGAAGGGGCTGCCTTACCACTTCTTCTCTGTGGGCAGCAATAAATGCTTGATCAACTGCACGCTGCCTGGCCCTGTTTTGCCTGGATTGCGCTTCTTGCAAGAGCTTGTTGACTAAAGTATCATACTTGACAGCATCAGGTCTGTCCTCAGTAAGAAGTCTCCACGTGGAAGCAAAAGTCTGATATGTCTCAGGTAAAGCATCAAGAACAGTCTGCACAAGAGAATGATCAGGAATAATCTCACCTGTAGAAATCAACTGTTCTTTGAGATCTTTAATCTCAGCAAGAAAAACATTCATGTCATCATCTTCCTGCATAATCTTCAATTCTAGCTCTTTACGCAGGTAAGCGATTTTTGCCTCGTTACGACCTGCATACAAACCAGCTAGAATATCCCAAGCCTGTTTTGCTGCTTTAGCTCAATGAATATGTGGGGTGATGTTACATTTGACAGAAAGTGCAATCAAGGCATGAGCCTACGCATCTTTACCATCCCAACGAGCTTGTTCAGCAGTGGGTAAAACAGCAGCAACAGTAGAGCTGCTAGAACCTGTAACATCCTCAACAGATCCTACATCCACAGAACTTGGACGTACATCCATACCCTGCACAATGTTCCACACTCCTTTTGCAACCAAAACATGCTGCATCATGTATGCCCAAAGTGGGTAGTTGTCGTCTCCATCCAGTTGTCTTCATCAGTAGACAACATGCAAAATACATCATTGCTGTTATCAGCCATGGCCATTGACTGAAACTGATGCAAATGCTACCTGTAATGAAGCAAAGACTGAACAGAAGACAACTTGTGCTATGTAGCACGGTCCACAATAGAACATGTATGCCTGTTTTGCAGAAAACTGCATTGTCAAAATTTTTGCAAAAAATGATGACGAAACACCTGTGCAGAACTTGAAATGCAAAAACGGAGCCTGAAGCGACCTCAGAGTATAGGGACCTGCAAGCGCTCGTGAAAACTCACCTCAATCGAAGAACGTGAGCCGGAGGGTGCTGGCGGCGTAGCCCTGGGAGCCGATGCCTGCTCTGATACCAATTGTTGTGTCAATGTACAAAAGATGAGTTAGCCCTAGAAGGATGGGCGTATATACAAGCTAGGGGAAAAAACCTCCTTAATAGGGAAAAAGTACCCCGGTGGTCCTAAGTGTGTTCACACACATCACTGCCTATATATATATGGTAACAGAATCTTTGTTGTTCTTGTTTTGGCCACTCTTGGTGTCTCTCTTCCCATATCAAGTAGCACAATCTCCACAAATTGCAAGCTTGATATTTCCTCCTTTTACATTCTTGGTCTGTTAAGATTCATGATATCTCCTACACACAACTATCATGATTAAGGTTTATCTAATGATCTACTATAATGACACATGATTAAGCTTATCTAGGATGGATGGTGCCTAAGTACACTCATGATGATGGCATTCCAAACCTATATTTTTCTAAAAAAATTTAGCAATTAGATTTGCCAAAATACCATTGGTATTATAAAAATACCAATTTTTAGGATTTCTAAAAATAATTTCTAGAATATTCCTATTTTTTTTAAGAATCCCATCTTTCATAAAATTTCCAATTCCACCCGACAATTCTCAAATCCAATGAAAATCTACAATTTTAATGGATTTTCTAATTTTCTAGATCAAAAAATATATTTTTAAAGGAATTTGAATGGTCACGGGCGCCCGAATGGACACACCACATGCCAAACACCAACCCCACATTTCCCAGAAATTTAAAATAATCTTTGTCTAATTTTCTACTAATTTTCAAGAATTTTTTGAGATTTTTAATTAACCCCAAACGTATTTAGAATACGAACGGTAAAAAAAATTCGAAATCCCAACGGTTTTTTCCCAGAATACGGAAAGCCAACAGTTTCAGGAAAATGAAAAGACAAAAAAATCCGAACGTGAAAGATCAAAAGTTTTCGGAATCCGAAAGGTCAAAAGATTTTTCAGAATTTGGAAAGCCAAAAGTTTTCAGGAAAACGAAAAGCCAAAAGGTTTTTTGAAAGATGAAAAGCCAAAAGGCACCAAGACAAATTTTCAAAAATTTTCAGAGGAATTTTTTTCTTTAGATTTCAATTTTTCTCTAATTTTTAGGCTTTCTCCAAACTTTTTTTTGAAACAATTTCAAAAGCTTTTTTTTGTAAATAACAAAACTTATAAAAACTAAATAAAATAAAAAAACAAATTTAATAAGCTTAATTAAAAGCTTTATGAAAAAACTTTTAAGGGGGGGGATCATTTTTCGCCGGCGGGCTGCTGCGCACCCCCTCCCCTCTGTGCACAGAAAATCAAGAGAGGGATGTCTCTCTTCCCTCTCCACTCTCCTCTCTCCTTCACACCATTTCCATGGCTCCTCTCCACCTCCTCCTTCTCTATAATTAGAGGGGAGGATTAACATTTGATTAATTTTTAATTAATCTTGTAATCATAATTATGATTAATATTAATAAAAAAATATTTTTTTAAGAGAGGTTTATACACGTGAGAGGAAAATTTGGAATTGAGAGACGAAGAGGATCCCACGCACATGGGAAAGCATTCCATGCATCAACATGCTGCCCCATACTGAATTACAGCAGAAAATTGGGAGAAATTTGATCGCGTACCCACGAAAAAACTAGCAAAAATGTATTAAAAAATACATTTTAAACCATAAAAATGCTCTAAAAATTTCTTTGAAAATTAGAAAAAAAAACCTCAAAATTCTAGAGATTTAGGGAATCCCATTCTACCAAAAATATCGACAATAAAATATGTGGTATTTTTGTAAAAAAATTTATTAATGTTTATTTTAAACCATAAAAAATAGAAAAAAATTACAGTAAGCTCATGAAATTCTCCTGCAACGTCGATTCGTCCATTGAAAATTAGTAACATGCATTCCAAACACCATATCGACGATCCACGTGCAAATGATCAACACAAATCAACAAAATAACATTTTTATTAGTAAATATTAAAATTTACTTCAAAAAAAAGCCAAAAATTACAAAAAAAAGAATCAACAACAATTAACTAGAGATTGCTCTGATACCACTGTTAAAACCCTAAGATCTCTCTAGATAATTATTATGCATAAACATGCAAAAATCAGGCATCAACTCATCCACCACCCAACCACCCCCGAGCCCAAGGGATGCACACATGAAATATAATGAAATACATCATACCTCTACCTTGATGTCCCATACCATCAAGAGGTATAACTCCAATCCAATAGCATGTAGCTATAGTGTGAAATGGTAGGTGAGTAGATATGATCCTCTACACAAGAGAGATAACATAGCCTTTGCCTCCAAGCCCCCAAGCCTCCCTCGACAAGCCTCCCTCGAGTGTGCCCCATGCCTCTATTATATAGGAGGGCCCTCAAGTGACTCTTGACTCTCCATTTCCCATGTGTGACCCTTGGATGCCTGTTAACCCTTAAGGTTAGTCCTAACCCATGCTCCACTAGACCTTGTTCCCATGCTCCCATGCTCACAAGCCTAATATGGGTTAGCATCCTAGTATATGCACACATAATGTGCATATAACAGTTGTTCTACCATAGGTATCATAACTTGGAAATTACACTACCAGCCCTCAACAACCTTGGTGAAATAGATGGTGCCTGGAGATGCAACTGGTAGGAATCTTTGTTGTTCGTTCTTTGGCCACTCTTGGGGTCTCTCTTCCCATATCAAGTAGCACAATCCCCACAAATGGCAAGCTTGATATTTCCTCCTTTTACATTCTTGGTAGCACAATCTCCACAAATGGCAAGCTTGATATTTCCTCCTTTTACATTATTGGTCTGTTAAGATTCATGATATCTCCTACACACAACTATGGTGATTAAGGTTTATCTAATGATCTACTATAATGACACATGATTAAGCTTATCTAGGATGGATGGTGCCTAAGTACACTCATGATGATGGCATTCCAAACCTATATTTTTCCAGAAAATATTTAGCAATTAGATTTGCCAAAATACCATGGTATTTTAAAAATACCAATTTCTAGGATTTATAAAAATAATTTCTAGAATATTTCTAATTTTTCCTGAGAATCCCATCGTTCATAAAATTTCCAATTCCACCCGACAATTCTCAAATCTAATGAAAATCTACAATTTTAATGGATTTTCTAATTTTCTAGGTCAGAAAATATATTTTTAAAGGAATTTGAATGGTCACGGGCGCCCGAATGGACACACCACATGCCAAACACCAACCCCATGTTTTCTCGAAATTTAAAATAACCTTTGTCTAATTTTCAAGAATTTTTTAAAATTTTAAATTAACCCCAAATGTATTTAGAATACGAACGGTAAAAAAAAAAATCAAAATCCCAACGGTTTTTTTCCAGAATACGGAAAGCCAACAGTTTCGGGAAAATGAAAAGACAAAAAAATCAGAACGTGAAAGATCAAAAGTTTTCAGAATCCGAAAGGTCAAAAGATTTTCCAGAATTCGGAAAGCCAAAAGTTTTCGGGAAAACGAAAAGCCAAAAGGTTTTCTGAAAGATGAAAAGCCAAAAGGCACCAAGAAAAATTTTCAAAAATTTTCAGAGGAATTTTTTTCCTTAGATTTCAAACTTTCTCTAATTTTTAGGCTTTTTTCAAACTTTTTTTTGAAACAATTTCAAAAGCTTTTTTTGTAAATAACAAAACTTATAAAAACTAAATAAAATAAAAAAATAAATTTAATAAGCTTAATTAAAAGCTTATGAAAAAAATTTTAAGGGGGGGATCATTTTTCGCTGGCGGGCTGCTGCGCACCCCCTCCCCACAGAAAATCAAGAGAGGGATCTCTCTCTTCCCTCTCCACTCTCCTCTCTCCTTCACACCATTTCCATGGCTCCTCTCCACCCCCTCCTTCTCTATGATTAGAGGGGAGGATTAACATTTGATTAATTTTTAATTAATCTTGTAATCATAATTATGATTAATATTAATAAAAATATGTTTTTTTTAAAGAAAGGTTTATACACGTAAGAGGAAATTTTAGAATTGAGAGACGAAGAGGATCCCACGCACATGGGAAAGTATTCCATGCATCAACATGCTGCCCCATACTGAATTACAGCAGAAAATCGGCAGAAATTTGATCGCATACCCACAGAAAAACCCGTAAAAATGTATTAAAAAATACATTTTAAACCATAAAAATGCTCTAAAAATTTCTTTGAAAATTAGGAAAAAATTCCTAAAAATTCTAGAGATTTAGGAAATCCCATTCTACCAAAAATATCCACAATAAAATATGTGGTATTTTTGTAAAAAATTCTATTAATGTTTATTTTAAACCATGAAAAATAGCATTAACCTCACGAAATTCTCCTGCAACGTCGATTCGTCCATTGAATAGTAGTAACATGCGTTCCAATCGCCACATCGACGATCCACGTACAAATGATAAACACAAATCAACAAAATAACATTTTTATTAGTAAATATTAAAATTTACTTCAAAAAATGCCAAAAATTACAAAAAGAAGAATCAACAACAATTAACTAGAGATTGTTTTGATACCACTGTTAAAAACCTAAGATCTCTCTAGATAATTGTTATGCATAAGCATGCATAAATGAGGCATAAACTCATCCACCACACCCAACCACCCCCGAGCCCAAGGGATGCACACATGAAATATAATGAAATACATCATACCTCTACCTTGATGTCCCATACCATCAAGAGGTATAACTCCAATCCAATAGCATATAGCTATAGTATGAAATGGTAGGTGAGTAGATATGATCCTCTACACAAGAGAGATAACATAGCCTTTGCCTCCAAGCCCCCAAGCCTCCCTTGAGTGTGCCCCATGCCCCTATTATATAGGAGGGCCCTCAAGTGACTCTTGACTCTCCATTTCCCATGTGTGACCCTTGGATGCCTGACCCTAACCTTAACCCTTAAGGTTAGTCCTAACCCATGCTCCACTAGAGCTTGTTCCCATGCTCCCATGCTGACAAGCCTAATGTGGGTTAGCCTCCTAGTATATGCACGCATAATGTGCATATAACAGTTGTTCTAGCATAGGTATCATAACTCGGAAATTACACTACCAACCGTCAACAACCTTGGTGACCCTTGAGGTTAGTCCTAACCCATGCTCCACTAGAGCTTGTTCCCATGCTCCCATGCTGACAAGCCTAATGTGGGTTAGCCTCCTAGTATATGCACGCATAATGTGCATATAATAGTTGTTCTACCATAGGTATCATAACTTGGAAATTACACTACCAACCGTCAACAACCTTGGTGAAATAAATGGTGCCTGGAGATGCAACTGGTAGGAATCTTTGTTGTTCTTGTTTTGGCCACTCTTGGTGTCTCTCTTCCCATATCAAGTAGCACAATCTCCACAAATGGCAAGCTTGATATTTCCTCCTTTTACATTCTCGGTAGCACAATCTCCACAAATGGCAAGCTTGATATTTCCTCCTTTTACATTCTTGGTCTGTTAAGATTCATGATATCTCCTACACACAACTATGGTGATTAAGGTTTATCTAATGATCTACTTTAATGACACATGATTAAGCTTATCTAGGATGGATGGTGCCTAAGTACACTCATGATGATGGCATTCCAAACCTATATTTTTCCAAAAAAATTTTAGCAATTAGATTTGCCAAAATACCATTGGTATTTTAAAAATACCAATTTCTAGGATTTCTAAAAATAATTTCTAGAATATTCCTAATTTTTCCTGAGAATCCCATCGTTCATAAAATTTTTAATTCCACGCGACAATTCTCAAATCCAATAAAAATCTACAATTTTAATGGATTTTCTAATTTTCTAGGTCAGAAAATATATTTTTAAAGGAATTTGAATGGTCACGGGCGCCCGAATGGATACACCACATGCCAAACACCAACCCCACGTTTTCCAGAAATTTAAAATAACCTTTGTCTAATTTTTAAGAATTTCTTAAAATTTTTAATTAACCCCGAACGCATTTAGAATACGAACGGTAAAAAAAATTTCGAAATCCCAACGGTTTTTTCCCAGAATACGGAAAGCCAACAGTTTCGGGAAAATGAAAAGACAAAAAAATCGGAACGTGAAAGATCAAAAGTTTTCGGAATTCGAAAGGTCAAAAGATTTTCCAGAATTCGGAAAGCCAAAAGTTTTCGGGAAAACAAAAATCCAAAAGGTTTTCTGAAAGATGAAAAGCCAAAAGGCACCAAGACAAATTTTCAAAAAATTTCAGAGGAATTTTTTTCCTTAGAATATTAAATTTTCTTTTATTTTTAGTGTTTTTCCAAACGTTTTTTTAAACAATTTCAAAAGCTTTTTTTGTTAGTAACAAACCTTATAAAAACTAAATAAAATAAAAAAAACAAATTTAATAAGATTAATTAAAAGCTTTATGAAAAAAATTTAAGGGGGGGATCATTTTTCGCCAGCGGGCTGCTGCGCACCCCCTCCCCTCTGTGCACAGAAAATCAAGAGAGGGATGTCTCTCTTCCCTCTCCACTCTCCTCTCTCCTTCACACCATTTCCATGGCTCCTCTCCACCCCCTCCTTCTCTATAATTAGAGGGGAGGATTAACATTTGATTAATTTTTAATTAATCTTGTAATCATAATTATGATTAATATTAATAAAAAATATGTTTCTTTTTAAAGAGAGGTTTATACACGAGAGAGAAAAATTTGAAATTGAGAGACCAAGAGGATTCCATGCACATGGGAAAGCATTCCATGCATCAACATGCTGCCCCATACTGAATTACAGCAGAAATTGATCGCATACCCACGGAAAAACCCGCAAAAATGTATAAAAAAATACATTTTAAACCATAGAAGTGCTCTAAAAACTTCTTTGAAAATTAGGAAAAAAATCCTAAAAATTCTAGAGATTTAGGGAATCCCATTCTACCAAAAATATCCACAATAAAATATGTGGTATTTTTGTAAAAAATTTTAATAATGTTTATTTTAAACCATAAAAAATAGAAAAAAAATAGCATTAAGCTCACAAAATTCTCCTGCAACGTCGATTCGTCCATTGAATAGTAGTAACACGCGTTCCAATCGCCATATCGATGATCCACATGCAAATGATCAACACAAATCAACAAAATAACATTTTTATTAGTAAATATTAAAATTTACTTCAAAAAATACCAAAAATTACAAAAAGAAGAATCAACAACAATTAACTAGAGATTGCTCTGATACCACTGTTAAAACCCTAAGATCTCTCTAGATAATTGTTATGCATAAACATGCATAAATCAGGCATACACTCATCCACCACCCAACCACCCCCGAGCCCAAAGGATGCACGCATGAAATAAAATGAAATACATCATACCTCTACCTTGATGTCCCATACCATCAAGAGGTATAACTCCAATCCAATAGCATGTAGCTATAGTGTGAAATGGTAGGTGAGTAGATATGATCCTCTACACAAGAGAGATAACATAGCCTTTGCCTCCAAGCCCCCAAGCCTCCCTTGAGTGTGTCCCCTACCCCTATTATATAGGAGGGCCCTCAAGTGACTCTTGACTCTCCATTTCCCATGTGCGACCCTTGGATACCTGACCCTAACCTTAACCCTTAAGGTTAGTCCTAACCCATGCTCCAGTAGAGCTTGTTCCCATGCTCCCATGCTGACAAGCCTAATGTGGGTTAGCCTCCTAGTATATGCACGCATAATGTGCATATAACAGTTGTTCTACCATAGGTATCATAACTTGGAAATTACACTACCAGCCCTCAACCTTGGTGAAATAAATGGTGCCTGGAGATGGTAGGAATCTTTGTTGTTCTTGTTTTGGCCACTCTTGGTGTCTCTCTTCCCATATATCAAGTAGCACAATCTCCACAAATGGCAAGCTTGATATTTCCTCCTTTTACATTCTTGGTCTGTTAAGATTCATGATATCTCCTACACACAACTATGGTGATTAAGGTTTATCTAATGATCTACTATAATGACACATGATTAAGCTTATCTAGGATGGATGGTGCCTAAGTACACTCATGATGATGGCATTCCAAACCTATATTTTTCCAAAAAAAATTTAGCAATTAGATTTGCCAAAATACCATTGGTATTTTAAAAATACCAATTTCTAGGATTTCTAAAAATAATCTCTAGAATATTCCTAATTTTTCCTGAGAATCCCATCGTTCATAAAATTTCCAATTCCATCCGATAATTCTCAAATCCAATAAAAATCTACAATTTCAATGGATTTTCTAATTTTCTAGGTCAAGAAATATATTTTTAAAGGAATTTGAATGGTCACGGGTGCCGGAATGGACACACCACATGCCAAACACCAACCCCACATTTTCCAGAAATTTAAAATAACCTTTGTCTAATTTTTAAGAATTTTTAAAAAATTTTAATTAACCCCGAACGTATTTAGAATACGAACAGTAAAAAAATTTCAAAATCCCAACGGTTTTTTCCCAGAATACGAAAAGCTAACAGTTTCGGGAAAATGAAAAGACAAAAAAAACGGAACGTGAAAGATCAAAAGTTTTCGGAATTCGAAAGGTCAAAAGATTTTCCAGAATTCGGAAGGCCAAAAGTTTTCGGGAAAACAAAAAGCCAAAAGGTTTTCTGAAAGATGAAAAGCCAAAAGGCACCAAGACAAATTTTCAAAAATTTTCAAAGGAATTTTTTTCCTTAGATTTCAAATTTTCTCTAATTTTTAGGCTTTTTCCAAACTTTTTTTTGAAACAATTTCAAAAACTTTTTTTGTTAATAACAAAACTTATAAAAACTAAATAAAATAAAAAAAGCAAATTTAATAAGATTAATTAAAAGCTTTATGAAAAAAAATTTAAGGGGGGGGATCATTTTTCGCCGCCGCCGCCGGCGGCTGCTGCGCACCCCCTCCCCTCTGTGCATAGAAAATCAAGAGAGGGATCTCTCTCTTCCCTCCCACTCTCCTCTCTCCTTCACACCATTTCCATGGCTCCTCTCCACCGCTTCCTTCTCTATAATTAGAGGGGAGGATTAACATTTGATTAATTTTTAATTAATCTTGTAATCATAATTAATAATAATAATAATAATAAATATGTTTCTTTTTAAAGAGAGGTTTATACACGTGAGAGGAAAATTTGGAATTGAGAGACCAAGAGAATCCCATGCACATGGGAAAGCATTCCATTCATCAACATGTTGGCCCATACTGAAATACAGCAGAAATTGATCGCATACCCACGGAAAAACCCGCAAAAATATATAAAAAATACATTTTAAACCATAAAAGTGCTCTAAAAATTTCTTTAAAAATTAGGAAAAAAATCCTAAAAATTCTAGAGATTTAGGGAATCCCATTCTACCAAAAATATCCATAATAAAATATGTGATATTTTTCTAAAAATTTCTATTAATGTTTATTTTAAACCATAAAAAATAGAAAAAAATAGCATTAAGCTCACGAAATTCTCCTGCAACGTCGATTCGTCCATTGAATAGTAGTAACACGCGTTCCAATCGCCATATCGACTATCTACATGCAAATGATCAACACAAATCAACAAAATAATATTTTTATTAGTAAATTTTAAAATTTACTTCAAAAAAATACCAAAAATTACAAAAAGAAGAATCAACAACAATTAACTAGAGATTGCTATGATACCACTGTTAAAACCCTAAGATCTCTCTAGATAATTGTTATGCATAAACATGCATAAATCAGGCATAAACTCATCCACCACCCAACCACCCCCGAGCCGAAGGGATGCACGCATGAGATATAATGAAATACATCATACCTCTACCTTGATGTCCCATACCATCAAGAGGTATAACTCCAATCCAATAGCATGTAGCTATAGTGTGAAATGGTAGGTGAGTAGATATGATCCTCTACACAAGAGAGATAACATAGCCTTTGCCTCCAAGTCCCCAAGCCTCCCTTGAGTGTGCCCCATGCCTCCCTTGAGTGTGCCCCATGCCCCTATTATATAGGAGGGCCCTCAAGTGACTCTTGACTCTCCATTTCCCATGTGTGACCCTTGGATGCCTGACCCTAACCTTAACCCTTAAGGTTAGTCCTAACCCATGCTCTACTGGAGCTTCTTCCCATGCTCCCTTTCTGACAAGCCTAATGTGGGTTAGCCTCCTAGTATATGCATGCATAATGTGCATATAACAGTTGTTCTACCATAGGTATCATAACTTGGAAATTACACTACCAGCCCTCAACAACCTTGGTGAGATAGATGGTGCCTGGAGATGCAACTGGTAGGAATCTTTGTTGTTCTTGTTTTGGCCACTCTTGGTGTCTCTCTTCCCATATCAAGTAGCATAATCTCCACAAATGGCAAGCCTGATATTTCCTCTTTTTACATTCTTGGTAGCACAATCTCCACAAATGGCAAGCTTGATATTTCCTCCTTTTACATTCTTGGTCTGTTAAGATTCATGATATCTCCTACACACAACTATGGTGATTAAGGTTTATCTAATGATCTACTATAATGACACATGATTAAGCTTATCTAGGATGGATGGTGCCTAAGTACACTCATGATGATGGCATTCCAAACCTATATTTTTCCAAAAAAAATTTAGCAATTAGATTTACCAAAATACCATTGGTATTTTAAAAATACCAATTTCTAGGATTTCTAAAAATAATTTCTAAAATATTCCTAATTTTTCCTGAGAATCCCATCGTTCACAAAATTTCCAATTCCACCCGACAATTCTCAAATCTAATGAAAATGTATAATTTTAATGGATTTTCTAATTTTAATGTATAATTTTAATGGATTTTCTAAATTTTTAGGTCAAAAAATATATTTTTAAAGGAATTTGAATGGTCACGGGCGCCCGAATGGACACACCACATGCCAAACACCAACCCCACATTTTTTTAGAAATTTAAAATAACCTTTGTTTGATTTTTTACTAATTTTCAAGAATTTTTTAAAGTTTTTAATTAACCCCGAATGCATTTAGAATACGAACAACTAGCTACTCTCAGGTGGTCAGGTAGATACACATAATAAATAAGATGAAATGATAAGATAGGTGTCTACTCATATGGTGACCCCTCTTTTTTACAACAGATGGCTAGGGTAGTGGTGGTAGCTTCTAGTTGCTTCCTCTAGTTGCTCATATTAATGTCGATATTGTGGTAGTCTCTTGTTGGTTGTTATGACCTTGACTCCACTACTTGTTGCTATGACCTTGACTCCACTTCTTGTTCTTCTTGGCTCTTTAACAGCTCCTTTTTCCCTTTGTTGACTACTTCTTGGCTCTTGGTCTTTGCTCTTTGGCTTGTCTCTTGGCTCTTTAACAGCTCCTTTGGTGTGGTCGTCACTCTTCTTGTTGCCACTTGATGCTTCCTTTGATGTATTGTGGATGCCATGTTGTGTGCTATGGTCATCTCATGCACTTGTGCTATGGATAGACATGCTTATGATTTTACTTTGTGCCTTCATGCTTTGGTTTGTGTTGTGTTTGGTTTGTGCTGTGTTTGATTTGCTCGAGGATATGTGACCCTTCCTCAATGAACTTCCCATTGTTTGATGCCATGCAAGAGGGTCTTACCATGAGCTTGTGAGACAAGTCTCTATGACAGTGTTTGTACTCTCTTACAACGTGAGCTCTGATTTTTCATGTAATGATTGATTTCAAGGTAATGAAGATGATTTGATGCAAACTATGTACTAAAGTTTAACCAAATGTAGTAAAAAACGCTCGAATTAAGTAATGAAAATGGATGCGATGAACTTGGATGCAAGAGAGATTCCCACAATGGATTTACACCCCTTTTTTTAAATTTTGAACTTTAATTGACCTAATTTCTATTAATACTACACTAATGATGGTGATTAGCGCTTAATCAAGATAATTATAGCTAATACTATATTAATGATGTGATTAGTACTTAATCAAGGTGATTAGAGCTAAGAGAATGTGGAGGATGAAATTGAGCTTGTAGATGCAAGCATTGAAGGTGCCTTTTACACAAGAGTGTTGACCTTGATGAGGATCAAGGACTTAAGTAGACAAACCAGCTCAAAACATTGAAAAATGGTGGATTTTTGCCTATTTGCAGAATTGATATTTTGCTTCTCTTAGCGCGACCACTAAACCAAACAGATCAAGATTTGGTATATGTGGAGCTTGTAGCATAGCCAAGGCTTGGCTAAAAGGGTTGAGCCCAATTTGTTGTATACGTGACCAATGGTGGAAAAGACCAGTCAACCCAAATACGCGATTTGCAAGCAATAGATGGTGAATTTTTCAAATCACTCTGGTGGAGTTAGGCGCCTAAGTGAGAGCAATGTGTTGCTAAAGAGGTTTCAAAATGATGAAGAGAATGGGCAATGCCAAGCCTTTCAATTTCAAGCCACAAAGGAGAAGAAAGGGACAAGATGAGATTAAGTCTCCTAATGATGTGATTAGTGAAAAAATAATGCTAGAGAAGTGCTAATGAGAAGCTTAAGGGAAGAGAGAAGGCTATGATACCATGTTAAGATTCATGATATCTCCTACACACAAAGACTTGTACTCGTAAAGAGGCTTGAGGTGTGTGCAAGTGATATGATTTCATTGCTTGAAATGGCTCCCTTTTATATGAGGAGGTACACCCTTGGGCTTGTACATCAATGTGGGATATATTCCTTTGCTCATGTACTGCATGCTATGCTTTGCACTTTCTTAGCTACTCATTCTCACTGCCTACCTCTTCCTTGTTCTCTTTGGCACCACATTTCTCACTCCCTATCTCAATCTCACTCCCTACCTCTTCCTTGTGCTCTTTGGCACCACATTTCTCAACAGGTCATTGGCATTAATTTTGTTGTTGCTACCCAAAAATTATCGATCAAATGCTACACACCTTAAGTTGAAATACTCACATCCCTTGTCTACTCTTTTTAGAGCTTTAGAGACAACGCCATAAGTTAGCCAAAAGTAACGTTTATTTCCTATGCTTAAGATACTAAATAGATCATATGTGTGTATCTCTAGGCCCAAGCAAAGTCCTCTTGCAAAACCTTCCTCTTCTATTTCTTTACCTTTTTATTTTGTAGACCCTCTTCATCCATAGCTTGACTAAATGTAGCTTCTTTCACCTTCTCCTTGCCTTTGCAAGTCTTCTTGAAAATAAGTGCCTCCTTGGTTGCTTTATCCTCTTCTTCATAATCCACAAGAGGCACTAGTGTTTCGGTGAACTTTTCTCCTATAGTTATGCATCCCTTAGCCTTGGTTGGCTCCTTAGGATCCCTTACTCTAGCCATATGGAGTCTTACTTCTACAAAGTAAAAAACGTTTTCCTTCATCTCAAATAACTACCTTTGTTGGATTAGCTCAACTTGGCCCCACGTGCTCCTCCTCAAGCCTCAGCGTGGATGCCTACTTCCTTAAAGTAATGTTAAAGGACTTCTTGGTACATTTGGAGGGCTTTGGCTACAAATTTGGGCCTTGATTGTGGGGATAATCTTGAAATAAAAGCATCTCACCTTCAAATTTTTCAACTCACTCATTGCCACATCCTAAGGCAACTTGCTTCTAAAAAAGGTTAAGGTACACATTAACCATATGCTCATCCCTAAATTACCCAAATTCTTCTAATTGTTATAGGAGATCCTCTTTTTTAATTGCACACCAAGGTAGTGGACAACCTGTTCCAATTCTTCCAATTACCATCCTCTAACCACTCATACCATGTTAAAGCTGCACCCTAAATTTTGGGAGGATCTCCTACTCATGCCTTACTTACTCATGCATCCACTATAACATATTCCAATCCTACCAAACATCTTCCTCTAACCTCTCATACCATGTTAAAGCTACACCTAAGGATCTCTTGTCCTCTTGCTTACACCTTACTTGAACTTGTTTCTATGTGTGTTGTGCTCATGCTTACTTATCGGTGTTGCTAATTATTTGCATTGTTACTATGTTTCTGTGATGTGCACCACAAGAGTTCCAAGCCCCTAGGCCTGAACCTTGTAAATTTACTTCCCCCTTTCTCACTCTTGTGACCTCCACACCCTCTTCCCTTATAGAAAGAAAAGCAAAAAGATATGCATCTCCTCATCATGATGGTCGTTATGCCCTCCTCCTCTCCTCTTTATGCATGAAGGTCATGCACCTTTTTATGATGGAAGTTCTACTTCAAGAAGAGAAAGAACTTCTTCTCTTTTTTATGGTGGAACATCTACTTCAAGAAGAGCAAGAACTCCTCTTCATGGTTGGCAAGCTCACAAAAAAACAAGCATTAGGCAAAATTTAGACTATAAAAGAGCCCTCTAAGAAACGCCATGTCAACTTTTTCTTTTCTTAAAAATGGGCTAATGGTTTTTTTTACAAATAAAATCAAAATTTATCAGTGATTGTAGATTGAAAATCTACTCTTCGAGATCTTTCTAATGATATATAGCATGATGGGAAATCTTGCATATTCAAGAAGTTTCCAAATTAGATGATGTGGCATGTAACATGCTACATCATCACCAATTTGGGAACTTCTTGACTGTGTGGGAATCTACTGTTCGAGATCTTTCCAATTATATAGCATGATGGGAAATTTTACATATTCAAGAAGTTCCCAAATTGGATGACGTGGCATGTAACATACCACATCATTATTAATTTAGGAACTTCTTGACTGTGTGGGAATCTACTTTTCGAGATCTTTCCAATGATATATAGCATGATGGAAAATTTTACATATTCAAGAAGTTTCCAAACTGGTGATGATGTGGCATAGGGAATCTACTCTTCAAGATCTTTCCAATGTTATATAGCATGATGGAAAATTTTGCATATTTAAGAAGTTCCCAAATTGGTGATGACATGGCATGATATATAGCATAATGAAAAATTTTGGATATTTAAGAAGTTCCCAAATTGGTGATGACATGGCATGATATATAGCATAATGGAAAATTTTGCATATTCAAGTTCTTCCCAAATTGGTGATGACACGGCATAATATATAGCACAATGGGAATTTTTGGACATTCAAGAAGTTTCCAGATTGGTGATGATGTGATAATATATATAGATAGAATAGAGTCGTTTAAGGAGTAGATAGCTTACTTGACTTAGGTTACGTCATCACCAATTTGGGAACTTCTTGAATATGTAAAATTTTCCATCATGCTATATCATTGGAAAGATCTCAAAGAGTAGATTTCCAATCTATAATCTTCGACAAATTTTGATTTGATTTGTAAAAACATTAACCATCAACCCATTTTTTCAGAAAAAGCTGACATGGCATTTCTTAGAGGGCCCTTTTTGAGTCCAAATTTTGCCTAATGCTTTTTGCAAGAACCAAGAACTCCATGCTTGCATGGAAATCCACCACCACTTTATTTGATTACACAAGATTCTCCTCTTTATCTAGCCACCTCTTCATCTTGTTGTAACATGAACAAAAAGATACATCTTCCTACATGCAAGAGACAAAAACCAAAGTCCCTTTTCTTCATCCAAAAAGTTCAAAGCCCTCCTCTTAACCAATTACCCCACACATGAAAACACCTTTCCCTTTATTCATGCACTTTAACTCATGCACCTCGTCCTCCATACAACATCCCTTTCGTTTTTAGTAACAATATGCACCCCAAAAAATCACTAAGTAGTGCACATTACCTCCTCTGGCAGCACCACACATTCCAAAGACTCTAGACCTTACAAATTTTAAACATTTATTTTAATTCCTCCCCAAACACAAGAGGGCCTAACCACTAAAGACTATGCTGATGAGCTCTAAATGATGGCACCACACCTAACAACTTTTCCAAGTATCTATGTAATACTACCCCTTGGAAAGAATACCCTAAGGCTCAACTAAGGGAATTTATCACTACTATTTCAAAATCATTTTCATGTAAGTTTATGTATAGTAACTCTAAATCTTGTTGGTTTGTACTCTCTTTGTGTAAACCTTGACAAACAACTTTTCCAAGTATCTATGCAATACTACCCCTTGGGAAGAATACTCTAAAGCTCAATTAAGGGAATCTATCACAACTACTATTTCAAAATCATTTTCATGTAAGTTTATGTATAGTAACTTTAAGTCTTATTGGTTTGTAATGTCTCTATGTGAATCTTGACAAAGAACTAGCAAAAGAAATAATCTTATTTTAAGCCTATTTCAGACTAGAAGTTACTATTATATAGACTATTTCATCACCAAGTATTTATATGAATGCTATAATAATCTACAACCATTGTTGAAGTCTTTATGGTATCCACCATGAAAACTTTAAAAAAGTACAATTGACAAACAAAAATTGCCAATCTTGAGACATCTATGGATCTCTTCATCATGGTGTTTCTAGATGGATGCTCTACAATATGGAAACTTTATAAAATGGAAGGATAATCCATTTTGCTCAAGGTTGAAATATATGATCAATGTTGAAATATATTCTTTCTTCAAATCATGAGTGGCAATACTTGTCACTATGCCTTAAACAATTATTTTTCTTCCTCAATGTCTTTGTATATTCACTGAGTTGCACCATATATATGTTAAAGTATTTCCCGTCGGTCCCCTCTAACCTTACCCTAAGCAAGCTTGGCTATTACCATCTCTATACTTGTAGAATGACATAGCTTGATCTATAGGCGATGAAAGATAACTTTTTCAAAACCCTAACCCTGTCTTAGCACAAAAGAGTCTTGAAACCGTTCTAAAATAAGAGGCTACTCACATAACCACTTTAATCTAGGCTTCTTTAACGATTCCACAATGCATGAATCTACATTGGCATGGCTCCATCATCAAGAGTCATTAAGAGCTTTATCAATATGGAAATCTATGTAGACTTCACTTGTTGTATCAATTTTTATGCTTGGGCTTTTAGGAAAAGCACGATGATAAGAAGGAGAGATGCTCCTATTTTAGAGATATAAAGATCAACTATAAAATGGGCATGCATTTAAAGAACAAATGTGTTTATAAGAGACAAGGACATGCATACAATCCTCATAAAATAAGGAAAATTCATGAAAATATAGACAGATCTCTTTGACCTCTTTTTGGTATTCAGCCACATGTGGTCGAATATGCTAATCCAATAGGAGTTTGGATTGTGGAGCCTATGATCCTAGTCCATGCATGCCATTTACAGAGGAGTAGTTGATATTTCAATCCAATAGGAGTTTGGATTATGGAGCCTATGATCCCTAGTCCATGCATGCCGTTTACTAAGGAGTGGTTGAAATGTAGGCGTTAGGAGATAGTATGGTGAGGGATATGCATCCCCAAAAGGGAAGTGTTAGAGTTTTGGGTATGTCACTCCTATGCAAACTTGTGTGGAGTGTTTGATTAATACTCCAAAATTTTCTTTATGACGTTAGGGAACAAGGGACTTTGGTTCATTATGGTTTTATCCATGTAAAATCACCAATAATTGAGTTAAAAGTCAGAGCCCATGAGTTATGGAGAGGTGGAGAGAATCTAGGCTTTTTGGAGAAGGTTTAGGAGATGATGTAGGAGTTGCCCTCTTGATACATTCCCACGAGTTTTATCAGAAGATCAATGTACCTTTGATGCCTATTTAAGAGGCCACTCATCTAATACAAAGTGTGCTTGACTATGTTAATCAATGTTTTAATCCTTCTAGCTTAAGTGGTTCATTATGCTTCACTATGGTGTTTCTTGATCATTATAAACCACCCTAATCACTTCATTTGGTATGAGAGCCATGCTACTACTTTCATTAGTATCATTATCAACTAATTATCTTGATTAATCCTAAAATTAATCAAAATTATGATTTTTTAAGTCTCTCCTATAGACCACTTCTTAGTGGAGGGTGGAAATCAACCCACACTCAACATCATTGAGTGAGCTATCTTCAGAGCATTGAAGCCAGGCCTACATGCTTGTTGCTGCCCATCAAAGAAGCCCCCTATATCGAGCTCACAAACAGCGGAATTGTCGCTTGTAACTAGCACTTTTTTTTTGTTGAGAAAAACAGATATCTCTCCTTCGTTGCAATGAAATCGTCTAATTCCCAAGGGCTACAAAGGTTTTCGGGCATGCCCGACACGATGGTAATGCCAATTTTGGCAATGGAGGTCATCTACCTTGACATTCAGGCCTGGGCACTTCTCAGAAAGCCATCCTGGTAAAATCAAAATTAATCACTTCATTTTAATAAGACTCAGTGCTATTTGGTTAACTTGAAGCATTTTAACAACAAGAGAAGCTTAACTTGGTCTTACTCATCCTCCACTAGTGCATTGTTTTTTGCACAGTTAACAGTAAGAGAGCTCCACTAATCAAAGGTTAATTGGGCCTAATCTCTGAATTTCTTTACAGGTGAATGTTCATTCATGCTATTGGAAAGGTGTTACAAAGCTCTATCAACTCACATTGTGGCTGCCCATTAGTTTTGGAAGCTCATTGATCATTAGAAGTTTATTACTCATTAGTAGTGGAAGCTTATGCTCATTCTTCTTTTAAACTTTCATTATGCCCTCAAGTGAATCATCTAATAGAAATCACATAAAAAAGAAGATTATAAAGATAAAAAACAAGCCACACTACTATGCTTATGCAAGGGCTATGGATCTCAGTGTTTTTTTGAGCGACAACATGCATATGTATGGTAAAGGCTGTCAAAATTATGGGGAGTATGCACAATGGAAGCAATAGTTGATGGCAAGATAGAGCAACATATATGTGAGAGAGCAAGAACACAAGGTGTATAGAAAGCTTCTATATTACCTTCTATTTCAGCCACTCCAAAGTTGGCTTGACCTTCTCCTTGTGAATGTCTTGATTGTGTTACAAAAAGTGAGACATCTTGCCTTTTATATAGGGTCCACCAAGGGGGGCTAGGGTTGGGCCAACCCTAGATCCCTTTTCCACCCACATGCCCACTTCCTTTGGGGCATTTTCACACCTACATGACCTTTTTCTCTCACCCTTTTATCACTTGTACATCATATATTTCAACAAGGATGAATTCTAGATTGTCTTGCTTGATTGTATTGCCATTCAAATTTGTAAAGGGACTAGACACTACTTATTGGGTATTCATCCCAAAAGTAAGACCTTCCCTACAATGGCTTATTCACCTCAGGTCGATAAGTTTGAAGGATAGAATTTCCACACATGGCAAACCAAGGTTAAATTTACTTTGATGAAGAAAGATTTGTGGAATGTTGCAAATGGTAAATATAAAAAACCAAGCATAAGGGATGCAGAGGCTACATGGCTAACCAAAGATGAAAAAGCGCTTGCCATTATAGCCCTAGGATTAAGTGATAATCTCATCCACCATATAGATGTGAAAGAAACCTCAAATGAAGCTTGGGAGACACTTGATATACTTTTTAGAGCACACGGCAAGAACTCCAAAATCTCTCTTCTTGTAAAGTTCCTTGAATTAAAAATGGATGTGGAGGATTCTCTTCCCACTCATCTAAACTATATGAAGAGCATTCTAACCCAACTTGTAGGAATTAACAAACACATTGAAGATGATGATGTTACTGTAGTACTTCTAAAGAGTCTACCACAAGATGAGTATAACAACATTGTTACCACACTCACCAACCTCCCTTCTTCTTCACTACTAGATGTAGAGGTTTCTCTATTGAAGAAGAGAAGAAGATCAAGCAAAGGCAAAGGCACACTTTAGAAAAAGGAGTTTCCTAAGAAGTCTTATAACTTTTGCAGGAAAGCTAACCATGAAGAGAAGGATTGTTTTTCCCGAAAAAAGGCTCAAAAGGCCCTACTTGCAGAGGAAGCAAATTCAAGTGAAGATGAAGCAAAGGAAGAAGCAGGAGCCTCACATGAGGCTAACTTTCTTCTAGATAGCTGGACTTTCTAAAAGAGAACTTACCCTTTCCACAATCATCCCCATATGCTAAACTAGTTATAAACATAACTAGGATCTAGCATCTGGCATCATAAATGGCATTGTAAACCTAACAGGAGTAAGACCTATGGGCACCAACATGGTCATCACATCCATCATTGTAAATAGTAACTAGGACTAGCATTGTCATCAACTTTAGTCATGGTTTTATCCATGTAAAACCACAATAATTGAGTTAAAAGTCAGAGGCCATGAGCTATGGAGAGGTGGAGAGAATCTAAGCTTTTTGGAGGAGGGTTAGGAGATGATGTAGGAGTTGCCCTCTTGATACATTCCCACGAGAGTTTTCTTAGCAGATCAATGTACCTTTGATCCCTATTTAAGAGGCCACTCATGTAATACAAAGTGTGCTTGATTATACTAATCGCACCAATTAATGTTTTAATCCTTCTAGCTTAAGTGGTTCATTATGCTTCACTATGGTGTTTCTTGATCATTATGAACCACCCTAATCACTTCAGGAAGTTGGGTTTTTGGTTCAGTCCAAGGGAATGGTGGCCTTCAATCTTAGAGTCCAATGGCCCGGACAGGCGGCTGGACACACCATAATTGGTAGCCCTTTTGCACCAAAAGCAGTTTTTTTTTCATGATTTTCATCACAGTTTTATGCAAATGATTAAATCAAACACTGGTCTTATTACTGTCTCTTGCTTTATAGCTTGCTGCGTCATTTATACTCCCCGGAACAGCACTGTGACAAGCTCCGCTTCAATTCAAGGTGAGTCCATTTCAATCAGTTTGTATTTTTTCTTTCTCTGCAGCCAGTACTTTCTTTAAATGTACCCAGATGCCAACTCGAGAATCGATCTATATGCTCTTTGTGTCAAGGGGTTTTGTAGCATTGTTTGTGTGTCTCCTGACTCATTATATCCTTGCAAGGAGCCATGGAACATTTGAACTATATCATCATATTGAGGCAAAGAAAATTGCGCTGATTGAAAAAAATCATTTGGAATAGCTTGCACATGGTTATTATGTTTTAGCATTATGCGTCAACGAAAAGGAGACCTTGAAAAAAGACCAATCTCTAAGGGACCTTGGCCAAATACTCCTCAATTAGGAGCAATAGGATCACTAATGCAGAAGGGTTTTTTGTTAACGTTATGAATACTCCCAAGATATCCTTGATTTTTACAAGGTGGTGCAAACAGTAGAAAGACCCCAATAAGGCTTGTTCCTAGAATTCAATTATGTGAATGGACTACCAAGTTTGATGAAGCCCTAGCTTTGCACAAGTTTACGAGCTCATTGTATCTCACTATGTTAAGGGCCAGGTCGTAGTAGAGACCTATCTGTTAAAGTTGCAACTGCTGAGACAGAGAGTCATCGGAGGACGTCTCGCATACTTCTGCAACAGAATTAAAGGAACTTTGAAGGCAAGAAGAAAGACAAGCAGCTTTTACCCAAGGAGGAGATGGAACACTGTTATGAGCCCAAAAGTCCATAGCAAGCTGGCTTTATTATTGAGGTTAGGCTGGATGTGCTTTGGGCTGGTGCCCAGTGTGTAAACGGCCTTTTGTAATAATAGGGAGGCTTTAAAAAAAAAGAGACTTTGATGAAGCACAAGTTTATGAGCTCATTGTATCTTAGTATGTCAAGAAGGGCTAGATAACTTCTTCTGCAGCAGCATTAAAGGAACTTTGAAGGCAAGAAGAAAGACAAGTAGCTTTTACCCAAGGCGGAAATGGAACACTGTTATGAGCCCAAAAGGCCATAACAAGTGGCGTTATTATTGAGGTTAGGCCGGATGAGCTTTGGGCTGGTGTCCAGTGTGTAAACGGCCTTGTGTAATAATAGGGAGGCTTTTTTTAAAACGAGAATTTGATTTTATGTATTAACCAAGAGCCAGGATTGTAGAATATTTATGCTTATATGCTAGAGTTTTCCAAAGATAAAAAAAGAGTGCTACGGAATCACACATACAACACACACAAGAGTCCTAAACTACGGTTTTGTATTATGTACAAGAAAGAAGTAATACATATGAAATTCGAGTACAAGATGTGGTTGAGAATGAAGATGTCAAATCAAAGTCCTGTGACCTACTTTTCACTCATGGCTAGCACTTTGCCTACAGAGAAATGCTTTATGAAGTCCAACACTGATGAAAGTAGATGAATGTGAGGATTTGGCTACCCACATATAGATATATATATATGTGCATGTGCACCAATGCTCCTAGTCGGCAAGTAGTATTACTATCGGCCACCTTAATCCGGATGCCATGTCATCCATTGCCACGTGTCCCTTGTGCTTTTTGACTTTGCCTGTTGTGTTGGCTGCTATCTGATGTCCGGTTGTGCCTTGCACACTTGTAGGTGTGTCACATTCTTGTTAGAAGTCATCTCCTATCTATATTCATACACCAGGGCCTCTGTTGTGGGTGTGCCCGCCCTGTATAAGGTGTTTTATCATTTTTCCACACTCCCCGTATTTTTCCCTATTTTTTCCCATTTTTCCTAGTGGTGGGAGGGCTGCCAGAGGATGCTAGGAGCACTCCAGTGCTGGCCGACTGCATGTTTATCAGTCGTGGGCTACTGGGCTGCTGGCCGACTGCTGCAGGTTTATCAGTCGTGGGCATTCATCTGCTGGCCGACTGCATTTATGCAGTCGTGGACATTATTCAGCAGTCGTGGGCACTCTATATGCTGGCCGACTGCTCTCCCTGGGATGTATATATAGCCCCTTTGCCCCCACCACTTCCTCATTCAGTTTTTCCGGGATCTTGTGTATAGAGAAGAGTTTACACACCTATCTCTCTGTGTTTCTTGTGCTGTTTATTTTCTGCAGTCTACTTGCTCTTGTCTACCCAAGTTTGGTTATCATTTCCGCTGCATATTCTGACATGGTATTAGAGCCCTAGGCTCTAGACAGATCTTGGGCGTTTTTCTGAGCAAGAGGGGGAGCGTTAGGCTACTGATTGGTGGACTGTTTTACTGTTTTGGGCTGAACGGGAAGAGAAGGTGCAAGAGGAAGGCGGGCCAAGGTGCTGGACAACCACTTGCAGGTTTACAGATTTTTTTCCCACCCACCCACCCTTTCAGGTTACTCTCCGCGATGGCAGATTTACTAGAGATGGCTGAGAAGCACGTGAAGATTCCGACTCTCCCCACGTTCCCAGTGGATCGTCAGTTGGACGGGTCCAATTACGGCATCTGGAAGGTCATGATGGAGTCGGTTCTGGAGTCATATGACCTTGCTGATTTTATTATCATCGGGGTGCCATGGCCGGAAGCTGAGGAAGGGGAGTTATTATCGACGAGGAAGGACCGAGAGGCACAGGCACACATGTGGGATCGTGTCAACGCCAGGGTCCGGTCGTTTATTTTCCTCAATTGCACACCACAAGTGATCAATCATGTGAAGCACATGACGCTGGCGAGAGGCATAGGAGGCAGTTGGCTTCACCACGAAGGATACCCGGGAATGGATTCTCGACAGTGGTGCTTCCAGGCATATGACTCCATCCCGTGACTTCTTTTTGGATCTGAAACGGCAGTCAAGTCGTATCTTCATTGGCGATAACTCCACTATTCCGATACATAGTGAGGGCCGGATGGAGATTATTCCCGACGGCAAGGGGGGCAAGCATGCTTCCCGTGTTCTTTATGTCCCTGCTTTGGGTTTTCATCTTTTGTCAGTGCATGAGGTATGCAAGACTGGCTTTCGGGTGGAATTTGAGGAGCATTCAGTTGCTCTAAGGGACCGTGAGACAGGCAAAGTTGTTTGGGAAGGCAGTGTGGAGAATGGCATCTACAAGAATGGCATCTACAAGCTCTCTGCACTCTCCTCATTGACAGGCTCTCAGGTTGGAGATTTGTGGCACTTTCGTTTTGGCCACTTAAATGTGGATGCTTTGCGGCGCGCCTTCCAGGACCAGATGGTGGTTGGCTTGCCAGATGTTGGTAATAGGCAAGGACGCTGCAGTTCTTGCATACGTGGTAAGCAGCACAGGGAATCCTTTCCGAAGCAGGCTTCCAGGCGGGCTTCGAAACCATTGGAGTTGATTCACACTGACTTGTGTGGACCACAGCAGCAGATACCATCCTTGGGAGGATCTCTCTACTTCATGCTGCTTGTTGATGATTGTACCAGATTCACGTGGGTCTACTTTCTTTCCCAGAAGGACCAGGCTTTTGCTTGGTTCGGAGAATTCATTAGATAGTGCATGTAAAAGTCAGCTTTAGCAGTAGGTCTTGGATTTAGTTGCATTAGAAAGCATATGGGACAGCCAAAGCCATCCCATGATCATGGCAGCCCACAAAGGGGCATCATCTAGGCCACGGAGGGGCCTAGGCAGCCAGTCAGCTGCCTAATATTATGGGGCCCTAGAGCTCCTGTCGGCGAGCATAAATGAAGGCAATCAAGCAGCCGCCCAGTAGCAAGCAGTCGGCCAGGAAAAAATTTAGCATAATTCTGTTACGCAGCATTTAATGCTGATTAAACAACATATTTTGTCCATAATAAGCAGGCCCACAACTTTCCCTGAACCGACCAGCAGCCTTTTGGCATATAAAAGCATTCATCGCATCAGTCCCTCATTCAGCATTCAGTCTTCAGCAAAGTATTCAATAGTTAAAGCATAAGCCAAGTCATCCTATCGACTCCAGGCTATCAGAGAAGTTCCTCTTCAGCATTCAGCCAGCATATGTGCAGTCCTACAGCTATCTGGACTTGCATAAGTGGCCCGAAGAGTCTTCTGTAGTGCCTTGGATTGGTGGATACTCAGCCGACTTACGGTCTTTCTCGTCCTTATGTTGGGCAATCATATCACTTGTTTTCTCAAGCATTGTACAACATTCTCCAAAGAATAATATAAGAAAATACTCCTGATCTAACAAGTTATCAATCCGGGGCAGTGGGAACTTGTTTTTGATAATGAGCTTGTTGAGTGTCTGGTCCCATCCTTCTTGACCAAGCGGATTGGAGCTCCAAATGGCGAGGAGCTCGGACAGACCAAGCTTGTCGAATCCCGAGATCTCTCCGAGAAGGAAACCTGCAAAACAACCAAGAAAAGCAAGACAAAGCAACGAACCCTAACCCTAGAAGGCAAAGTTGAAGAAACATATCTGGGTGCAGGCATACTCACCACCCAACCATGACAGCCATGAGCGACGCTCACAAACTTGGCCGTCCCCACCGAGCCACAAACTAGAGCAACCGTCCCCACCGGAAAGGGCTGGCCTCCCCCTCAATACATTTGTATTTCTTGGAGTATTTATGTGTACAAGTATTTATATGTATTTCTCCTCACATGGAGTGAATACAACTCAAACAACTGGGTACTTGTCGATGAAGTTTGGACAGTTGAAGAAGTCCCAGGTCACAGGCACACTCCCACCTTCACTGGGTGCACACCTGCCTTTCATTGGTCTTCCGAGACCGTGCACCAACAGGCACGTCCGTACTAGCACAAGCAAAGGGGTACACCGCGGAGGAAACATTGTCTGGTTCTCCCAGATAAGCTTTGCTCCCGGACTCCCTAGTGTTTCTAACCTTCAGTGGCTCTCAGAAATCTGAGGGCGCGTTTAGCACTACCACTCAGGGAAAAACAAACTAAACTAGGAAAGTTTCCTGAGTATGGTTAGCATAAACATGCTTTGTTCGTGCTCTGCACAAAAACTCAAAGAAATCTTTGAACTTAATTTAGAAAATATTAGTTTTACACAAATAAGAAAAACAAACCAAACTAGGAAAGTTTCCTGAGTATGGTTAGCATAAACATGCTTTGTTCCTGCTCTGCACAAAAGAGTGGCAGCCTGGACAGGGGCGCCGTCGAGGGAGACAGCCCCAGCAGCACGCCCAGAGACCGATGCAGCAGCAGCCACAGTCTCAGCATCTGGGTTCCCGTGAGGAACAGCTTTGCTCCCCTCCAGGAGGAGACCCCAGCGCCGACTGAGGACCAGGAGATGCCAGCACCCACTCCTTCGCCCCCACCCCCCTCCCCCGTCCCCCCCTTCCGCCTCGCTTCCACCTTCGCCTCCTCCGGTCCCCGCTTCGGTTTCGGCAGCGGCTCCTTCCCCACCCCCTTCTCCCCCCCCCCCCCCCCCCCCCCCCCCCCCCCGCTCGCCTCAGCTACTCGGGAGGCCCTGGCAGTCTCCTGGCGTTCACCTGCAGTCCGGAGGGCTCTGAGCACCGACCTTGCTCGAGCACCGCAGAGGAGACTTACCATGCCGATTCGGGCTTCACGGATATCCTCCATCCGCAATCGGTTGAGTCGTCTCGACACTAGACAGCGCTCGGAGGCTTTTGATTACTCCTTCACACGGCTTTTTGGAGCAGAGGGCCCCCATGAGCCAGCACCCATCAGAGTGCATGTAGTGATACCTCCGGCCCGCGGGGAGGAGGCACTTGATTCAGCGGTGGCATTCTCATTCACTCTCTGTGGCCCATGCGACCGGGAGTGGACTCTGGAGCTCGCTCTTAGCACTTTGAAGACTCAGGCAGTTGAGTTTTCTCACCATGTGAGCGATCTGGAGGTGACAGATGTGATAGGCCGACTATGGGAGTTGGCTCATTTTTTCATTGATCTCGGGAGTGTGGATGCCTCAGGGATTCGACATTTGGTCGTTCGCATAGTGGCAGACTTAGCACGGGACCTTGGATATGTATGCATACACGAGGGTGCTCTGTCTGAGCGGGAGGCAGTCGCCATGGGACACAGCCACTGGTGCCTGATCCGAGATTCTTGCAGCACATCGGATGGGCAGATTCGTAGACACTCGGATGGGGACTATTCTCCATCCAAGCCGCTTGCGAAGGCCCGCCGTACGGCTGCGACCGACAGCATCCACCTCTGCAGGTCATCCATGAGGATCATCTCATGGAATGTACAGGGCCTTGGCGGTGCACATTATATACGTTATCGTGGTTGCTTGAGGCAAGAGCTTCAGAGATGCCTGGTTGGGGGCAGTATTGATATCTTGATGATGCAGGAGCACCATTTGGGTGAGAGCAGGATTCGGAGATATGGTTCGGTGATGCCTGGTAGATGGGACACCTTTTGGTCTGCAGGGTTTGGCCCCTTGGGTGGGCAGGGAGGAGTATGTATGGCAGCAGGCCATTGTGGATCGCGGGATCATTGTGCCCGGTAGAGCACAGTATGTCATTCTGAGGACGCATGATGAGCTCTTTGGCGTGCTCAATGTCTATGCGCCCAACCATGCTAGTGCCAGAGCAGAGTTCTGGACCCAGGTTACGGATGCATTGCCAGAGACCGCACATTGGTGTGTCGGGGGGGACTTCAACATGCTTGAGGACCCGGCCGATAGGGTGGGAGGCAGTCATGTTATAGTGCACGGTACGGAGCTTGCAGCTTGGGAGTGATTTTGCATGACACTGAGGATCACTGATGCATGGCAGCATGAGGCCTTCTCCCGCTCTCGGGACAGTCTTAGTTTCTCTTGGTCGGATCGCCGGCAGGGAGGGACTAATCTATCACGGATTGATCGCTTTTATGTGGGCGACAGGTTAGGGGAGCGAGGGGGCTCCGTTGGCATTCTCGCTGGCACCTCTTTTTCAGACCATGCGCCAGTTATTTTGACACTTGAGGAGAGGACACGGGAGACCAGCTTGCAGTTGAGGATCCTAGAGAGGGTACTTACCGATCCTAGTCTCGCTAAGGACATTGAGAGGATATGGCATGATAGTCAGAGCTCTGACCAGGATGCAACAGGCCAGTGCGCCCAGGGACTCATCGAGCTCAGCTCTTTTTTGCACGCTGCAGCCTTGACACGGTTGGGAGAGGCTCGTGAGCGGGAGCGTCGGCTGAGACGTAGCCTTGCTTTGCTTCAGCGCCTTCAGGAGCAGCAGCCTACATGTGAGTGGGTGGTGTCCCAGCTGAGCCAGGCACGCCAGGAGGTTAGAGAGGCAGAGGAGCAGAGACATGAGTTTTACTATCGCCGCCAGGCCTCTCAGTGGACGCAGCTTGGTGATAGAGTGACTGGGGAGTTTTTTGAGATTACTGGGCCCCGCCATGCTCGAGCAGGAGTCCGCCAGCTTGGGAGGCCGGACGGATCGGTAGCTACTGAGCCCGAGGAGATTAGATGCAATGCAATGCAGCTATATTATATGCAATGGTTACAAATGAGATCTATAAATAGATCTATGCTGGCCTAGATGAATATCTATCTCGGGAAGAGAGAGAGATGATGAATGCTGATGATGACTGTTCCCGTCTCCAATGCTGAGGTCCACCCTTGGAATGCTGGCTTCCCTCAATGTAGGAGGTAGGAGATGACTTGAATGCTGAATATGCTGCTGATGTGCTTCCCTTGTCTCCTCGGAAGGAAACGCTGAAGAGAAGATGAGATATGATGCTGACTGTATGCTGAACTGTATCCCCTTGTCTCCTAGGAAGGAAAACGCTGAGAAGATCCAGATGCCCTATGCAGTCAGCTGCCTTCCGTACCTTCACGACCTGCAATAAACTGCTGCTGGCTGCCAATAACATGCTGTCGGCTGGTCATAACAGCCCCAACTTGATGAGATGTATGCACTGCTGTTGGTGTTGTACAAGCCCCAAACACTGATTCTCATGCTATGAATGCTTGGATAATACTTGGATTAATGCTTGAACGTCCTACTGAATGCTTATGGATACTATGATATGCCATGTCAGTGGTACACCTGATGGGTGTGCATGTGACAGGTACTTGCTGGAAACCCTACTGTACAGCCTACTGTACTGGTTGTACTTGCTGAGAACCCTACTGTACTTTCTGTTCTAGCTGAGAACCCTACTGCACCTGTTGTACTTACAGTAGTTCTTGTCGCACCAGCTGTTGTACTAGCCGTACCATCTGTACCTCTTGTACTGGCAGTACATCTTCTTTACCTGCTGAATATCACATTACATATACTGTATTGGGATTTGGGTGTATTTTCTGTGAACCGGCTCCTCGTGTACTTGTTTGAGTACTTGCTATTGGAAATCGCGCACATGTACCTGCTTGTGTACTTGCACCAGGGGGGGCTTCATCCACGGTCTCTGCGAGGGTGCAATGGCTGCTCCTCTATAAGAGCACTTGTTCGTGCGTGGTCTCAGAACGACAATTTCATGTTCACCCCCCTCCAGTGTATGAGACTGGTGGCCAAGCTACTTTGACTCGTTCGACGAGCCAGCATCGACAATCTACTCCGACACTACTCTTGTTTCTTTATATTTGCATTTGCATTGGATTATCTGGTTGGAAAGCCCTTGGAATCTTGTACACAGATTAAAATACTCCAATGATATACTTCAGTATCGAAGAGAGGGGGGGGGGGGGGGGGGGGGGGGGGGGGGGTGCAGGCACGTTCCTGTTCGCGGCCCCAGTGGTGTACTGTGCAATGCTTGTCTTTGCAGATTATTTTGTGTAGTGATGTATCTTTCAGTTGTATTGTGCATTGCGGCTATTTTTGAAGTGTCAACGCGCGTATTGTTCACAAGATGGTGCCCAAGGACGTTCAGACCTAGCCGGTTTAGTTACATCCTGCATCAAATTGGAGTTCCTACATAGCCGTGGAGATCATCAGAAGCAACATTGCATTGGAAAAATTCAATGGCTCTAATTTTCCTGCCTACAACAACTTGCCAATCTAGAGGCAAACGTTGATGAAGATGATATGAAAGCAGTGATTATATCCAGCATAGAAGGGGTTTCAAAACACTCCAAAACCTTGACTGTACTAAGGGTGGGTTGGGAAATGTCATATGATGAAATGATAGCCATTCTTATAGTAACAAATTACAACAATGGTATGTTCTGAGGTGGTGGTTGAAAAAAGTTAGCCGATTGATAGCGTTAATGTTGTCAATTGCAGATCCAGTGCTTTCTAATGCTGTGGCATCTGACCTCCCTGAACATGTGAATAACTCTCAAATGTCACAGATGTCTTACTATATCTCCATGCCTGAGCTTTTAAAACTTGAAACATGCACTAGTTGTTCGCAAATTCTCAAAGCAAGCTATGTACCAACTCTTTGAGGTTTATCTACATGTTGTACAGACTGCTTCTACAGATCCTGGAAGATGGATGCCTCCTCCCAAGAAAAATGTTAGTGATTCATGACCTTTTTTTAAGATTTGCAAATTAAAGCTGGTTTTCAAACCAAAATGGAGATGACATCATTCTTTGCTTGCAGCTCAGTGCATGGGCTTATAGAGAAGTACGAGAATTGTGCCAATCGTCTCAGGACTACACAAGTCCAGCGACATACATCCTCTCTGAAGAATGCTTTACCAGTCAAATTTTCCAGTGAGATATAGATAGACATGCTTGCTGGCCCGGTCTGTTGCCCCCTTGACAACTCCACCCGCATGCCATGCATGTCCATGCACATGTTCTTTTGTCAAGCAATGGATTTAATTAACTTCACTTTTTGATGCTAGCAGGCTCGCCATCAAGTCACAGAAGAGACTCTGAAAGCAATAAGGCAGATGAACAGCCTTGTTGCAGGTATGGGAGCCCAAGAGCCCTTACACACGTTAATAGTTGATGAGAGATTACACGAGTGGTATCCACCATGGTGAAGGATCATGTACAAAGATTCAAAAATTTAGCATCTTAATGGAGCGCAATAGGACAACACGAATCAAAAATTGTGGTCACCTTGGATGGCAGGGAAGCACGTGACTCTGATTACATTGTGGCATGCACTCATACTTGAATCGGATAAAACAAGAATAGAAGTCAAGCTTGTCATCACCACCATAGAACCCACATTTTGCAAGAGGATGTGTGAAAGAACCAGATCTGTTGATATGTCGGCGTTGTTGTGTCCGTCTCCATAGGCAAGTCTATATTGTTTTCATGTTATCCACTAACAAATGTTCAGGCATTGATGTGGATATGGAACACCACATCTCATCATGGGCTCTAAGAATAGATGCCCTTACTAATGCTTTCTTTAGTTCGTCATATTCTTGTACAATGGTCTTGCATATATGATGTATCTTCTACAATACCCTACATGACCCATGAATTTGTGCACACCTTGGATGTTTGTAGAGGGAGGCAATTCTAGGATTAATTGAATTTTGATATCATTGGTAGACATGGCATTTTTGGAGACGATTTATTCCAAGATCATTTCATGCTTAATCCAAAATTAGCATTTGAGTGGGTTTAGTGAGATGCAATGCTGTCAGATGCAATGCTGTCTACATCTCTTAAAGAATTTTCTAAGACAAGCTAAGTGCTCTTTCCATGTGGGAATTGACACAAAGTTCATCCATAAATGCCTCAAGTAATCTTTGCTAAAGGTCCATGAAGATAGTGCACATGTGGCTGGGCATTGGTTTTTGATAATGACAAAATTTCAGAGCTGCTGCATGTGTTGTCGATTTGATATTTGTGCCTTCAAGTTGAACCCCTTCTTGGAAAACCGGAATTGGTATTCCTTGATGATCCCAATATTAGTTTGGCAAAGTTTATTTTTGTAAGATGGATTTGGTTTAAGTTCAATTTCATTTTCGAAACTTTATGTAGATTCACCAATGAACACTTGATTGATCAGAGTGGTCCTCCATGCTAGGAGTTGTGTTGGTAAAATAGGTGGAGGTAAGGGATCCTCTAGGACTCTATGTATTACCCTTTAGTTATTAATCGTATCAGCTATTGGTGTTTAAGCTTAATTGGTCGTTTTGCTTAGTCTTGGTGGTGCAAGTAAAGCAAGTGGTTGTAATGTAGAGAAACACATTGGTTAGGCCAATGTGTCATGGGCGGTCGGCCATGTAAGTAGGACCATGGATAATACAGTCATGTGAACACACTAAGGCCTACATAAGTGAACTTAGACAAGTTAATGTAGCTTAACTTGATATTTATAATATAAATAATGAGCTTCAAGCTCTTGGCCAAGTGGTACTTCCATAGAGTGCATATGTGGTATTCCACTTGAGTGCGTTATTTCTCTCTCTACCCTCTCGCTTACAGTGGTATCAAAGCTTAGTTTGATTCAATTTTGATTTGAGTTGGAGAGATTTTCATGCATTTTTTCATCTCCTTGCAAAATTTTCAAGAAACAGTATGGTTTCTTTGTTTTCTTGAACCCAACCATTTCTAGCACACTTACACTCATGTGGGCATCCTCTCACTAATCCCCCCTATTTTCACACACTTTAGACTTGCAGAGGGAGCCTCTCACTAACCCCCTCTTCCCCCTTTGTAAACTCCCCATATCCTTAACTTGCCTTGCCATTAAAGCTTGATGCTACCCTGTAGATCTACCACTAGTGCACTTCCTTTACACCTAGTTGGCATGGCCCCACTAGTTGGTCAGCCACACCTCTACACCTTATCGATGTACCACTAGTACACTATCTCCTCTCTACTCCCCTTCTACATCTGGCCAGCATGGCTCCGATATAGCTAGCCACCCACACCTCATTGTCACCTAGCATAGCTTGCAACCCACACCAAATTTACGCACAAGAAGCAGCATGGCATGGCTAGTGAGTAGATGTAGTAGCGAAGAAGGGGAAAAAATAAAAAAAGTACAATGAGGAAAAATAGTAACAAAGAGAAGAAGAGGAGGAGGGGGAGAAGCAACATGGCATTGGCTAGCAAGGAAATGTAGTATTGAAGGGGGGGAACTAAAAAAGTGCAACAAGGAGAGAAAAGTGCAACAAAGAAGAAGAGATAGAGGGGGAGACAAGGAGGAGAAGAAGAGAGAAGAAGAAGAAGAAGAAGAAGAAGAAGACGAGGAGGAAGGGAAAGAAGAAGACAAAGAAGAAGAAGGGGAGGAAGAAGGAGAAATGGAAAGAAGAAGAAGAAGACGAAGTGTCATGAGAATATATTTTAAGTCCTCTTTAAGAATATTATTTTTCCCTCTTGAGTAATTTGGGGACGCCTAGGTTACTCTTGCGTCATGCCGGCTAGGTTAATATCGTGGGTGACACCACTATAAATATTAATACGTGTGGTGTAGGTTTGTATGGTAGGGTGATTCTTAGGGTACTTACGCCTGGTAGTCATGAGTTGGTGATGGTTTGTGCCTGTTTAATATTTGTGAGATTAATTTAATTATTAATTGGGCTTATATTTTTAGGTGATGAAGATTACGAGGATTGATGAATAATGTTGAGGAGAATGTTTCTTATGCGCATCATATTTATTCTTACAAGCGTAGCTTGTAACCTTAGTAGTTGATTTTTCCATTTTGATACATTGGAAAAAATACATTTATAATATTGAATTTATTAAAGCCTAAAGGCTTTACCCTAGTCCCAATTTTTGGAACACTTGAGAAATTCAACACATAAATTCAACCATGAAAACACATGCTTTGCAGGTTTCAACAAAATCAAATAAATTGAACAAAAACATAGCAAACATAATACTTAGCTCCCAAGACAAACATGCTGGGTGCAATCTTCCCCCCCCCTTGTGCGTGGCCTTCCCCTACACAAGAGTATTTTTATTAGCTTTCCACCAAAAATAGGCCATCGCCCTGTCATGAGAATATATTTTAAGTCCTCTTTAAGAATATTATTTTTTCCTCTTGAGTAATTTGGGGACGCCTAGGTTACTCTTGCGTCATGCTGGCTAGGTTAATATCGTGGGTGACACCACTATAAATATTAATACGTGCGGTATATGACGTATGCTTGGGGCCGTCTATGATTATTTCAGTTAGGTTTGTATGGCAGGGTGATTCCTGGGGTACTTACGCTTGGTAGTCATGAGTTGGTGATGCTTATTTCGGAAAAGGCAATTAGAGCTTTAAACATTCAACCTTCACCTACACATTATAGAGTTAAAGCTGTATTTACTGGAACCAAGTATAATTGCATGCAAGAGGTGAAATGTTTAACTTTAAGCATCAATTCCTTAACAGAAAAAAGGGATTTCTTAGTTGCACCTTTACAAGGCATAGATGTAATATTGGGTATGCCTTGGAGACATATGTACAACCCTATTATAGACTATGATACACATAGCATTTGTGTAAGGAAGGACAATGAAAATATTTTCCTCCAATGTCTAGTCAAAGGAGAGACGAGCCCTTTATTGTGTCATACTCAAGCAAAGCGAGCTCTTAGGAAAAGGGAGAAGACTTATATGATTTGGGTTAACCAGCTTAGCGCTAAGTTTAACACATCCAAAAGTCCAAAACGTGATCCTTATATCTCCAAATTCAGGGATTGTTTTATGGAAGATTTACCTCCAGGATTACCTAAGTCTAGGCGTGAACACCATAGTATTGACTTATTGCCAGGCAACTCTCCACCTTGTAAAGCTCCTTATAGAGTCAACAATTTAGAGCAAAAATAAATCCAAAAATAAATCGAGGATTTGTTAGAAAGAGGCCTTATTAGACCTAGTATTGTTCACCCTTTGGAGCTCCAGTCCTTCTTGTTAAGAAGAAGAATGGCACTTTCCGAATGTGTGTTGACTACCGAGCATTGAACAAAATCACTGTCAAGAACAGATACCCTATCCCTAGGGTAGATGACTTACTTGATAAGCTTAGAGGTTCAAAGGTCTTTAGCAAGATTGACTTAAAGTTTGGTTATCATCAACAAGTACGCATGACTGAGTCAGACATATTCAAGACTGCATTTAGAACCTAGACTGGGCATTATGAGTTTTTGGTTATGCCATTTGGTTTGACCAATGCTCCAGCTACATTCAGTCGTATGATGAATCGCATTTTCCTAAAGTTTCAAAACTTTGTTTTTGTGGTGTTCTTTGATGATATTCTTGTTTTCAGAGCGAGAATCGTCAAGAGCATGAGCAACACTTGGAGCAAGTGTTTAACCTTTTGAGAGAAAATGAATTGTAATGTCAATCCTGAAAAGAGTGAGTTCTTTCAAAAAGAGATTGAATACTTAGGCCATATAGTGTCAGCTGAAGGAATCCGTGTGGATCCTAAGAAGATTGTGTGTATAGCCTCTTGGCCTACACCTCGAGACATTCATGACCTTAGATCTTTTCTAGGTCTATGTGGTTACTATAGGAAGTTTGTTAAGAATTTCACTTATATTGCACATCCTTTGACGGAACTTCTTAAGAAAACTACATTTTTCCATTGGACCGAAAGTCAAGATAAATCTTTTCTAGTACTCAAGGATGCATTAACTCATGCACCAGTTCTTACACTACCTGACTTTCAAAGACCATTCTTTGTGGTAGTAACTGATGCTAGTGGCAAAGGTTTTGGTGCTGTACTTATGCAAGACAACCATCATATTGCCTATGAAAGTCGAAAGCTAAAACCTGCTGAAACAAATTATAGTACATATGACAAGGAATTAGCAACAGTTGTGCATGCCTTGAAGATTTGGAAGCATTACCTAATGGGTTCAGAATTTCTTATCAAGACTGATCAACAAAGCATTAGGCATTTGCTTTCGCGCCTTATTTCAGATAGGCACATCAAATGGGCATCTTTCATACAAAGTTTCCAACCCATGATTCAATACCAACCTGGAAAGGAAAATGTTGTTGCCGATGCTTTAAGTAGAAGACCTCATATCAACAACATTTCCGCTATTGAAAGTGAACCATTTGTACTTATGAAAGAAACTTATGAAGTAGATTGAGATTTTTCTGAGATATGGATCAAATTGCGTGAAAACAATTGGACACCTCAAGGATATTATTCTCATAATGATGGCTATCTTTTCTTTGAGAAAAGATTATGTGTTACTCAACCCTATAGACAACTTGTCGCACCAACCACCATTCATGGGACATAGAGGAGTTTCCACAACACTTCAAGTAGTTCTCGAGAATTCTTTTGGCCTCATTTGAAAAATGATGTAGCAAAATTTGTAGCTAAGTGTAACATTTGTCAATCAATTAAAAGCTACAAAGGCAAAGCTTTGGGATTGCTTATGCCTTTACCCATTCTAGATCGACCAAGGGAACAAGTGTTTATGGACTTTATTACGAGCTTTCCTACTACTTCCAGTCATCATGACATGATTTGGACAATGGTGGACAGGTTTAGTAAGCAAGCCTATTTCATTCCATGTAAAAAGACACTGACTTCTCAGCAAGTTGCGACCATATTTGTCAAGCAAATCTTTGTTCATCATGGTCTACCCAAAGTGATAGTTTCTGATAGAGATTCCAAATTTTGTAGTCACTTTTGGATTGCTCTTTTCTCAAACTTAGGCACTAAGTTAGATTTTTCTACGGCTTTTCATCCTGAATCAAATGGATAGACCGAAGTCACGAATAGCACTATCTTGGATATGCTTAGAGCCTATGTTTCCCAGCAACCTAGTTCATGGGATAAGTACATACATCTACTCCAATTTGCTTATAATAATACTCCTCATTCTACTACTGGTCGAGCACCATTTGAGATTATCTATGGTAGAGCTTTGCCTATTCCCGCTACTAGACTCTCCCATAAGATTGAAGCTGCTGACCAATATACTCGAGACTTTGATCGCATTTTATCTGAAGTGCGTGATTGTATTGCAAGAGCTCAAGAGAAGTATACATTTCACGCAAATAGTAAGCGTAAAGATTTTTCATTCCAAGAAGGTGATTATGTACTTTTGAGAATTGAGAAGAGACGATTGAAGAGTGTGGAAAAATTCCCTGCAGTTAAACTTGCACCTAGATACTATGGACCATTTAAAATTATTCAAAAGATTAACGATGTGGCCTATAGACTAGAGTTGCAATCTAATTGGAATATCCACAACTCTTTCCATATTCATCTCTTGAAACCCTTTCGAGGAACACTTCCTTCTCACCCAATTTATGAGGAACCACCTCTTGTTGAAGGAGAGGAAGAAGTCTTAGTTCCTGATGCTATTATTGATCAAGAGACGACAACAACAAGAACTGGGAACCAATACATCAAATATCTTTTAACATTCAAAAACCATCCTCATTCAAGAAGATGCAAAATGGATGCCCGAGAAATTTTTTCGAGCTTATCCTGAGATCCTTCGTTCTTTTTAAACCTAGCAAACCGGCAATTAAGGGCAATTGCAAACTTAAGCAAGAGGGATGTCATGAGAATATATTTTAAGTCCTCTTTAAGAATATTATTTTTTCCTCTTGAGTAATTTGGGGACGCCTAGGTTACTCTTGCGTCATGCCGGCTAGGTTAATATCGTGGGTGACACCACTATAAATATTAATACGTGCGGTATATGACGTATGCTTGGGGCCGTCTATGATTATTTCAGTTAGGTTTGTATGGCAAGGTGATTCCTGGGGTACGTACGCCTGGTAGTCCATGAGTTGGTGATGGTTTGTGCCTGTTTTTAATATTTGTGGAATTAATTTAATTATTAATTGGGCTTATATTTTCAGGTGATGAAGATTACGAGGATTGATGAATAATGTTGAGGAGAATGTTTCTTATGCGCATCATATTTATTTTTACAAGCGTAGCTTGTAATCTTAGTAGTTGATTTTTCCATTTTGATACATTGGAAAAAATACATTTATAATGTTGAATTTATTAAAGCCTAAAGGCTTTACCCTAGCTCCAATTTTTGGGACACTTTATTTTTGTTGTGAAAGAGTGTCGTGCTCTCTAAAAGCACACTTTGTATATTTTTGGGGGCTATGGCCTATTTTTGGTGGAAAGCTAATAAAAATACTCTTGTGTGGGGGAAGGCCACGCACAAGGGGGGGGGGGGGGGGAAGATTGCACCCAGCATGTTTGTCTTGGAGCTAAGTATTATGTTTGCCATGTTTTTGTTTGATTTTGTTGAAACCTACAAAGCATGTGTTTTCATGGTTGAATTTATGTGTTGAATTTCTCAAGTGTTCCACAAGCTATCCTAGAGAACGATTCCGTTTTCACGAAGAAGAAGAAATCCAATGCCAACATCAATGACAATAAAGACACAAAGATGACATCACAAAAGCTAGCATAAAAGCTAGAAGAAGAAGAAGCACAAAAGCTAGATGGAAAAGTTAAAAAAGGTGAGAGGACATAAAAAAGAAAGAAGATCGGTGACACACAAGTGAAAAATTAGGGAGAAAAGAAATAAAGAAGTAGAAGTAGAAGAAGACACTCACTAACATGTCAAAATAAAGAGACGCAGTTACTTTCGGTTTTTCTACAACTCTATAAATTTTTTGCAACTCTACTAGTTTTAAGTCTCAAGTTTCTTGGCCAATGTTTTTATTACGACAAAAAAATATTCAATTGAGATTCCCATAGTGAACCAGCACACTTAAGGTGGTGTTTTGCTACTCTTAATCCCAAAATCATGGGGCTACATCGATAGTTAGCAACAAGGAATTCGAGCAAGCAAAAGCCTTCAAGTTATGTCAATCAAGGCACATTAAAAAACAAGTTCATATGCATCTTCTTCACACAAACGATGTCTCCACGACTTCCTGCTTTGAAATTTTTGTACCTTTTTTAGGTAATGGTGCCAATATCAAAATATGTGATATCCCCATGATTTATTCTTTCTCTCATCACCATTCATCATTACTTGGTGTTTTTAATATGCCACATCCTACTCTCAAGCTCTTCAAGTTCGTCACATGAAATCCAAAAAAAATTCTTCTAAAGCAGCCCACTTCTCTCCTCACTTTGTTTTTACTCTATTGAGTTTTTATTTATGCCTGAGTTAGCCCATGTCTCAACTACACACTTCATAAAAGACATCTATTTACTTACCAAAAACCTAAGGACATAACCCTTGCATAATGAATGTATATGCACTAAAGTTGTTTTTAGAAGCTAATCAATAAAACACACAACAAGCAGCACCTGATGCTTCTTCTCAAACATGGTCACTCACTACATGTCAAAGTATTTTAAAAAATGTGCATGCACTATACTCTCATCAAGACATCCATCCGAGTATATCTCTAAAAAGGAGGACCATGGTGGGCATAAGGCTAAGGCTATTCCATGATATGACCCATAGCCTAGATTCCCTCAACCAGAATGCACAAATGAGTTGTCTCCTCAATGATGCCATATCCATTCTTTTTGCCAACCTAGCCTCATTGCTCGCCAACCAATCCCTTTAATTATAACCTCTTTGTAATTAAAACCCGCAATAGTGGAAAAAAATATCAAGGAAAGTAAAAATGAGTCAAAGAAAGTAGAGTTTGATACTATCACATGGAGGAAAACACCCATGAACACACCACCAGCTCCCCACATAACCCATGCACATCATCTCCAGTATTTGTAATTAAACCTCGTTGTAATTAAACCCCACAATATTGTCTCTACACCAAAGTGAAAAAATCTTGAGGAAATACATTAGAGATTTAGTACCCATAGTAGTTGGAGGTTTCTTGTCAAATGTCAAGCCAAGAGGTCCTTAGTAGCAAGACTAGCCTAAAAAGCCCAATTTGAGTCAACCATAAGATTGGCATCTTCTGGTGAGGCCTCCACTTCATCATCTTCTTCTTGATTATCTTCAACAATCAAAGCTTTAATTTTTTTGCTTCAAAAAATAGTTCTCTTCCTTATGATTCTTCTTACCATAGAATCTACATCCATTATTGGTTTTGTTGTGAAGCCCTTGGAGAAATTCCCGGTGTTGGTGTAGCCCTTTTGCTTCTGCTTCGTGAAGTAAGACCCTCCTTCATTGTAGTTGGAGTTGGAACTTCTTTGCTTGATCTTTCTTTCCTCCTCTCTAAGAGAGAAGCTCCACCAATTTTAATATTGGTAGATTTGTAAGAGTGGTAACACAAGAAGTCCAAAATATTATTATATTTTACCAAATTTTAAAGTTGATGGTATACATAAAGTATGTGAAGCATGCTAGCTTGGTAAGCATGCCAAACATGCATGTTAGTGCAAGGACATTTAATATTATACATTCGGATGTATGGGGAGGACTGATAAAAACTACAACAATTATTATAGGTTACAAGTATTGTTTTACATTAATTGAGATGATCACACTAGGAAACTGTGGGTTTATTTCATGAAGGAGAAAAGTGAGTTGTTTGCTCACTTTCATAGATTTAAAGCCTTGATCGAGAAGGAAAAAGGTACGCAAATAAAATGCTCGAGAGATCGGATGTGGGGGAGAGTATTTTTCCAATGAGTTTTATGATTTCTTGAGAAAGTAGGGAATCTAGAGACAGTTTACATCATGTAGAACACTTTATAACAGAATGGCATTATAGAAAGGAAAAATAAACACATTGCAAAAGTGGCATGTGCCTTGTGTTTGAAAAGAACACCCTAAATTATTTTTGGATAGAAGCAAGTAAATGTTGTTTTTGGATAGAAGCACCTAAACAGAAGTTTCCATGCATAAAACCACATGTGTCTCATTATAAATAGAGCACCTGAACAGAAGTTTACATGCATAAAACCACATCTGAACAGAAGTTTACATGCATAAAACCACATCTGAACAGAAGTTTACATGCATAAACCACATCTGAACAGAAGTTTACAGGCAAAACCACGTGTCTCACCTGAAAGTTTTTGGATATATTTCATATGTACAAGTTCTTGATGAAGAGAGAACAATGTTAGATCCAAAGGCAAAGAAATGCATCTTCATTGCTGGTTGTGCTTTGAAGTAGAAAGGCTATAGATGTTATAACCCTCTTGTGGGATTCTTTGGAGCAGAAAGGTTATAGATGTTATAATCCTACTTGTGAGATGCGAGTAAGATAAGATGTTATCTTTGATGAGATGAGTAGGTAGTACGTACCAATGAAACAAAAGAGGTTGATGTAAGAAGAAGTAATGATGCTGCCCCACATGTAGAGCAGTACTCATACTTAGTGGACTTGGAGAGTCCTCTAGAAGTGGATCTAAAGTTAGTCCATGCTCACGCAGGTTGAGGATAGAGGTAGATACACATGTATCATGCCCAAAGAGAAGGAAAAGATAGATCAACTTTTTTATGCCTGATTTATTAACATGTCACTCATATGTGGATGGTGACTCTACTGGCTCCAAGTAGAGCCTTGATGAGGAGCTTAGCATTCCATCAATAGTTATTGATGGTGCAAAGAGAACCAAGGTTATTTTGAGGACACCTAGCAGTAATCAATGTGTACGCAAATCTATGAGGGTTAGATATCCTGTTGGTGATAGGTTGAGATATGATGGATATACAATTAATCATTATGCTTACATCATTAAATCACTATAGGAGTTGGAGCCCACTTCTTTTAAGCATGCACTTGGAAATAAAAGATGGAAAGATACCATAGATGAGGAGACGATAGCATTGAATACAAATAAAATATGGAAGTTAGTGCCTTTACCTAATAAGGGGAAGAAGGAAATTGGATATAGCAATGAGCCAACAATCTGCCGGTACTCTTTGGAATCCACCAAGGGTGTATCATCCTCCTTGGATAACTTGGCATTTGGATCCATGGGACAAGAGAGAGGTGTGATGTGTTAGCTCACACAAAATGGAGAGTTGTGTTGAGATATCGAGCTCGTCTAGTGAGGCGGTGGCCACTGATGACCCGCCTGGGGGATAGGCCCCACACTTACACCACTGGCATGGTTGGTGAGATCTTGGGAGATATGCGGCCAGTGGGATGACAGGCTGTGTGACAGCCACTCTAGAGACTGGCATAGTTATAGCGCCAGCTCATTTAGTCGGGTTCACACTATAGAGAACCCGTGTATGTATTTGGTTGAGTACCTTTCATATTGTGTGTACTCTTATCTTTGTATATGGAGTGTTGAGTGTTGAGTAGAGAAGAAGAAGATTTTCAGCCTCTCACCTTGTGTGTTCTCTATTAGGGTTTGTGAGTGTGTGTGTGTGCTTGCAAGAGCTCAAGCTCTCTTCCCCCCTGCATCTTTTCATGGTATCAGAGCCTGGTTCGTGCTAAGGGCTGAGCTGCAAGCAAGAGAACCACAGGAAGCGGTACGAGGGTAAGAGCTGCAACTACTCTTCCCTATTGTGTTGGTGACTACACCCTTGTCGGGAGCTCTACGGGAGGCACCGGCAAACGATCTCCGATTGAGGAGCTTTCTTCGCGGGAGTGAAGCTATAGGGCAACTATACAGTCCCAACTTTACAAGACAAGACTCAATTGTGACAAGCTTTCTTCGCGGGAGTGAAGCTATAGGGTTCAAGACGTCTATTCAGACTCGGGAAAACATTCCCAACTTTACAGATTTGGTGTCTATGCTGATTATCGAAGAGAAGAGCTTGGGTGAAGACCAACAGTCTTCACAAAGTAAAAACAGTTCAGAGCAACAGGCCTTCTACACGAGTTCAGGAAGAGGACGAGGTAGAGGAGGCCGTGGACGCGGTCAAGGAGGTGGCCGAACAGGTAATCAGAATTATGGCCAGCAGCAGCAGCAACAACAACAACAGTCCCAGAATCAACAACAACAACAACACGCAGGTGGAAGAGGCAGATTCAGAGGCAGGGGGAGTCAAAGAGGCCGTGGAAATTGGCAAAGGCAATATAATGATGCACGTGAATGCTACTATTGTGGTAAGCCAGGACATGTGCAGTCAGAATGTTATAAGAAGCAGGCTGACATGCAAAATGGGAAAGTGCAGCAAAACAACTATGCATCCTCAAGCAGAAATAATGAGGACAATGAAAGGTTGTTTGTTATGCAGCATGTTGTGAATGCCATGTCTGAAAATGCTGATGCAGCACAAAAAGATAATGTATGGTATGTGGATTCAGGCGCTTCGAACCACATGACGAGTCATGGAGAGTGGTTCAAGGAGATGAAAAACCCGCAAAGACCAGGTTTTGTGGAAACAGGGGATGACACTGCTCATCCAATTGCCCACATTGGAGATGTGCCATTGTCTATGTAGGATGGCTGTGTTCACTCACTTTCAGAATTTCAGAGTTTTGGTTGAAAAGCAAACAGGAAAATATGTAAAGTGCCTAAGGTCAGATGGAGGGGGAGAGTACTTCTCCAATGAGTTCTCTGAATTCTTGAAGAAGAATGGTATTCGGAGACAGTTCACATGCAGATACACTCCGCAGCAAAATGGAGTTGCTGAGCGGAAAAACAGGCACATTGCTGAGATTGCGCGAGCATTGATGGAAGAGAAGAATATGCCGCATTGCTATTGGGCTGAGGCTGTTTCTACAGCAGTATACATCATGAACAGGACTCCAACTGCAGCCATACATGATGTAACTCCAGAGGAGAGGTTTACTAGCAGAAAACCAGATTTGTCTCATCTGAAAGTCTTTGGATGCATTGCATATGTGCATGTGCCAGATGAGCTGAGAACTAAGCTGGATCCGAAAGCTGAAAAATGTGTGTTCATTGGATATTCCCTTGAGCAAAAGGGATACAGGTGTTATAACCCTACTACACGTGAGTTGAGGGTAAGCAGGGATGTCGTCTTTGATGAGATGAGCAGCTGGTATGCTGCTGAAAAAGAAGCTGTTGGGGCTGATTTGAGTGGAAGTGTGGTTGCACAGAATGTAGGTCAGCAATCACAGTCTTTGAGTGGACCAGGAGAGTCCTCATCTAGTGGGTCTGTTGATAGACCATGGAGTGGCAGGCTACGTCATAATACTAGCCCTGCAAATGTGATTAGTACATCACGTAAAGGAAAAGAGAAAATGGTTGAGCCCCTTGGTATGCCTGACATTTCTGCAGGGCATTCTCATGTTGATGGAGAGTCTAGTGGCTCAGATATGAGCCTTGATGAGGAGCTTGGGATCCCAGCTATGAGAACACCTGGTGTAAAGAAGGCTATGGAAGCCATGAATGAAAAGCTGCGAAGATCAGGGAGAGTGAAGAACCCTGTGCAGAGATTTACATATGATGGTTATGTGGCACATCACTATGCATATATGGCAAAGGTTGTGCAGGTTGTTGAGCCCACATGCATTGATGAGGCTATTGGAAATGTGTGTTGGGAGAAAGCTATGGATGAGGAGATGGATGCACTATATGGAAATGAAACTTGGGATTTAGTGCAATTGCCAGAAGGCAAGAAAGCCATTGGATGCAAGTGGGTGTACAAAGTTAAACATAACAGTGATGGGAGCATAAACAGGTACAAGGCTAGATTGGTAGCCAAAGGATATGCGCAGACATATGGGATTGATTATGAGGAAACTTTCAGCCCAGTTGCCAAGATGGCAACGGTGAGAGTTGTGATAGCAGTGGCTGCGTCAAAGAAATGGTCTTTACATCAGATGGATGTAAAGAATGCATTCTTGCATGGGGATTTGCAAGAAGAGGTGTATATGTTGCAGCCACCTGGTTATGAGGATGTGGGTCACCCCGAGCATGTTTGCAGGTTGAAGAAAGCCTTGTATGGCTTAAAGCAAGCACCAAGAGCATGGTCTGACAAGATTTCTGAATATCTTGTCACTATTGGCTTTCATGTAGCCAATGCAGATTTCTCGCTGTATGTGAGACATGGTGATAGAGGAGTTGTGCTTGTTGTCATCTATGTAGATGACTTGATCATTACGGGGGACCATGATGCAGAGATCTTCGATGTAAAGATCTTGCTTAGACAGAAGTTTGAGATGAAGGATTTGGGGGAGCTCAGATATTTCTTGGGCATTGAGGTGATTAGGTCACCACATGGTATTGGATTACTGCAGAGACAGTATGGCTTGGACATGTTGTCCAAGTATGGTATGACAGGCTGTAAGCCTATTTCTGTGCCATTGGATCAGAATGGCAAGTTGAGTGCAGATTCAGGAGAGATCTTGGAGGATCCTACTATGTACAGGAGCATAGTAGGAAGTTTGATCTACATGACGATCACCAGACCAGATTTGAGCTATGCTGTTGGGTTGGTGAGTCAGTTTATGCAGGTTCCACGGAAACCGCATTTGGATGCTGTGAGACGCATACTGAGGTATGTGAGGTCTACTTTGCATTGTGGACTATTCTATGAGACTGGGACAGAGATATGTGTACATAGGTACACAGATGCTGATTGGGCCGGTAGTATCTCAGATAGAAGATCTACCAGTGGATTCATGTTTTCTTTGGGGAGTGCTGCTGTGACTTGGAGCAGCAAGAAGCAACCTACGGTTGCTCTATCGAGTACAGAGGCCGAGTACAGAGGAGCTGCTATGGCAGCATGTGAGGTAGCTTGGTTGAGAAAGCTACTTGCAGATTTGGGTCTATCAGTGGATAGACAAGTTGTCATTTTCTGTGACAACATTAGCAGTATACAGTTGGCCAGGAACCCAGTCTTTCATGCTCGTACGAAGCACATAGAGGTCCACTACCACTTCGTCAGAGAGAAGGTCTTGGGAGGAGACCTTGACCTTGTTTATGTCAGCACAGAGGATCAGGTAGCTGACATCTTCACCAAAGCATTGGGTACAGAGAAGCTCCGCAGATTCAGGGCTTCGCTTGGTGTACATGAGATGGAGTTGAGCTCGAGGGGGAGTGTTGAGATATCGAGCTCGTCTAGTGAGGCGGTGGCCACTGATGACCCGCCTGGGGGATAGGCCCCACACTTACACCACTGGCATGGTTGGTGAGATCTTGGGAGATATGCGGCCAGTGGGATGACAGGCTGTGTGACAGCCACTCTAGAGACTGGCATAGTTATAGCGCCAGCTCATTTAGTCGGGTTCACACTATAGAGAACCCGTGTATGTATTTGGTTGAGTACCTTTCATATTGTGTGTACTCTTATCTTTGTATATGGAGTGTTGAGTGTTGAGTAGAGAAGAAGAAGATTTTCAGCCTCTCACCTTGTGTGTTCTCTATTAGGGTTTGTGAGTGTGTGTGTGTGCTTGCAAGAGCTCAAGCTCTCTTCCCCCTGCATCTTTTCAAGTTGGACTCACACACACACACAATGCTCAAAGACACGAACACAAGGGTGTAGAGTGAGAGAGAGATTGGTAAGCTCTCTACAAGTACAAAGAGAAAGTACGAATGATCAGGTAACCCTAAGTTATGAATGTGAATACTTATTTACTACCTAACCCTAAAGGTTCGCATTCATACTTTGATGACCATAGAAAAAAAACCAGTGGGACAAAAGTGCCCACAACATAAGTGCAAAGCCTCAAAGTGTAGTATTAACAAATATCTAATAAACTCACCTGTAGTAAAAATGTGAGGTTTATAGAGATTGTAGATCAGCCTCTAGAAGGGAAGAAACCCAAAGCTTTGCAGAAGGCCTCAAACTTTTCACGCGATGTACTGCAATAGATCAGATTGATCTCTAGGCATGAAAGACATAATTCTTTGTAACTACCATTGTGTGCTATGACTATGTGAGAATAGGAGTAGGGGTGTCTGGAGGGACACAAAGATCCTCCATCAATTTTCTCAACCATACACATTCAATTGTCACACAGTGAGAATGCTACTATTATGTATTTAGCTTCATGGGATGAGGTTTGCCTTGGTTGCTTGCTTCTTGCTTAGTCATGATGTGCACGAATTGCCAAGAAAGAAACAATTGCCAATGTGGATTATCATGTATTGTAATTGCTTGCCCAGTCAAAACCACTAAAGGCCTACAGTTCTAAACCACCCTAATTAACATAGAACAATCCAATATCTTGAGTGCCTTGCAAGTATTTAAAGATACATTTAACTGTCTGCCACCTAATGCTTAGTGCATTGGTAATGTATGAACTTTGAAAGTTATGGCACACCATACTGAATGTCTCTGGCCATGAGTTGCACAAATAGATTAGGCATCCAACAACTTGATCCGACTCCAATCTAACATGTTACTGCATCATGAAATCCTTAAAATCTAAACCCTATTTTGCATGTTTGTGTCCTCTCACATTTCTTTTGTAACGAAATGCTCACTAACAACACACAAACATTAAAAGAAAAGCTAACTACTTACACCATGAAAAATGGGTGAAAAACTAGACCAGTCTTTCATGTTACACCAAAACCTCAAAAAACAGGTGAAAAACCATACTAGTCTTTCATGCCACATCAAAACCTCAAAAAACCCTACATGTAAGGGTGCTCATTAGCAAACTATAAGTGTGGATTGGGTTAATATTTTGCTCTAGTAAAATTTGAATCCTCATACTTTGAAAATTCATTCGTTTTGGCTCCAAGAAATGTCTTTTTTGGTCAAAGAATTCCCTTTTTAGGTGCATTTATGCAAGATAGCTAAATCTTAAATTTTTAAACGTAGTTTTTGGCTCCAAAGTTGACTTGGTGCATTTACTTTAAGAGTCACTTTCAAAGTGCTTCTAAAATGGGTGTAGATACTTCTCAAATTTGTTTATGCCAAAAGGAACATTCCAAAGCTTAAAATAAAATTCTTTGATGTGACTGTCAAATACAACAACTCGCAAAAGACTGCAGTACAACATATTGATGTGACTAATTTAGGAGGCCTCAAATTCACGACTCTAAATGGTTTTCCATCCAAAATTCATATTTCTATTTTTGAATGAAATAAATAAATAGAAAAGGGGGTATTTCTTATAGGGCCCTCTAGACCCCCCAAAATCCCCCCACCCAATGGCTACCCAAACAATCAAAGCATTCGACATGGCTCCATGTTGCCCACCTACACAACACATTCAAGGCAAGATGTTGTCTATACAATTCAAAGCACAAGAAGAAGATGCAGATGACAAAATTGATTCTCTTGTAGTTCCTCAAATACATGGGAACAAATAGGTAAAAGAAAGCTCTCTTTTTCTCTCTGCACATAAACAGTCAGGGAATGCAAACGAAGACCAAGAGGCAAGGGTCGATGATGACCCAGAGAAAGCACATTACTTGATTGTGAAAATCTTACTATACAATCCATACATGCCTATATGGATCTCCCAATTCCAGGTACATTTGTTTAAGATTACTAGGAGGAGTTAATTCACTAATCTTTCTAATCTTTGCTTCATCCATACTTATCCCTTCCTTGGAGACTACATGTCTATTAGGGATTCCATCCTCAGAATCTATTGTTGTACGGCTTGTTTCCCTAGATATTTTTTGTAGCAATTCTTTCTTGAAAATTATTTTTATCGGACAAATCACAAGGAAATAACCAACAATTGAAGTATTCCCTTTTCAAGTAAGTTTTCCATAATTCATCTTTTCAACACTACTTAAGCCCTTGATTTAACCTTACACAAAATAGCCAACTCAAGTATTCCCTTTGGAAAAAAGTTCCCCATAATTTATCTTTTCAAACTACTTCAGCCCCACGACTATCTAATTACACATTTACAATTAACCACATACCTCACCATGAAAAAATCGTAGTTATCATGCCTATAAAATTATTGATTTTTTACACCAATTAAGATCTGAGGAAGAAGAAGCCAACTCCCCATTTTCTCATAAAATAAAAAACTATATTTATGTCCACAATAATACGTATTATAAAAAGCATGCCAGTTTTGTTATATTTGTGTCTAGCAAATCTAAAAAACATCATATTAAAATCAACTACTAGATCTAGATGCCAAGCAATTCTTGTAATCTATTAACAAAATCCATCAAATCTTAAAGAGATATTATAATCACACTACAGTCAATCATGTTTGAGTTTTTGATGATAGGCAACCGTGCCCAAGCCAGCGTGCTCAAAACGAGGATTTTTTTTTGTAATCACCCATGGTATGAGGGGCACACCAATAGTACAAGATCCTAAAGTCAGAGGATAAGGTCAATTTTACCTGGTTTAAGAATGTATTTATGCCAAGCTTTGCAAGAAGCAGTGATAAGTGGAGCCCTATGGCACAACTCTACAACATCAAGCTTTGCAAGAAGCATTGATAAGTGGAGTCCAATGGCACAGCTCTACAACATCAACAAACAAGAGCATGATTCGTTGAGATGTTGTATCTCTCATCTTAAGCATTTTAACTTTTGGTGTAAGCTTCAAGAGAGGCTAACTGATGAACAATTATTACTGTGCCAAGAATACATGACTATCTACTCTTATCAATTCCAACTACATTGGATGCATGCTGGAAGATTGCCATTGAATTCAATGATAACATGTTGGAATTACCCGAGCGCCTGAAGAAAATAAGGCTCCGTCTTTGGCTATGCTAATTCATAGGTTATTTCTCCATCCTCATCATAAATTAATACTACTTCCAATTTGATACCAAAAATCAAGTGTTAAGTCACATGACTCATCATCATGATTCAAACACTAGGAAAAGGCAAGATGGTCCATGAATTAACCTTGGACATCCTCGAGAAGGTCAAGTTAAAGGAGGTAAAGGAACCTCCAAACAATGCACACCTTTACCCAAGGAGAGAGCTAGTATGGTGTTTAATATGAAGACAGGATCACACAAGCAAGGAGTGCCCTCATTTGTGACCTAAAAAACTACTCTATTCTGTACATTATAGATGCTTGGGAAACCATGATACTTCCATGTGTAGATATGGCACTCAACAACCGCGCTACTGCTAAGCAGCTAGAGATAGTATCTTGATACAAAAATCCCCTAAATATATAACCCTAGAAAGGCCAATGACCCAAAAGGGAAGTGGATGATATCCCCAAATGTTAAAAAAGAGATTGAAAAAACTAGAAATTTCAAAGGCCTTACTTAGAGAAGCCTAGGGGAAGTTTCACTGACTAAGGAGTAGTAAGGCTATTAAAATAGTGTACCTCCATGAGGAGATAATGCAAAATAGGATATTGAATATCCCAAAGCCACTTTTAGAACAAGAAGAGGAGAACTTAGCTCCAATAAAGGGTCAAGGGATGACCTCATTAATAGGGTGTTAAAAACAAGGGATGAGGTTTATACACCTAGGTCGCACAATGGTATTGACCTAGGTTTATACACCTAGGTCACACAATGGTATTGACCTAGGTTTATACACCTAGGTCACACAATGGTATTGAATAGATCATTAAGGAAAGTGAGGTAGCATGCAAACCATAAGATGTGGCCAGCTTAATGTCATTTTTGTTATACTGAAGAAATGCCAATTGGGCCTTTGCTTCTGTTATGTGGAGTGAACTTTCTTGAGAATTTAGTTATATTTATTCAATAAAATTTGAGCTAGAGATGAGAGTATATGAATATCTCTAAATAATTAAATAATATAAAATATATATATTGATAATAAAAATAACATCTTTATGATAGAGATCCCCAAAAAGTAGGTCAGCTTTTGTGTACGGCCAAATTTAGCAAAACGGCTTGACTATATTCTAGCAAAAAACCAGAGAGTTACAGATGCAAGTTACAGGCATATACCTGCATACAAGGAGCCAAGACAAGCTGAGACAAGCATATGTTTACAGGGAGTATGAGATTCTCTTAAAATTTTCCCTATATGGTTTAATTATTTCATGTGTGTGTGTGTGTGTGTGTGTGTGTGTGTGTGTGTGTGTGTGTGTGTGTGTGTGTGTGTGTGTGTGTGTGTGTGAGAGAGAGAGAGAGAGAGAGATTAAACATGGTTTGTAAGAATTGCAAGTTCCTTGGATGAAGCTCTCTTTTCTTTCCATCTTCTCTTTTCTCCTCTAATGAGAAGATGTATTGATTGTATCAAATTACTTCATACCTTAATAAATCATCAAAATATTCATATGTGAGACCGCAGGCCTCACATATGGGGGGCATATTGGACCCAATGCTTTTGTCTTGTGTGTTGATAAATATTTTTTTGGTTAAGTTTTTTGTTCAATCAATTCTTCTTCTAAAGTTGATGTATTACTTATTTGAAGCAATTGTAAAATTTATTGAAAGCTTGTACTTGGAGGAAAGGTCTTGTAACAGCTTCATAGCAATCCTACCCTGTGGAGGGATGTGAAAGAATGATTAGAGAGAATTTTAGCAACCACATGCTAAACCAAAAAATGACCGAGGTCGAGGGAGGATAGTAATTCTCCTAGATTCATCTAAATTCTAATCAATCAATTGGGACATTACTATGATAATGATGACACAAATTCTTCCATTTCTATCTACCATATTTAGGTATCATGTAACTATAATCCTAGATGGTGGATCTAAAGTAAGTATAATTACATAAAAATGCTTAGAAAATGGAGAAAACTTGCCTTAGAACAAATGAATCTTATCGTAAAAATGGTCGATAGAATGTCAACTAGACTCATGGGAGTCTTGCAAATGGATCAAACTGAAAATCGGTTTGTTTCGATATCATCACACATTTGCAGTAATAATAAATTTCTTGTGCCAACCAGATTCATTCATGTGATGCAATACATGGTAGACCTTTCATGAGGGAGGCCAAGCTAGTGCATGATTGAGTCGTAGACCAAGTCTATTTTTATGAAAGGACGCTCAAGTCTATTTATGAAGAAAGGATGATCAAGTTCTAAAGTATGGAAGGTTGTGCATGATTGATGAGCCTTAGACCAAGTCTATTTATGATGGAGGGTAACCTCTTTATAAATGAGTCTATTATCAATGTACCACACCACATTTATGCAAGGACGCTCAAGTCTATTTATGAAGAAAGGATGATCAAGTTCTAAAGTATGGAAGGTTGGTGCATGATTGATGAGCCTTAGACCAAGTCTATTTATGATGGAGGGTAACCTCTTTATAAATGAGTCTATTATCATGTACCACACCACATTTATGCAAGTGCGCAAACCTTAGATTGTTCTTAACCATGGTGGAGAGGAAGATACGTTGTATGTGTCCCTCCCTCTACCAGATTTTAGTGAAAATTAGATGCACGTGTTGTCAACAATTGACTTACTCCCTAGTCAGGTATGAAGTACATTAATTTGGACTCCACAAAGAAATTTCCTTTGACTTATATCTTTATGATAAGATTTAAGACTATTTCTAACATTTTAGAATCAAAGTTATCAACAAGCTAAGATAGCGAAGCATCACCAAAAGGGAAGTGCATTAGAGAATGGTTAAGGAAAGTGATATTATACTAAACATAAAATGTTACAAAGTAAACCAATGGCTAAGATACATTAATGCAACAAATGTGCATGAAGAGTTTTTTTAGAATTGTGGTGGGGAATTAGAGAAATTCACTATCCTAGGTAAGACATAAGAGAGACCCGAATCTCCAGAGAAAGTTGAGCCATGGCTCTCTAAATCGAAAATGTGTAAGAGAAACAAAGCCTTGGCATAAGCTAAACAGGAGCGAAGAGGATTTTGGCCCAAACCAAGGCAAAAGAAGATGATGAACCTAAGACCATCCCCTAAACAATATAAATAGTATACAGTGGGTGAAGCAATGTAAGATTCCTCCTCAGCATGAATAATGAATAAGCTTTTACCTCAATCCCCTGTAATCATCGCCTGTTTCAGAATGCAAGAAAATATTATTTTCCCTTGTTTTGGCCTAGAGAGAATAAATATTCTAGAGAGAGGTAATTCAATATTGAGATATTTTTAGATATAAAAATTCTCCTAATATCTAAGATATATTTCCTTGAAATAAAAGTTCAAAATAAATCTCCAATGTGCATTAGGAATCAATTAAATATGTCTATTAAAGGCCTTAGCCTAAGGGTCCACATTTTAGAAACTTTTGGATTATGGTCCAATTAAGGTTCCTATGGGCCAATAGGCTTGATCCAAGTGTTGGGATGAGATAAATCCAAAGAATAAAAGAAAATACCCAAAAATGAGTAAATGCTCACATAAGATAAAGAGTTGACTGAGTACAAGATTTATTAGTTAAAAATTAAGGTATATTAGAAAAAAAAAGAGATATTTAGGAGAAATGATGAATTTTGGATACCTTGGTAAGGAGGGGGAGCCCCATCAAGTAGGCACCTTTTTCTTCATCATTTCTTGGGTTTTTTAATTCAAAAAAAAAGTGATATTTGTATCTCTCCTCTCTCCTGGAGCAAACTGGATCAAAAAGGGAGCCAAACTTATCCAAATCTTGTCCAAATTGGGGCAAACTGAAAGCTCTAGAACCTAGTTGGACTTGGTTAGTGGCCTCCCTCACCTATAAATATACCCTCATTCCTTTGTATTTTCATCTTTGAGCTATACTATGCAAGTATTATCCTAAAAATAAGCATAATTCTATTATCCCTTAATTTGCCCTTTATCTTGGGAGCTTGTAGCTTCTCTACTCTCCAACAACTCTTGACGATTGCTCTTCTCCTCTTGGTGGCCAAAGGATTTCTCTTCTCCTCTTGATGGCCAAAGGATTGCTTGGGTGCTTCACTTTAAATTAAAGAATCATATTTAAGTAGAAAAAGGTCTAAATAATTAATTTTGATGTTAAAAGAAGAGTTTTCACCATAATTTCACATAGGAAATTAGGGTATACTAATGTTGAAGATTAAATTGGTGGAAAGAATATTTTAAGATATTTATATGAGGATAAATCAACAAAATGATACATACTCAAAATTGGATTATTGGAAGAACAGTATTTTTATAAAATCCTGTTTTTCTCGTATAGAACTATTTCTTAATTCTAATGTGGTTAAAGGAAGAATTTTCATAAAGTTAGAATTTTCCTTACGGTTAGAAGTTCCATTAATTTATCTGAAGAAAATCCGTAGGAATCACAGATAGAAGTAAACCAAATAATTTTTGGTTAGAGACCACAACTCTGAGAATGGCAGTCATCAGTAAATTACTTGCCCATCTCTTGAATCTGAATCAAGCAAAAATTTTGTGACTAATTCCAAATCTTTGATACAAAGAATAGACTATTGCTGAATTAGAGAAGTTTTTCTTTAATCGAAATCACCAGGAATTAAGTTGGAAATTCAGTGAAATTGATGGGTAGATTCGAGACCAATGATTCTCATTAAGAAAATCTGGATTGTGGAAAAAAGGGTTTTGTGAATCAAGCTCAAATTGGGAATTCTACTTGTAGAGAAATTATGCTTTTTTCTTTAAAGGACTATTTTACGCCAGAATGCTCGAGGAAGCATTTGGCTTGTGATTTAAAACTAAGGAGAGATTCGTTTTGTGCAACAGCTGACGGGGAGTCATCAAAGGACGTCGTTCGCGAGAGGCAAAGCTTATTTTCGAGGTCTTGACCAACCTCGGTATGGTTAAAATGGTGCGCTTCCAGTACAATGGGCGAGGACCGATGAAGCGGTCCTTGAGTGAAGTGCTAGGACACCTAAGTAGAATCCTAGAGGGTTCTGACCAGGTAATGCACGGGCTCATGGTTGCTAGGACACCCATGCGTATGTCAAGGTAGATATGGATGAACTAGAAAGGAATTATTTTTGTGAATTGGATTTTGATATTGGATCTCGTTGGTTGACCAACTGGTCTTCAACGGAGAGTCCGGATGATAACTTTTATAAAACAATGGACTGGATGTTTTGGAGGATTATGATCAGTAATACTATGGTTTCATTGAAAGATTGTTTTAAAGACAACCGAATTTGTTAAAAAGGTAATATCATATTAGGTGTGTAAGTGATATGTCTACCTTGAATTTTACTTGAAGCGCCAGCTAGGGGGCCTGGGAACTCTTTTCCTTGGTACCCGGGACAAAATATAACCAAATTTTTATATAAAGGAATCCCACTAATACAGTGCTTGGGCGGTTGGCTTAACCCATGGGCCGGTTGGGGTAGGCTGTGGATCGGGGGATTTTTGCGATACATATAGATACGATTAAGTTACGTTAGTTAGATTAAGTCCTATAGGGAGACCCTTGTTCTGTGGGAAGGATCAGCAGCGCGGCTGTGCCTCGCTTAAGGGGGGGGGAAGCTGTGATTCTATGGACCAAGTGCAAGTCTCTTCCTTGATCTGACCATGTGACTAACGGGTTTGATCGGATCAGTTTAGTTAGTTAAGACCTTGACACGTTAGATAAATCTCCCGTTAGATGATTTTTTTGGTGGAATTGCCCGTGCCTTCCAGGCAAGTGAAGTTTTTTGGGTTTGGTTCCAGAGGAACCGCCGGGCTAGTCTCTTGTCCGGATATCTATGGTGGGCGAGGCCCTGAGTGTGAATCCCTACCCTGCACGAGAGGCCGACGTTGCTTCCGTTGCCGGTGCCCCGGAGGGGGCAATTGCAGAGGGGGCGGCAGTCTCACAGCTGGTATCAGAGCTTTGTTGGAAGCTAAGAAGGAAAAACAAATTTTATCAGAAATGTATGATAAAAACTCAGAAAGAGCATTTACGTATTGTGTTTTCATTCCTTAAGATTCATTAATGAAGACTTTTAATCCATGAATTTGGTTTTATAGATGGAAGTTCCATGTTTATCTGGTATTCCCGATCTCACTCAGTCTCGGGATATGACTGCTTTTGCCTTTGAGTATATCCTCTCCTACGCTGCTACGACTCGAACGGGCAGAGAAAGGCTCGCAAATCATTTCGAGGAATTATATTTCCCAGACCCGACTGAGAGACGCCAGCATAAGTGGCACATAGGGCAATATGTCCATGCCTCTTGCAACCAGCGCCGCCCGCCTGATTCTGAGGAAGAGTATCTCTTTAGCCATGGTCTTATTGAAGCTAAAGGTGGTTCGCAGTGTTATCCTGTATCACCCCACCCCTCGATATTTTAGGCTTTCTTGTCATATTTATAGACTTCTTAGATGTTTTATCTCAAGTAATAAGATAGTAGCACCTTTAGCGCGGTAAGGGAACAATTGTATCACGACATGCCAGTAGCCTAGTATCACCGTCTCATGCTTATACCACGAAGGTTTTGATTTTATGGAGCCATGTTGCTCTATGTACATATTGCAACCTTTATATAAATAAAGAAATCTTTTGTGGAAAATTCTCAGTTATATAAGTGATTTGTTTATTATATGACGAATTGAAAAAACAAGATCTGTTCCTCGGACATATGTCGTAGATCTCCAATAAGATCGATTATCTTGTTTAAGCAATTATTTTCCGAACCTCTTAAGTCTTAGGATCTCCTTGACAAAATCAAATAGGAATTTAATAATGTATCATTTTTGGCAAAATCATGAGGCACACGAACCGTGGCCGACAACCTAGACCCTCTCATAGATGAGGAAGAGCTTGATTTCGATGTTCGCAAAGCCCTTCACAGAATTCAACCAGGTCCCTTCAAGGGTGAAGGGGAGAACTTGGGCAAGGATGGAGAAGTGGATCAAAGAAATGGAAGAATACTTTGATGTCACCAGATACAACAAGAGGAGTAAAATGGCTCTTGCAAGGCTGAAGATAGTGGAAACAGCTAGGGTGGCATGGAGAAACCATTGCGAGACTAACCATGTGGATAGGAACACCCAATCCTAGAATGATCTCGACTTACTTAAGGAAGAGATTTTGTCCCCTCAGATTTTTGGAAACCAAGATGAATGAATTCTTAGAGTTAACCCAGGGGAGCAAAACTATTGAGAAGAGTATCACCAGGCGTTCGCTCTTCTCCTCAAGTACTCACCACCGCTAGATGAAGAGCAACTCATGGCCAAGTTCATTCAAGGAATGAACAAACCTTTGGACACCTTGGTCAAGAATGCCAAGCCAGTTTCAATGGTTGAAGCAGTAAGGATGGCGAAGGACTTTGTGAAAGCCTTTATTGTTAAAGTCCCGCCATAGCCAACTCCCTCATCCTTCAAGAGGTTCCAAACACCGAGAAGTTCTTCCAACCTTCCACCTCCAAAGATACACCAATGTCCCAATCAGAATTAGGGGACAGGAAGTTTTAGAAATGAAGGAAGACCTTTTCCCCGAAGCTCCTTTTCAGGAACTCCGGCTCTTTCTAGAATGCAGAGGGAAGAGATTTGAAGTGAAAACAGGTGTTTCAGTTGTCAAGGGTTTGGGCACCAACTCAAGGATTGCCCAACTCCTTCTATGGGCCAAGGAAGCCAAGGTCCCAGAGTTCAGAGACAGACTCCTTTGTATCAGTCCACAATCAAGGCCCCTTGCACCAAAATCGGGGCAACCCCAGAAGAGTGCCAGCTCAGCCTGCAGCCTCCATGCAAATTAGTCTCAAAACTCCCTCCCAAAATTGGGGAAACCAAAGAGAGAGAGTTCCACCTCAGATTGCAGCAGCTAGAGCCATCACTATAGCTGAGGAAGTGGAGGAAGAAAAAGGACAGATCTATGCCGCCATTGAGCATCAGGGGCAGAATCATCAATTCTCAGTCCTCCAGACTCCAACAGAGTACCAGGGTAAGAAATTCAAGATTTTGATTAATTCAGACAGTACTCATTCTTTTATTTTCCCAGGATGTATGTGTAAGTTAGTTCTAAATAAAAAATCAGGGAAACCTATGCAAGTGGAATTGGCCAGTGGAAAGATTCTTTTCACACACCTTGAGACAGACCCTATTAAGTTTAATCTAGATTGGAACATAATAGATTGCCAGTTCAGAGTCCTACCCTTGGGAATCTATGATGGAATCCTTGGGATGGATTGGCTCCACAAGAATCAAACGGCTGACATTCACTGTCACAATGGAACCATCTCTTTCCTTGACCTTCACGGGAATAAAGTTCAAGGAACTGGAATCCTTGGGATGGATTGGCTCCACAAGAATCAAACGGCTGACATTCACTGTCACAATGGAACCATCTCTTTCCTTGACCTTCACGGGAATAAAGTTCAAGGAACTGGAATCCTTGGGATGGATTGGCTCCACAAGAATCAAACGGCTGACATTCACCAACGCTGTAATTAGTCAAAGCTTCTAAATTATTAAGGGACTCAGAAAGAGGCAAGCTATTTACGTTGTTAAGATGAATCCGGTAGACATAAAATGCAAGGCTAAAGAACCATAGTGGTTAAGTGAGTATGCCAATGTGCTCCCAGAAGAGCTGACTGAGATGCCTCCAACTCGCGAAGTAGATCATGAGATCGAGTTAACCCCCGGAGCTCAGCCAGTAGCCCAGCGTGCTTACAAAATGCCAGTTCCAGAAGCCATAGAAGTTAAGGAGCGATTAAGACAACTGCTAGAGCAAGGATTCTTGAGACCCAGTGTTTAACCTTGGGGTGCGCCCGTTCTCTTTCAGAAGAAGAAAGATGGATCAAAGAATACTTGGATGATTTTTTTCTTGTCTTATTTGATGACATCTTGGTATACTCGAAGAATGCTGCAGATCATGAAGATCATGTGCGCAAGGTCCTAGAAAGCACCAACTCTTTGCAAAAAAGAGCAAGTGTTCTTTCTTTGTTGACCAGGTGGAATACTTGGGATTCATAGTGTCTAAAGATGGGATTTCTCCTGACCCTACAAAAATCCAAGCAGTCGTAGATTGGTCAAAGCCCAAGACAGTGAAAGAAGTCAGAGGATTCGTGGGATTAACCGGATGGTATAGAATCTTTATACCCAGGTATGCTGAGATAGCATCCCCTTTAACTAACCTTCTCAAGAAGAGTACCCTATTTCAGTGGACTGCTATGTGTCAGAGTGCCTTTGATAAGCTAAAGAGAGCCCTAGTAACCAACCCTGTCCTTAAGTTGCCAGATTTTTCTAAACCTTTTAAGGTAGTTAACTAATGCCAGTGGTTTTGCCGCCTTAGGCGGTGCTCTTATGCAGGAAGATCATGCAGTAGCCTATGAATCCAGAAAGCTCAGAACACATGAGAGAAATTATGTTGTCCATGACTTGGAGTTACTCTCAATAGTTTATGCTCTGAAGTTGTGGAGACATCATCTTTTGGAGGACAAAGATTCACCTTGATGTGACAGATCATCAAAGTCTGGAGTGGATCTTCACCCAAAGGGATCTCAACATGCGACGTCAAAGAAGATGGATGCAAACCCTGCAAGAATTTGATTTTGAAATTAAGTATCGGCCAGGGAAAGAAAATGTGGTAGTTAATGTGCTCAGTAGAAAAGCCTCCTTGCTTGCAATAACATTGGTGTCAAATCCATTGATCAGTGAAGCAAGGGAGAGAATCATGCAAGACAAATTATTTGCCCCTATTGCTACCCTTATGATGCAAGAAAGCAAGACTCCTCAAGAAATGAGTCGAGTTCTTGGGTATAAATTGGATGAAGGATGCATGTATTATAATAATCAGCTATGCATTCCCAATGATGAGGGAATAAAGGGTAAGATTCTGAGAGAAGCCCATGATAGCCTGATAGCTGGACATCCAGGGTTCATAAAAACCTACATGTCTATGAAGAAAAGCTTCTTCTGGCCAAGACTCAAAAAGGATGTACTTGATCATGTGCAGCAATGCTTAATGTGTCAGAGAGTCAAGGCAGAGAGAGTTAAGATGCCAGGAAAGTTGCAACCCCTAGACATTCCACAGATGAAATGGGAATGTATCAGTATGGATTTTGTTTGTGACCATGTAAAGCCCCTTGGTCATAAATGTACTTCAAGGAATGATGATCAATCCATGCAACTTGGAACCATAAAGATAGTGCCTCCAAGGCATGATGATTATAAGGAAATCCTTCTCCTATGTTGGATACCACATATGTGCCTCACCTGGAAAAGAGTTGCCCCTACAACAAAAACACTAACATCCATCTTGACAACAAATAGCTTGCTAGGATCCACTAAATGCAACATAGGTGTCAGATACTCCCTTAAGGAGCTAAGTCAATAGTGTAACTACCTTGGCATAACTTCAATTAAACTTTTGAGTGAAAAAAATCAGTAAAACCCAAGAAGGATTTCACTTGAGATATAGTCCATGATGGCACTAGATACTCAAGAACTTATCTCACCTTATCTATGTCTACACCTATACCATCCTGAGTGATGATATGACCCAAATAAAGGAAAGTAGCACTTGGATTCCTTTGCACATAAAGCTTCTCCTACCTAAATATCTGCAAGATAGTCTTGAGATGCCACACATGCTCATGTAATGACTTGCTATAAATAAAATGTCATCAAGGAATACCATAACAAACTTTTCCAAATATGGATGAAGTAAATCATTCATTTTTTGCTAGAAAGTGGTTGGAGCATTGGTCAAACCAAATGGCAAGACCAAAAACTCATAGTGACCATATTGAGTACGAAAACATATCTTCAACACATCCTTAGATTGAATCTTGGTCTGATGATACCCTTACCTTAAATCAATATTCATGAAGTACTTTATCCCCATAAACCCCCGTTTGATATTTTTACTCTAATGTAGTCAGGAGCCTTAACTAACTGAACTGATCTAACCAAACCCGTAAGTATCATAGTTAGATTAAGGAAAAGACTTGCACTTGGATCATAGAGACCAACGCTTTTTTTCTCATTGAGAGGCATAGCCATTGATTCTTTTCCATAGAACAATTTTTATCTAGGATTTACTTCATCTATCATACTATAACAGAATTGAGTCTCATTTTAGGGATCCATCAGTCCAGCTTAACCCCATGCAATCTCGTGGGTTAGCCAACCGCCCCAAGCACTGTAGTGATGGGATCCATTTAAGAATTTGGTTAGGTTTTGTCTCGGGTACCAGGGAAAAGAGTTCCGAGGCCCCCTAGCCGAATATTCATGCAAACTTAAAACTAGTCACACCACTTACACACCCAATATGAAATTACCTTTTTCACAGATTTAGTTGTCTTTAAAACAATCTTTTAATGAAACTATAGTATCACTGATCATAATCCTCCAAAATTGTCCAGTTGAATCCTAATTTCTAATTTTTCCTTTCATGGGTGTACCTATGGCATCATTGTTGGCAACCAGAACGCTCACCACTCAGGGGCCTTTTCGATAGTTCCTAGCTCATAGTACCTGGCAATATATTCACTTATAAAAATCAAAATGGAATCTCCGTTGAAGATCAGCAAGATCAACCAACAGATCCATATAAAGGAGCCATGGACTCATCCGTTTTTTGAGGACCAGCAAGGTCAATCAACCAGATCCATGCCCGAATTCAAAAAACAACTCTTACTCCTTGTTCCAATATCTTCCACGATGTACGTGTGGGTATCTTCAGCGACCGAGAGCCCAAGCACCGTATGGTCAACACCCTCTAGGATCCTTCGCAGGTCACCTAGCGCTTCACTCATAGGCTGCTTCTTAGTCCCTCATCCACCGTACCGAAAGCTCACCATTTAAATCAAACCGAGGCTGGTCAAGACCTCGACCTTGCTATGCAAGACGTCCTCCGTTGACTCTCCATCAGCTATTGCAACTTTATCAGATAGGTCTCCACGACCTCATTCACAAGACGGTCAAAATGCTTCCCTAGTATTTTTGACATGAAACAGTCATTTAAAAACAGGTCATAAATACAGTTTCTATAAAGAACTCTTGTCTTTCCACATTGTTCCACATCAATCCTCATTTATTTCATATGTATTCCTATTCTCATCACATCATTTTCCATCTCATCACATCTTTCCTCATTTATCCGCATAAGATCTCATCCACTCGCATCTACTCATATCCACATCTCATCACATCATATTCATTCACATCACATATCATCAATTCACATCTATCCCAATTTACATCACATCTCATTCACTCACGTCCCGATTCACATCATTCATATCCATCACATTCATTCTCATCACCATCCCATCACATACATTCTATCCACATTATATCACATCACTTCTATCCACGTCATATCTCACTCATACACATCTCATCTCATTTATCTACATCCATCCAATCGTTCACATGTACGACTACTCACATCTATCCATATATTCATATTTATCACTTCACATCCACATATATTCATGTCACATCACATTCTTTCACATACACATCCACATCCATTCTTCACATGCACATCCACATCCATTCTTCACATACACATTCACATCCATTCTTCACATACACATTAACATCCATCCATTCATTCACATCACATCTCATCACATCTATTCACATCACATCTCATCACATCTATTCACATCACATTACATCCATCCATTCATTCACATCTATCTGATTCACATCACACCTCATTTCTATGCAAGTTTTTAGTTTGATTTTCTTTTGAATACAAGGAGTATTTCTTGAATCAGTATCCCCAAAACTTCTTGATCGGAATTCTGAATTTCATACCAGTATTCCTTGGTATTTATAACCTTGATCCACATATCAATTCGAAGGGTCTCTGGTCTTGGTCATAGTCTGATTCAAGGTTCAAGTTGGATAAGATTTTTCCTGAACTATCTTTCTCGAAAAGGTTTGATAATTCAGTTATTATTTTACTGAATTTCTTTCTTTGAATATTCACTTAAATGATTTCTAAATTAGTTATGAATTCCAATGAGGAATAGATTAATCATTTATCTGAATATTTCAATCTCGATAGATTTCCTAAATTCTCTTTTTACAACCCGTGTGAATATAAAACGATAGAAATTTCTCTCTTAGACTATTTAATTATTCATTTATCAAATACTCATAGAATTTAAACATAGAATTTAAGAGAATTCTAATTTTGATATAAAAATTCTTTAGGTTCTACTCTTGTTTGAAGCAAGAGTGGCCACCAATTCACTTTGGAGAGGATTAGGCCAAAAATAATTGAATTATTAAAAAAATCAATGTAAATGGCTCAGGATAGGAGCAGAGCAACAGTGCATAAACACCATTAAGCTTTTAAAAAGAGAGAGGCTTGAATTTATAGGAAAAAGTGAGCCTCTAACCAAGCAAACTTATTCTAGAGTTTTCCAGATCAATTTGGTCAATTTTTGACCATTTTTGCGTCAGTTCAGCTTACTTTTTGGATCTAGTTTTGAAATAGGAGAGAGGAGAGATGAAATATCTCATTTTATTGATTGAAAATTGGGGGTAATGATGAGAAAAAAGGTGCCTCCTTCATGAGGGGAGATCCCCACTCTGAGGTGTCAAAATTCCGTTTTTTAAATTGTTTTCTTTGGTCCTTAGTCCACTCTTCATCTTATGTAAGCATTTACTCATTTTTGGGGTGTTTTTTTTTATTCTTAAATTTATCTTCTCCCTACATTTGGATTAATATTATTGGTCTATAGGAACCTTAATTGGACCATAATCTAAAAAATTTTGAAAATCTAGACCCTTAGGCTAAGGTCCTTTATACCTATTTTCAATTAATTCCAATTACACATTGAAAAGTTCTTTTTAAATTTCTATTTTAGGGGAATCCATTTTAGACACAAGGAGCATTTTTATATCCAAAAATATCTCAATTTTAAATTACCTCCCTCTAGACATTTTCTCTCTCCAGGCCAAAATAGGGTAAAGCAAGATCTTTCTTTTATTTCAGAGAGGGGAATAATTATAAGATCAGAAGGGAAGGTTCTTACACCTGCACACCTCAAAAGATGGAGGGAGGAATCTTACATCCTACCCCACTTAAAAAACGCGAGATGTCCTCATCTCGCAAACTAGAGGACAACTAAACTTGCATAGAAACCCTATTTTCTTAAAGGATTGTCTTACGCCAGAATGCTGGAGGGAGCATTTGGCATATATGTTTATCTAAGGGAAGTTCGGTTGTAACAGCTGGCGGGGAGTGTTCAAGGGACAGCTCACGTAGCAAAAACCTGCCCAGGTCTTGACCAGCCTGGGTATGGTGAAAAATGGTGTGTACGATGGGTGAGAGCCGACGAAGCGGTCCCTGAGTGAAGTACCAGGACACCTAAGTAGGATCCTGGAGGGTTGTGACTGTTACTGGATCTATTATTGGATCTCGTTGTTGCTGACCAGCTGGTCACAACGGAGAGTCTAGAGTGGTACTGTTTTTGTGAAACAAGGGATTGAATGGAAATTTTGAGTTGTGAAATCTGTGACCATATCTATTTTGTCAATGGATTATTTTTTATATTAAAGTTTTAAAGAGGAGTGTGTGCGTATATGTTTTCTAAAGCTAAAGTTAAGAAAGGCATTCAATTATGGGTGGGTGAGTACTTGTTTGGTTCTACCGATTCCAGTGGTAGGGTGGTGGCCGGATGGGGTTAGGCTGGAACTAGTGGAGTTTTAATAATCAAACTGAAAAATCTTAGGATTACGCTAGGATTCGAGTAGTTAGTTAATTCCCTGATAAATTTATCAATTGAGTGGATCAACGACTGTGCCTGATCTTGATTAGGAAAAAAGTGTTGAAATCGCTCAGATGATCAAATTATATCAATGATAGTTTTCTTCTATCTGGTTTATTCAGGTGAAGGATAGTTTAGATTTAATCTCGTTAGAAAAATTCGTTAATAAAATTCAAAAAGGTGGAATCGTCCCCGTTTTTCGGGCATGGGGAATTTTCCCGGTTTCGGTTTTCGGAGTGACCACCCACCAGCCTACTAGTCTCATACGTGGACATTCGTGGGCGAGGCCCCGAGTGAGAAACCCTGCCCCGCACATGAGGGGGATGCTTCCACTGTCAGGCAACCGGGAGTTCCGGTGCACGGAGGGGGCAGAGGGATCTCACAGTTGGTATCAGAGCACTGTTGTAAATTTAAGTAACATGAGCAAAAATTGCCTAAATTTTTAATAGAAATCTGGGAAAGAAATGTTTTTCACTTACTATGTGAATGAACTTCAAAAATTGAAAACTTATAAATTGAATTGGAAATTTATAGATGGACACCCCGAACCTATCTGGAATTCCTAGACTCTCTCAGAGTCAGGATATGATAGCTTTTGCATTTGATCACCTCATCAACTCTGCTACGACCCGAATGAGCAGAGTGAGACTCGCTCGCCATTTTGAGAGTCTCTATTTTCCTGATCCTCTTGAGCAACGTCGGTATATGTGGTTCGATGGAGAATAGTGTATTAATATCAGTACCACTCAGCGTCAGAGGCAAAATATTTCCTTGGCCATGATTCTGATAAGACTAGGGCTTGTTCAGCATGTTCAACTCTTTGATCATTCACCCAAGAACTTCAAAACTTCATGCAGATTTTTTAGACTTCTTAGCCGCTTTATCCCTAGGAATAGAATTAGAGCACCTCTTTGTGTAATGAATCGTGTGTACCATGGTATGTCTTCTTCGCAGTTTCGCTTCTGCATACGATTACGCCTGAGGCAATGATTCTGGGGCCGAGCTGCTCTATGTGCATATTGCAACTTTTATATAAATATAGAAATGTTTTCCGGACAAAAATTCCCTGTTGTATAAGTGATTGTTTATGGACGACCTGATAAAGAAAAATCTGTTATCAGATATATGTCATAGATCTCCAATAAGATCATTGTCCTGTTTAAGAAATTGTTTTCCGAACCTCTTAAGTCTTAGGATCTCGTGGATGATATCAAAATAAAAATTTAATAATATATAAATTTTTGGCATAATCATTGGACGAGGAAACTGTGGTCGTCAGTCAGACCCTCTCTCTGAAGATGGCAAGCTTGACCCTAATGTTCACAAGGCTCTTCATAGGACTCAGCCACCCAGGACCCTTCAAAGGAGAAGGGGAGAACCTGGGCGAGGCTATTAGACCTGTATTTTGCTTTATAAACCCACTTAGTGCCAATTACCTTATACCTTAGAGGATCCGCATCAGATCTCATCCACTCGCATCTACTCATATGCACATCTCATCACATCACATATCATCCATTCACATCTATCCCAATTTACATCACATCTCATTCACTCACATCCCGATTCACATCATTCATATCCATCACATTCATTCTCATCACCATCCCATCACATACATTCTATCCACATTATATCACATCACTTCTATCCACATCATGTCTCATTCATACACATCTCATCTCATTCATCCACATCCATCCAATCGTTCACATGTACGACTACTCACATCTATCCTTACATTCATATTTATCACTTCACATCCACATATATTCATATCACTTCACATTCTTCCACATACACATCCACATCAATTCTTCACATGCACATCCACATCCCTTCTTCACATACACATTCACATCCATTCCTCACATTCACATCCATTCTTCACATGCACATCCACATCCATTCTTCACATACACATCCACATCCATTCACATACACATTCACATCCATCCATTCATTCACATCTATCTGATTCACATCACATCTATTCACATCACATTACATCCATCCATTCATTCACATCTATCTGATTCACATCGCATATCATCACATCTATCTGATTCACATCGCATATCATCACATCTATTCACATGACATCTCATTTATATGCAAGTTTTCAGTTTGATTTTCTTTTGAATACAAGGAGTATTTCTTGAATCAATATCCCCAAAACTTCTTGATTGGAATTCTAAACTTCATACCATAATTCCTCGATTTCTATAACCTTGATCCACACATCAATTCGAAGGGTCTCAAACTTAGTTTCAAATTTGGTGGGAGTTTTGAGTGTATTTTTTTAAACTAGTCACTCCTTCTTTGCTCGAAATTGACAAAAGAGTTTGGTCTTGGTCATAGTCTCATTCAAGGTTCGAGTCGGATAAGATTTTTCCTGAACTATCTTTCTCGAAAAGGTTTGATAATTCAGTTACTATTTTACTGAATTTCTTTCTCTGAATATTCACTTAACTGATTTCTAAATTAGTTCCAATGAGAAATTATTAATCATTTATCTGAATATTTCGATCTCAATAGATTTCCTGAATTCTCTTTTTACAATCCGTGTGAATATAAAACGATAGAAATAACTCTCTTAGAGTATTTAATTATTCATTTATCAAATACTCATAGAATTTAAACATAGAATTTAAGAGAATTCTAATTTTGATATAAAAATTCTTTATGCATCTATTTATGCATAAAAATCAACTTCACTGGGAATAACACTTTTATAAAAAAATCCTTTTATGCATGTGTTTATGCATGTGTTTATGCATAAAATCAAATTTAATAGGAATAACACTTTTAAAATAAAAAGAAATTCTTTATGCATAAAAATCAATTTTTATAAGAATAACACTTTTATTATAAAAAATTCCTTTATGCATCTTTCTATGCATAAAAATCAAATTTAATGAGAATAACACTTTTGTAATAAAAAAATTCCTTTATGCATCTTTCTATGCATAAAAATCAAATTTAATGAGAATAACACTTTTGAAATAAAATAAATCCTTTATACATCTTTCTATGCATAAAAATCAAATCTAATGAGAATAATAGTTTTGAAATAAAAATAATTTCTTTATGCATCTTTCTATGCATAAAAATCAAATTTAATAATTAATATCAGTGATATCCATGCATATTCATAGGTGAATATGTACATGGAGTAATTAGAATATTTCTTTTAGATGCAAAAATGGTGGGAATTACTCTTTTGGAAAAACATAAAAACAAACTTTCTTTTCCACAAAATTCTGGAAAATTTTGCCATAACCTCCTTTGTATAGCTGACCATTTCTCATTTTTATCATTCTATTTTTAACTTAAATTAACCTAAAATAGATTCATAGAACTCTAATCTACATAATTTTCTAAATTCAAGAGAGTAAACAATAAGAAGAGTTTAATTAATCCCTTAGTTAATCTTTCTAGGATGAAGAAAGGCTGGAATGTAAAGAAGAGAAGGGGGTGGCCTTTTCCTCAAAGGCATAGCATTTGAATTTAATTCAATCAACTATAAAACATGAAAATCAAGAAAACCATAGATTTAAAATTAAACAAGTAACAAAATTAACTTACATAGAGCTTGTAAGCTCTCCTTTGGCTTGAGGGATTGAGGGTTCTACTCTTGTTTGAAGCAAGAGTTTCCACCAATTCACTTTGGAGAGGATTAGGCCAAAAATAATTGAATTATTAAAAAATTCAATGTAAATGGCTCAGGATAGGAGCAGAGTAACAGTGCATAGACATTATTAAGCTTTTACAAAGGGGGAGGCTTCTATTCATAGGAAAAAGTGAGCCTCTAACCAAGCAAACGGATTCTAGAATTTTCCAAATCAGTTTGGTCAATTTTTGGCCATTTTTGGGTCAGTTCAGCTTACTTTTTGGATCTAGTTTTGAAATAGGAGAGAGGAGAGATGAAATATCTCATTTTATTGATTGAAAATTGGGGGTAATGATGAGAAAAAAGGTGCCTCCTTCATGAGGGGAGACCCCCACTCTGAGAGGTGTCAAAATTCAGTTTTTTTAATTATTTTCTTTGGTCCTTAGTCCACTCTTCATCTTATGTGAGAATTTACTCATTTTTGGGGGGTTTTTCGTTTATTCTTCAATTTATCTCCTCCCTACATTTGGATTAATCTTATTGGTCCATAGGAACCTTAATTGGACCATAATCTAGAAATTTCTAAAAATCTAGACTCTTAGGCTAAGGTCCTTTATACCTATTTTCAATTAACTCCAATTGCACATTGGAAAGTTCTTTTTGAATTTTTGTTTTAGGGGAAACCATTTTAGACACTAGGAGGATTTTTATATCCAAAAATATCTCAATTTTGAATTACATCCCTCTAGACATTTTCTCTCTCCAGGCCAAAATAGGGTAAAACAAGATCTTTCTTTTATTTTAGAGAGGAGAATAATTATAAGATCAGAAGGGGAGGTTCTTACACCTGCACACCTCAAAAGCTGGAGGGAGGAATCCTCATCCTACCCCACTTAAAAAATGCGAGATGCCCTCATCTCACAAACTAGAGGACAACTCTTTCCCTTAAGATCCAACTGATTATGGGGTTCCTTATAGTCTGGTGAACCCAACAAAATCCTGGGATAAAGATCCCTTATATAGAACTCATCATCAAATAACAATTCATTCATATCCTTAACACAAATATGGTCCATTAGACCGAAATTTCCATCTGAACATTCCTCTAAGGGAAATTTCAATTAGGTTTTTAATTTGGAATTTTAAAGTAAATATCATCATGTCTAGCCCTCAAGCAAGTCAAGGATTCCATACAATTGCAGTACTTCCATTTGAAGATTCAATTACCTATTTATGAATTTTCATTCTGAATATCAATTTGTATGAATTTCATCACACAATTACAACCTTTTACTGCCACTTCAGAAATTTTTGACATTTCTGGCTTCTCGATTGATTCACTTTAGCCAATTTGCTATGATACCAGCTGAAAGATCCTTGTCTCCACTGCGCAACGAATCCTGGGGTGCTAGCAACGGAAGTAGCACTTCTTGCGCAGGGCACGATCCTTCACTCGGGGCCTCGCCCACAAATATCCGGACAAGAGACTAATCCCTTGGTTTTTCCAAAATCGAACCCAGAAAAACTTCCCTCCCCCAAAAAGCACGGGCGATTTCTCCATGATATTTTTACTCTAACGTAATCAGGAGCCTTAACTAACTGATCTAATCTGATCTGACGGAACCCGTAAGTATCATAGTCAGATCAAGGAAAAGACTTGCACTTGGATCATAAAGACCAACGTTTTTTTCCTTATTGAGAGGCACAACCATTTATTCTTTTCCATATAACAATTTTTATCTGGGATTTACTTCATCTATCATACTATAACAGAATTGAGTCTCATTTTAGGGATCCATCAGTTTAACCTAACCCCATCCAGTCCTGTGTGTTAATTTACTGCCCAACCATTGTAGTGATAGGATCCATTTAAGAATTTGGTTATGTTTTGTCCCAGGTCCTAGGGAAAAGAGTTCCCAAGCCCCCTAGCCGGATATTCATGCAAACTAAAAACTAGAAACACCACTTACACACCCATATGCAATCGCCTTTTTCACAGAGTCAGCTGTCTTTAAAACAATCTTTTAATGAAACTATAGTATCACTGATCATAATCCTCCAAAATTGTCAGGTTGAATCCTGATTTCTAATTTTTCCTTCATCGATGTACCTATGGCATTATTGGCAACCAGAACACTCAGCACCTGTCCACTCAGGGGCCTTTTCGATAGTTCCTAGCTCATAGTACCCGGCAATATATTCACTTATAAAAATTAAAATGGAATCTCCGTTGAAGATCAGCAAGATCAACCAACAAATCCATATAAAAGAGCCATGGACTTATCCGTTTTGAGGACAACCAACAAGGTCAATCAACCAGATCCATGCCCGAATTCAAAAAGCAACTCTTGCTCCTTGTTCCAATATCTTCCACGACGTACGTGTGGGTATCTTCGGCGACCCAAAGCCCGAGCACCGTATGGTCAACACCCTCTAGAATCCTTCGTAGGTCACCTAGCGCTTCACTCATAGGCTGCTTCCTTAGTCCCTCATCCACCATACCGGAAGCTCACCATTTAAATCGAACCGAGGCTGGTCAAGACCTCGGCTGACCTTGCTACGCGAGACGTCCTCCGTTGACTCTCCGTCAGCTGTGTTGCAACTTTATCAGATAGGTCTCCACGACCTCATTCACAAGACGGTCAAAATGCTTCCCTAGCATTTTTGACATAAAACAGTCATTTAAAAACAGGTCATAAATACAGTTTCTATAACAAACTCTCGTCTTTCCACATGGCTCCACATCAATCCTCATTTATTTCATATGTATTCCTATTCTCATCACATCATTTTTCATCTCATCACATCTTTCCTCAATTATCTGCATCAGATCTCATCCACTCGCATCTACTCATATCCACATCTCATCACATCATATTCATTCACATCGCATATCATCCATTCACATCTATCCCAATTTACATCACATCTCATTCACTCACATCCCAATTCACATCATTCATATCCATCACATTCATTCTCATCACCATCCCATCACATACATTCTATCCACATTATATCACATCACTTCTATCCACATCATATCTCATTCATACACATCTCATCTCATTCATCCACATCCATCCAATTGTTCACATGTACGACTACTCACATCTATCCATACATTCATATTTATCATTTCACATCCACATATATTCATGTCACATCACATTCTTTCACACACACATCCACATCCATTCTTCACATACACATCCACATCCCTTCTTCACATACACATTCACATCCATTCTTCACATGTAAATCCACATCCATTCTTCACATACACATTCACATCCATTCTTCACATACACATTCACATCCATCCATTCACATACATCTATCTAATTCACATCCATCCATTCATTCACATCTATCTGATTCACATCACATCTCATCACATCTATTCACATCACATCTCATCACATCTATTCACATCACATTACATCCATCCATTCATTCACATCTATTCACATAACATCCATCCATTTATCACATCTATTCACATTACATCCATCCATTCATTCACATCTATCTGATTCACATCGCATATCATCACATCTCATTTTTATGCAAGTTTTCAGTTTGATTTTCTTTTGAATACAAGGAGTATTTCTTGAATTAGTATCCCCAAAACTTCTTGATCGGAATTTTGAATTTCATACCAGAATTCCTCGAATTCTATAACCTTGATCCACATATCAATTCGAAGGGTCTCAAACTTAGTTTTAGATTTGGCAAGAGTTTTGAATGTATTTAACTAAACTGGTCACTCCTTCTTTGCTCAAAACTGACGAAAGAGTTTGGTCTTGGTCATAGTCTGATTCAAGGTTCGAGTCGGATAAGATTTTTCCTGAACTATCTTTCTCGAAAAGATTTGATAATTCAGTTACTATTTTACTGAATTTCTTTCTCTGAATATTCACTTAACTGATTTCTAAATTAGTTACAAATTCCAATGAGGAATAGATTAATCAGTTATCTGAATATTTCGATCTCGATAGATTTTTTAAATTCTCTTTTTACAATCCGTGTGAATATAAAACGATAGAAATTTCTCTCTTAGAGTATTTAATTATTCATTTATCAAATCCTCATAGAATCTAAACATAGAATTTAAAAGAATTCTAATTTTGATATAAAAATTCTTTATGCATCTATTTATGCATAAAAATCAACTTCAGTGGGAATAACATCTTTATAAAAAATCCTTTTATGCATCTATTTATGCATAAAATCAAATTTAATAGGAATAACACTTTTAAAATAAAAAGAAATTCTTTATGCATAAAAATAAATTTTTATAAGAATAAAGCTTTTATAAAAAAATTTCCTTTATGCATGAAAATCAAATTTAATGAGAATAACACTTTTGTAATAAAAAAAATTCCTTTATGCATCTTTCTATGCATAAAAATCAAATTTAATGAGAATAACACTTTTTAAATACATCTTTCTATGCATAAAAATCAAATCTAATGAGAATAACACTTTTGAAATAAAAATAATTCCTTTATGCATCTTTCTATGCATAAAAATCAAATTTAATAATTAATATCAGTGATATCCATGGATATTCATAGGTGAATATGTACATGGAGTAATTAGAATATTTCTTTTAGATGCAAAAATGGTGGGAATTACTCTTTTGGAATAACATAAAAACAAACTTTCTTTTCCACAAAATTCTGGAAAATTTTGCCATAAGCTCCTTTGTATGGCTGACCATTTCTCATTTTTATCATTCTATTTTTAACTTAAATTAACCCAAATTAGATTCATAGAACTCTAATCTACACAATTTTCTAAATTCAAAAGAGAGGAAACAATAAGAAGAGTTTAATTAATCCCTTAGTTAATATTTCTAGGATTAAGAAAGGTTGGAATGTAAAGAAGAGAAGAGGGTGGCTTTTTCCTCCAAGGCATAGCATTTGAATTTAATTCAATCAACTGTAAAACATGAAAATCAAGAAAACCATAGATTTAAAATTAAACAAGTAAGAAAATTAACTTACATAGAGATTGTAAGCTCTCCTTTGGCTTGAGGGATTGAGTGTTCTACTCTTGTTTGAAGCAAGAGTGGCCACCAATTCACTTTGGAAAGGATTAGGCCAAAAACAATTGAATTATTAAAAAATTCAATGTAAATGGCTCAAGATAGGAGCAGAGTAACAGTGCATAAACACCATTAAGCTTTTACAGAGGGGGAGGCTTCTATTTATAGGAAAAAGTGGGCCTCTAACCAAGCAAACTGATTCTAGAATTTTCCAGATAAGTTTGGTCAATTTTTGACCATTTTTGAGTTAGATCAGCTTACTTTTTGGATCTAGTTTTGAAATAGGAGAGAGGAGAGATGAAATATCTCATTTTATTGATAAAAAATTGGGGGTAATGATCAGAAAAAAGGTGCCTCCTTCATGAGAGGAGACCCCCACACTGAGAGGTGTCAAAATTTAATTTTTTTAATTGTTTTCTTTAGTCCTTAGTCCACTCTTCATCTTATGTGAGCATTTACTCATTTTGGGGGGGGGGGGTTTATTCTTCAATTGATCTCCTCTCTACATTTGGATTAATTTTATTGGTCCATAGAAACCTTAATTGGACCATAATCCAAAAATTTCTGAAAATCTAGACCCTTAGGCTAAGGTCCTTTATACCTATTTTCAATTAACTCCAATTGCACATTGGAAAGTTCTTTTTGAATTTTTGTTTTAGGGGAAACCATTTTAGACACTAGGAGGATTTTTATATCCAAAAATATCTCAATTTTGAATAACCTCCCTCTAGACATTTTCTCTCTCCAGGCCAAAACAGGGTAAAACAGAATCTTTCTTTTATTTCAGAGAGGGGAATAATTATAAGATCAAAAGAGGAGGTTCTTACACCTGCACACCTCAAAAGCTAGAGGGAGGAATCTTACATCCTACCCCACTTAAAAAACGCGAGATGTCCTCATCTCGCAAACTAGAGGACAACTCTTTCCCTTAAGATCCAACTGATTCTATGGTTCCTTATAGTCTAGTGAACCCAACAGAATCCTGCGATAAAGATCCCTTATATAGAACTCATCATCAGATAACAATCTAGTTTGCGAGATGTCCTCATCTCGCAAACTAGAGGACAACTCTTTCCCTTAAGATCCAACTGATTCTGCGATTCCTTATAGTCTAGTGAATCCAACACAATCCTAGGATAAAGATCCCTTATATAGAACTCATCATCAGATAACAATTAATTCACATCATATCATTCATATCCTTAACACAAATATGGTCCAATAGATCGAAATTTCCATCTGAACATTCCTCCAAGGGGAATTTCAATTATGCAGGTTTTTAATTTGTCATCCCTTAACTTGATCCACTGGGTCAAGTGTTAACAGTAGCAATCTGTCAGCACAATCCACTAATCTCATAGTGATTTGCTGAAGTCATTAACGTCATTCTAGTTACGAACATCATCACAAGGACTCGTCCCATTCATCCTCATTGTGGTTTTGCTCAGCTTCTCACTTTTCAACCCAAATTCAGGAATCATCATTTTTCAATCAAGATCCAAATCAACTTATCAGTTCTCAACCAGAATTTTAAAATCATATCAACCACATTCGAATTCATCATCTGGACAGCATTTTTTCTTATAATTTTAAGGTTTTAGATTTACTCGTATATACTGCCAATAAAGAGCTGCAGTTATATCCTCGGTATATACGGGTAGTCACGGACCTTGAAATTTGAAGATAAATATCATCATGTCTAGGCCTCAAGCAAGTCAAGGATTCCATACGATTGTGGTACTTCCATAACTCGTATATACTGCCAGTAAAAGAGCTGCAGTTATACCCTCGATATATACGGGTAGTCACTGTCCTTAGAATTTTAAGGTAAATATCATCATGTCTAGGCCTCAAGCAAGTCAAGGATTCCATACAATTGCGGTACTTCCATTTGAAGACCCAATTACCTATGTATGAATCTTCATTCTTAATATAAATTTGTATGAATTTCATCACACAATTACAACCTTTTACTGCTACTTCATAAAATTTTGACATTTTTTGGCTTCTCGGTTGATTCACTTTAGCCAATTTGCTCTGATACCAGCTGAAAGATCCCTATCCCCACCGCGCAATGAATCCTGGGGTGCTAGCAACACAAGTAGCACTTCTTGCACAGGGCAGGGTCCTTCACTCGAGGCCTCGCCCACGAATATCCGGACAAGAGACTAATCCCTCGGTTTTTCAAAAACCAAACCCGAAAAAACTTCCCTCGCCCCGCCGGAAAGCACGGGCGATTCCTCCATGATATTTTTACTCTAACGTAGTCAGGAGCCTTAACTAACTGAAGTGATTTGATCGAACCCATAAGTATCATAGTCAGATTAAGGAAAAGACTTGCACTTGGATCATAGAGACCAACGCTTTTTTCCTCATTGAGAGGCACAGCCGTTGATTCTTTTCCATAGAACAATTTTTATCCGGGATTTACTTCATCGTACTATAAGAGAATTGAGTCTTATTTTAGGGATCCATCAGTCCAGCCTAACCCCATCCAGTCCCGTGGGCTAGCCAACCGCCCCACCACTGTAGTGATAGGATCCATTTGAGAATTTGGTTAGGTTTTGTCCCAGGCCCCCTAGCCGGATATTCATGCAAACTTAAAACTAGTCACACCACTTACACACCCAATATAAAATTGCCTTTTTCACAGATTCAACTGTCTTTAAAACAATCTTTAAATGAAACTATAGTATCACTGATCATAATCTTCCAAAATTGTTTGGTTGAATCCTGATTTCTAATTTTTTTCATCATCGGTGTACCTATGGCATCATTGGCAACCAGAATGCTCACCACCTGTCCACTTAGGGGCCTTTTTGATAGTTCCTAGCTCTCATAGTACTCGGCAATATATTCACTTATAAAAATCAAAATGGAATCTCCGTTGAAGATCAGCAAGATCAACCAACAAATCCATATAAAAGAGCCATGGACTCATCCGTTGAGGAACAGCAAGGTCAATCAACCAAATCCATGCCCAAATACAAAAAACAACTCTTACTCCTTGTTCCAATATCTTCCACAACGTACATGTGGGTATCTTTGGTGACCCAGAGCCCGAGCACTGTATGGTCAGCACCCTCTGGGATCCTTTGCTAGTCACCTAGCGCTTCACTCATAGGCTACTTCCTTAGTCCCTCATCCACCGTACACCGGAAGCTCACCATTTAAATCGAACGGAGGCTGGTCAAGACCTCGACCGTCCTTGCTACGCGAGACGTCCTCCGTTGACTCTCCGTCAGCTATTGCAGCTTTATCAGATAGGTATCCACGACCTCATTCACAAGACGGTCAAAATGCTTCCCCACTATTTTGACATAAAACAGTCATTTAAAAATAGGTCATAAATACAGTTTCTATAACGAACTCTCGTCTTTCCACATTGTTCCACATCAATCCTCTTTTTTTTCATTTATTCTTATTCTCATCACATCATTTTCCATCTCATCACATCTTTCCTCATTTATCTGCATCAGATCTCATCCACTCGCATCTACTCATATCCACATCTCATCCACTCGCATCACATCTCATCCACTCGCATCTACTCATATCCACATCTCATCCACTCTCGCATCACATCTCATCCACTCGCATCCACTCGCATCTACTCATATCCACATCTCATCACATCATATTCATTCACATCACATATCATCCATTCACATCTATCCCAACTTACATCATATCTCATTCACTCACAACCCAATTCCCGTCATTCATATCCATCACATTCATTCTCATCACCATTCCATCACATACATTCTATCCACATTATATCACATCACTTCTATCCACATCATATCTCATTCATACACATCTCATCTCATTCATCCACATCCATCCAATCGTTCACATGTACGACTACTCACATCTATCCATACATTCATATTTATCACTTCACATCCACATATATTCATTTCACATCACATTCTTTCACATACACATCCACATCCATTCTTCACATACACATCCACATCCATTCTTCACATGCACATCTACATCCATTCTTCACATACACATTCACATCCATCCATTCATTCACATCTATATGATTCACATCCACATCCATTCATTCACATCTATCTGATTCACATCACATCTCATCACATCTATTCACATCACATTACATCCATCCATTCATTCATATCTATCTGATTCACATCACATCTCTTTTTTTCTATGCAAGTTTTCTGTTTGATTTTCTTTTGAATACAAGGAGTATTTCTTGAATCAGTATCCCCAAAACTTCTTGATCGGAATTCTAAATTTCATACCAAAATTCCTCGAATTCTATAACCTTGATCCACAGATCAATTCGAAGGGTCTCAAACTTCGTTTCAAATTTGGCAAGAGTTTTAAGTGCATTTTCTTAAACTGGTCACTCCTTTCCTTGAAACTGACGAAAGAGTTTGGTCTTGGTCATAGTCTGATTCAAGGTTCGAGTTGGATAAGATTTTTCCTGAACTATCTTTCTCGAAAAGGTTTGATAATTCAGTTACTATTTTACTCAGTTTCTTTCTTTGAATATTCACTTAACTGATTTCTAAATTAGTTACGATTTCCAATGAGGAATAGATTAATCATTTATCTGAATATTTCAATCTCGATAGATTTTCTGAATTCTCTTTTTACAATTCGTGTGAATATAAAACGATAGAAATTTCTCTCTTAGAGTATTTAATTATTCATTTCTCAAATACTCATAGAATTTAAACATAGAATTTAAGAGAATTCTAATTTTGATATAAAAATTCTTTATGCATGTATTTATGCATAAAAATCAACTTTAGTGGGAATAACACTTTTATAAAAAATCCTTTAGTGTGCATCTATTTATGCATAAAATCAAATTTAATAGGACTAACACTTTTAAAATAAAAAGAATTTCTTTATGCAAAAAAATTAATTTTTATAAGAATAACGCTTTTATAATAAAAATTTCCTTTATGCATTTTTCTATGCATAAAAATCAAATTTAATCAGAATAACACTTTTGTAATAAAAAATTTCCTTTATGCATCTTTCTATGCATAAAAATCAACTTTAATGAGAATAACACTTTTGAAATAAAAAAATCCTTTATGCTTCTTTCTATGCATAAAAATCAAATTTAATGAGAATAACACTTTTAAAATAAAAATAAATCCTTTATGCATCTTTCTATGCATAAAAATCAAATTTAATGAGATAACACTTTTGAAATAAAACTAATTCCTTTATGCATCTTTCTATGCATAAAAATTAATTTTAATATTTAATATCAGTGGTATCCATGCATATTCATAGGTGAATATGTACATGGAGTAATTAGAATATTTCTTTTAGATGCAAAAATGGTGGGAATTACTCTTTTGGAATAACATAAAGACAAACTTTCTTTTCCATAAAATTATGGAAAATTTTGCCATAACCTCCTTTGTATGGCTGACCATTGATTCTCTCCCACTTGAAAAGCGCGAGATGTTCTCATCTCGCAAATTGGGGGTAATCCCGCAAACAGATCGGCTTCATTCTCCCAGGTGGCATCTTCAAAAGGATAGAACTTCCATTTTACTAATAATTCTCTGAGAATTCTGTTCTTGAGAATCTTTTCTCGAACATCAAGAATTTCTTTAGGTTGGAGTTCCATCTGCCCTTGGGTTAAAGAGGTTAGGATTTCATCATCAAGCACATGATTTAGGCTTGGCACATATTTCTTTAGAAGACTTACATGAAATACATTATGAACTTTGAGATGAGGAGGCAGAAGAAGCTCATAGGCTAAGTCACCTACTTTCTTTGTAATCAGATATGGCCCACAATATCTGGGGGATAACTTCTTGTACTTCCCAAGAGATAGAGAACTTCTTTTGGACCGTGCTCAAATGAAGACCATATCTGCTTCTTTGAATTCTCTGTCTGTCCTCTTCTTATCTGCATACTGCTTCTGTTGATCCTGGGTAGCTTTTATATCTTTACGAATTGCCTGCATCTGCTGCTCCATGTCGTCAAGCATCTGTCTAGACATCTCGACCCTAATCAATGTGTCGGACCAAATTAATGGAGTTAAGAAATCTTGTCCATACAGAGCTTTAAAAGGGCTCATCCCGATACTTCGGTGATAAGAAGCATTGTAGGCAAACTCGACTAGGTGTAGATAGCTTAGCCACTTCTTGGGTTCCCTGCCACACAGCATGACCGAAGTATATCTTTGATTACTGGGTTTACCCTTTCAGTTTGACCATCGGTCTCAGGGTGATAAGCTGTGCTGCTGAGATCCAAGAAAGTTCCCACTGCTTAGAAAAATGCAGTCCAGAACCTTGAAGTAAACTTGGGATCTCGATCACTTACTATTCTCCTGGGTAGGCCATGCAATCTGAAGATTTCTTTGAGGAACACTCTAGACACATCCACTGCAGTGCAGGTTTCTTTTACTGGGATCAGATGGGCAACTTTGGTTAGTCTGTCAACTACCACGAAAATGGAGTTAAAACCTGATTGCATTGAAGGTAATCCAGTAATAAAGTCCATATTGATACATTCCCACTTCATCTGGGGGATGTCCAATGGATGTAACTTCCCAGGCATTTTTACTCTTTCAGCTTTGATTTTCTGGCATGTCAGACATTGACGTACATGATTCAGTACATCCTTTTTCAAACTAGGCCAAAAGAAGCTTTTCTTTACAGACATGTAGGTTTTGATGAAACCTGGATGTCCTGCTATAAGGCTGTCATGGGCTTCATTCAGAATTTGATCCTTGGTTCCCTCATCATTGGGAATGCATATCCTGCGATTATAATACATAATGCCATCATCCAGGCTGTACCCTTGAACTCTGTTCAACTCCTGTGGAGTTTTGCTTTCTTGCATAAGTAGGGTAGCAATAGGGCCAAAGAATCTATCCTGCATGATCTTCTCTCTTGCTTCAATAATCAAGGGATTTGATACTACAGTAATTGCAAGCAAGGAGGCTTTTCTGCCGAGGGCATATACTACCACATTTTCTTTGCCTGGGCGGTACTTGATTTCAAAATGAAATTCCTGCAGGGTCTGCATCCACCTTCTTTGGTGCATGTTGAGGTCCTTCTGAGTAAAGATCCACTTTAAGCTCTGATGATCTGTCATCAAAGTGAATCTTTTTCTTCCCATTAGGTAATGTCTCCACAACTTTAAGGCATAGACTACTGAAAGTAATTCCAGGTCGTGGACAGCATAATTCCTCTTATGCGTTCTGAGCTTTCGAGATTCATAGGCCACTGCATGACCTTCCTGCATGAGTGTATCTCCCAGGGCAAAACCACTTGCATCAGTTACTACCTCAAAGGGTAGAGAGAAATCTGGCAGCTTCAACGGGATTGGTTACCAAGGCGGTCTTCAACTTATCAAAAGCGTTCTGGCACCTGGCAGACCACTGAAATGGGGTATTCTTTTTGAGAAGGTTAGTCAGGGGGAAGCTATGAGAGCATACTTTGGTATAAAAATTCTATACCAACCAGTCAATCCCAAGAATCCTCTGACTTCTTTCACTATCTTTGGTTCAGGCCAATCTATGACTGCTTAGACCTTTGTGGAATCTGGAGAAATTCCATCTTTGGATACCAGAAAGCCCAAGTATTCAACGTGGTCGGGAGAGAAAGTGCATTTGCTCTTTTTGGCAAAGAGTTGGTGCTTCCTTAGAATCTCAAGACATGAGTCTCATGGTCAGCTGCATTCTTGGAGTAAATCAGAATGTCATCAAAGAAAACTAGAACAAAATCATCCAAGTATTCTCTGAGAATGTCTTGCATTAAGCGATTGAATGTAGCTGGGGCATTTGTCAATCCAAACGGCATGACAGTAAATTCATAATGCCCATAGCGAGTATTGATGGCTGTTTTTGATATATCTTGATCATTGATCCTGATCTGGTAATACTCAAATTTGAGATCTATCTTTGTGAAGATCTCGGCTCCATTTAGCATGTCCAGAAGCTCATCAATTCTTGGGATAGGATACTTATTCTTAACTGCTAGAGCTGATTTAGACCTTTGTAGTCTACACAGAGTCTAAGCGTTCCATCTTTCTTTTTCTGAAAGAGAACTGGCGCACCCCAAGGTGAAACACTGGGTCTTACAAACCTTGTTCTAATAGCTGTCTAAGCTGTTCCTTGAGTTCGATGGCTTTAGGAACTGGCATTTTGTACGTGCGCAGGGCTACTAGGCTGAGCTCCGCTGGGGGTTAATTCTATCACATGATCTACTTCCCGAATTGGAGGCATTTTAGTTAGTTCTGCTGGGAATAGGTCATCAAATTTACTTAACCATTCTGGTTCTTTAGACTTAAGCTTTGAGTCTATTGGGTTCATTTTGACAACATAAATTTGATGCTTTTTTTTAAGTCCTTTCAGCAGTAACCTGGAAGCTTTTACTAACTGAAGGTCTGGGGATCCGGAAACTCCTGTTCCTTGAACTTTGTTCCCGTGAAGGTCATGGAAGGAAATGGTTCCATTGTGACAGTGTATGTCAGCTTGATTTTTGTGGAGCCAATCCATTCCAAGGATCCCGTCAAAAACTCCCAGAGGTAAGACTTTGAATTGACAGTCAGTTACATTACCATCTAGTTTGAACTGGATAAGATCTGTCTCATGGTGAGTGAAAAGAATCTTCCCACTGGCCAATTCAACTTGCATAGGTTTCCCTGATTTTTGTTCTAAGACTAGCTTACGCAAGCATCTAGGGGAAACGAATGAATGAGAACTGCCAAAATCAATCAAAAGCTTAAAAGGCTTACCTTGATACTCTGCTGGAGTATGGATGACTGAGAACTGATGGTTAGGCCCTTGATTTTCAATTGCAGCATAGATCTACCCTCTTTCCTCTTCTACTACATCTGAAATTGTGACTGCTCTGGCTGCTGCAGTCTGAGGTGGAACTCAATTCGGGGTCCTTGACTTCCCTGTCCCCTTGACATGGCAGGAGTCGGGCAGTCTTTTAACTGGTGACCAAAACCCTGGCATCCAAAACATCGATTCTCAGTTCTAAGCTCATCCCTCTGATTTCTTGAAAGAGGTGGGGCTCCTGAGAAAGTATTCTGGGGGAAGGGTCTTCCTTCACTTCTGAATCTTCCTGCATCCTGATTCTGATTCGGGCCTTGCTGCCTCTTTGGGGGTGGAAAGTTTGAAGTACTTCCCTGGGCTTGGAATCTTTTAAAGTTAGAGGGTGCAGGCTTTGGCGGGACCTTTACTACAAAGGCTTTGGCAAAATCCTTTGCCATTCTTACTGCTTCAGCCATGGACACTGGCTTGGCATTTTTGACCAGTGTGTCCAAGGGTTCGTTCATTTTCCGAATGAACCTGGCCATGAGTTGTTCTTCATCTAGAGGTGGTGAATATTTAAGTAGAAGAACAAAGGCCTAGTGATATTCCTCGATGGTTTTGCTCTCCTACTTTAGCTCTAAAAATTCGTTCATTTTGGTTTTCAAAAATCCAAGGGGACAAAATCTCTTTATTAGATAGGTTTTTAGATCATTCCAGGACTGAGTATTTCTCTCCAGACGGTTGGTGTCACAGTGGTTCCTCCATGCTACCCTGGTTGTTTCCACTATTTTCAGCTGGGCAAGAGCCATTTTGCTCTGCTCATTGTAGCCTGTGACGTCAAAATATTCCTCCATGGCATCCACCCATTTCTCCACAGCCTCGCCCCCAGGTTCTCCCCTTCTCCCTTGAGGGTCCTGGTTGAGTCCTATGAAGAGCCTTGCGAACATTAGGGTCAAGCTCGTAATCTTCAGAGAGAGGGTCTGGCTGATGGCCACAGTTTTCTCGTCTCATGATTCTGCCAAAAATTTATATATTATTAAATTTTTATTTTGATATCATCCACGAGATCCTAAGACTTAAGAGGTTTGAAAAATAATTTCTTAAACAAGACAATGATCTTATTGGAGATCTATGACATATGTTTGATAACAGATTTTTCTTTATCAGATCGTCCGTAAACAGTCACTTATACAACAGGAAATTTTTCTCCGGAAAACATTTCTTTATTTATATAAAAGTTGCAATATGTACATAGAGCAGCTCGGCTCTAGAATCACCGCCTTAGTCGTAATCGCATAAAGAAGCGAAACTGCGACGAAGAAGACATACCATGGTACACACGATTCATTACACAAAGAGGTGCTCTAATTCTATTTCTCGGATAAAGCGGCTAAGAAGTCTAAAAATTGGCATGAAGTTCTGAAGTTCCTGGGTGAATGATCACAGAGTAGAACGTGCTGAACAAGCCCTAGTCTTATTAGAATCATGGCCAAGGAAATATTTTGCCTAAGCCTCTGACGCTGACTGGTACTAATGTTAATACACCGTCCTCCACAGAACCACATATACCGATGTTGCTCAAAAGGATCAAGAAAGTAAAGACTCTCAAAAATGGCGAGCGAGTCTCACTCTGCTCATTCGGGTCGTAGCAGAGTTGATGAGGTGATCAAACGCAAAAGCTATCATATCCTGACTCTGAGAGAGTCTAGGAATTCCAGATAGGTTTGGGGTGTCCATCTATAAATTTCCAATTCAATTTATAAGTTCTCAATTTTTAAAGTTTATTCACATAGTATTAACAAGTGAAAAACATTTCTTTCCCAGATTTCTATTAAAAAATTTAGGCAATTTCTGCTCTGATACCAACTGTGAGATCCCTTTGCCCCCTCTGCACATCGGATTCCCGGTAGCTGATAGCGGAAGCAGCCCCCTCATGCGCGGGGTAGGGTTTCTCACTCGGGGCCTCGCCCACGAATGTCCGGGCACGAGACTAGGCTGGTGGTCACTCCGAAAACCGAAATCGGGAAAATTTCCCATGCCTGGAAAGCGGGGACGATTCCACCTTTTTGAATTTTTCTTAACGAGTTTTCTAACGAGATCAAAATCCAAACTATCCTGAATAAACTAGATAGAAGGAAACTATCACTGATATAATTTGATCATCTAAGCAATTCAACGCTTTTTTCCTAATCAAGATTAGGCATAGCCGTTGATCCACTCAATCGAGAATTTTATTAGGGAATTAACTATCTACTCGAATCCTAGCGTAATCCTAAGATTTTTCAGTTTGATTATTAAAACTCCACTGATTCCAGCCTAACCCCATCCGGGGCCCATGGGTTAGCCACCACCCTGGTAGATCCAAACAAGTACTTACCCACCCATAATTGAAATGCCTTTCTTAACTTTAGCTTTAGAAAACAGATACGCACACACTCCTCTTTAAAACTTTTAAAAAAATTCCATTGACAAACAATTTACTGGTTACACATGTCATACTTCAAAATTTCCATTGAGTCTTTGTTTCTCACAAACAGTATCACTCTGGACTCTCCGTTGAGACCAGCGAGTCAACAACAACGAGATCCAGTGATAGATTACAGTAACATTGGTCTATCATACAATATCTTCCTCGACATACGTATGGGTGTCTTCGGCACCGTGGGCCCGTGCATCGCCTGGTCAGAACCCTCCAGGATCCTCCTTGTTGAGATATCGAGCTCTAGTGAGGCGGTGGACACTGATGACCCGCCTGGGGGATAGGCCCCGCACTTACACCACTGGCATGGTTGGTGAGATCTTGGGAGATATGCGGCCAGTGGGATGACAGGCTGTGTGACAGCCATTCTAGAGACTGGCATAGTTATAGCGCCAGCTCATTTAGTCGGGTTCACACTATAGAGAACCTGTGTATGTATTTGGTTGAGTACCTTTCATATTATTGTGTACTCTTATGTTGTATATGGTGTGTTGAGTGTTGAGTAGAGAAGAAGAAGATTTTCAGCCTCTCACCTTGTGTGTTCTCTATTAGGGTTTTGTGAGTGTGTGTGTGTGCTTGCAAGAGCTCAAGCTCTCTTCCCCCCTGCATCTTTTCATGGTATCAGAGCCTGGTTCGTGCTAAGGGCTGAGCTGCAAGCAAGAGAACCACAAGAAGCGGTACGAGGGTAAGAGCTACAACTACTCTTCCCTATTGTGTTGGTGACTACACCCTTGTCGGGAGCTCTACGGGAGGCACCGGCAAACGATCTCCGATTGAGGAGCTTTCTTCGCGGGAGTGAAGCTACAGGGCAACTATAAAGTCCTTTGGACTGAAATTTCCGGGCCGAAAACGCGTTTCGGGCGTGTCTGGACCTCCGTTTTTCAGAAAGCAGGCGATTTCGAGCACTGCGGGTAAGTCATCGATTCTCTGCATAACTCTGTTTTAAGAACTGCAGGAAGACAGATTGACTGTGCAGACACTGTGGGTGCTGCAAAGAGGTCTACAATTGCCATTGGGTGTATGTATGCACATTGAAGTCACTGGTTGTGACATTTGAGAGTACTACCAGAGTGCAGTTTCTGGTAAAGTTGTGTGTTTGGCAAGATGTCAAATGATGGGATAACTCAGATTGTGGTTGAGAAGCTGGATAAGAATAACTTCCATGCTTGGAGGTTCAGGTTGACGAATTTCCTGATGGAAAAAGGTTATTGGGACTACATAGAAGGTGAGCATGAAGAGGCACCGGAGATACCGGATATAAATCCGACTGCAGATGTGAAAGAGTTTAAAGACTGGAACCAAGGAGCCAGGAAGGTTATGTATTGGCTTTCCATTAGTATACAGGACACCATGATTGGGCACATTCAGGATGCCAAGTCCCCCAAGGAGGCATGGGACACCTTGGTAAAGCTTTATGAAACAAACACCAAGGCTCGTAAGATACAGTTGAAGAATGAACTTCATACTGTGGAGAAAAAGAGCATGTCTGTGAATGACTATGCGTTGAAGATAAAGGGTATTGTGGAATCCCTTGCATCTATTGGTGTGTCAGTAGATGATGATGACAAGGTGGAAGTCTGTCTACGTGGTCTCGGGCCACAATACAAGGCGTTCAAGACGTCTATCCAGACTCGGGAAAACATTCCCAACTTTACAGATTTGGTGTCTATGCTGATTATCGAAGAGAAGAGCTTGGGTGAAGACCAACAGTCTTCACAAAGCAAAAACAGTTCAGAGCAACAGGCCTTCTACACGAGTTCAGGAAGAGGACGAGGTAGAGGAGGCCGTGGACGCAGTCAAGGAGGTGGCCGAACAGGTAATCAAAATTATGGCCAGCAGCAGCAGCAGCAACAACAGTCCCAGAATCAACAACAACAACAACAACAACAACACGCAAGTGGAAGAGGCAAATTCAGAGGCAGGGGGAGCCAAAGAGGCCGTGGAAATTGGCAAAGGCAATATAATGATGCACGTGAATGCTATTATTGTGGTAAGCCTGGACATGTGCAGTCTGAATGTTATAAGAAGCAGGCTGACATGCAAAATGGGAAAGTGCAGCAAAACAACTATGCATCCTCAAGCAGAAATAATGAGGATAATGAAAGGTTGTTTGTTATGCAGCATGTTGTGAATGCCATGTCTGAAAGTGTTGATGCAGCACAAAAAGATAATGTATGGTATGTGGATTCAGGCGCTTCGAACCACATGACGAGTCATGGGGAGTGGTTCAAGGAGATGAAGAACCCGGAAAGACCAGGTTTTGTGGAAACAGGGGATGACACTGCTCATCCAATTGCCCACATTGGAGATGTGCCATTGTCTATGCAGGATGGCAAAGTGAAGTACCTTGCAGATGTACTTCATGTACCGAACATAACAAAGAATCTGGTTTCAGTTGGCCAGATGATTGAGCAGGGTTTGCAGGTTCAGTTTAACCCTGATGGATGTTATGTTGAAGATTTTAAAGACAAGTGCAGGTTGGTTGCAAAAGGCAACAGAGTGGGCAGAATGTTTACGTTGAATGTAGACATGCCTGAAATGAGTGCTGCGATGTTTGCAAATGGCTCAGGAGTTGTTGCAAACACAGACATATGGCATAAAAGAATTGGACATGTAAATGTGCAAAGATTGAAGTCTATGCAGACAAAAGGAATTGTGACAGGGCTGCCAAAATTTAAAGTGGAAGGTATGCAGAAAATATGTGAAGCATGCCAATTTGGGAAGCAAACAAAGCATGTGTTTCCACGTAACAGATATGTGAGCAGAAATGCACTAGATGTTGTGCATTCAGATGTATGGGGTCCTACGAAGACCGTGTCTATGGGAGGCTGCAGGTACTATGTCACTTTCATTGATGACCACACGAGGAAAGTGTGGGTATATTTCATGAAAGAGAAGAGTGAGGTGTTCACTCACTTTCAGAATTTCAGAGTTTTGGTTGAAAAGCAAACAGGAAAATATGTCAAGTGCCTAAGGTCAGATGGAGGGGGAGAATACTTCTCCAATGAGTTCTCTGAATTTTTGAAGAAGAATGGTATTCGGAGACAGTTCACATGCAGATACACTCCGCAGCAAAATGGAGTTGCTGAGCGGAAAAACAAGCACATTGCTGAGATTGCGCGAGCATTGATGGAAGAGAAGAATATGCCGCATTGCTATTGGGCTGAGGCTGTTTCTACAACAGTATACATCATGAACAGGACTCCAACTGCAGCCATACATGATGTAACTCCAGAGGAGAGGTTTACTGGCAGAAAACCAGATTTGTCTCATCTGAAAGTCTTTGGATGCATTGCATATGTGCATGTGCCAGATGAGCTGAGAACTAAGCTGGATCCGAAAGTTGAAAAATGTGTATTTATTGGATATTCCCTTGAGCAAAAGGGATACAGGTGTTATAACCCTGCTACACGTGAGTTGAGGGTAAGCAGGGATGTTGTTTTTGATGAGATGAGCAGCTGGTATGCTGCTGAAAAAGAAGCTGTTGGGGCTGATGTGAGTGGAAGTGTGGTTGCACAGAATACAGGTCAGCAATCACAGTCTTTGAGTGGACCAGGAGAGTCCTCATCTAGTGGGTCTGTTGATAGACCATGGAGTGGCAGGCTGCGTCATAATACCAGCCCTGCAAATGTGATTACTACATCACGTAAAGGAAAAGAGAAAGTGGTTGAGCCCCTTGGTATGCCTGACATTTCTGCAGGGCATTCTCATGTTGATGGAGAGTCTAGTGGCTCAGATATGAGCCTTGATGAGGAGCTTGGGATCCCAGCTATGAGAACACCTGGTGTAAAGAAGGCTATGGAAGCCATGAATGAAAAGCTGCGAAGATCAGGGAGAGTGAAGAACCCTGTGCAGAGATTTACATATGATGGTTATGTGGCACATCACTATACATATATGGCAAAGGTTGTGCAGGTTGTTGAGCCCACATGCATTGATGAGGCTGTTGGAAATGTGAATTGGGAAAAAGCTATGGATGAGGAGATGGATGCACTATATGGAAATGAAACTTGGGATTTAGTGCAATTGCCTGAAGGCAAGAAAGCCATTGGATGCAAGTGGGTGTACAAAGTTAAACATAACAGTGATGGGAGCATAAACAGGTACAAGGCTAGATTGGTAGCCAAAGGATATGCGCAGACATATGGGATTGATTATGAGGAAACTTTCAGCCCAGTTGCCAAGATGGCAACGGTGAGAGTTGTGATAGCAGTGGGCTGCGTCAAAGCAATGGTCTTTACATCAGATGGATGTAAAGAATGCATTCTTGCATGGGGATTTGCAAGAAGAGGTGTATATGTTGCAGCCACCTGGTTATGAGGATGTGGGTCACCCCGAGCATGTTTGCAGGTTGAAGAAAGCCTTGTATGGCTTAAAGCAAGCACCAAGAGCATGGTCTGACAAGATTTCTGAATATCTTGTCACTATTGGCTTTCATGTAGCCAATGCAGATTTCTCATTGTATGTGAGACATGGTAATAGAGGAGTTGTGCTTATTGTCATCTATGTAGATGACTTGATCATTACGGGGGACCATGATGCAGAGATCTTTGATGTAAAGATCTTGCTTAGACAGAAGTTCGAGATGAAGGATCTGGGGGAGCTCAGATATTTCTTGGGCATTGAGGTGATTAAGTCACCACATGGTATTGGATTACTGCAGAGACAGTATGGCTTGGACATGTTGTCCAAGTATGGTATGACAGGCTGTAAGCCTATTTCTGTGCCATTGGATCAGAATGGCAAGTTGAGTGCAGATTCAGGAGAGATCTTGGAGGATCCTACTATGTACAGGAGCATAGTAGGAAGTTTGATCTACATGATGATCACCAGACCAGATTTGAGCTATGCTATTGGGTTGGTGAGTCAGTTTATGCAGGTTCCACGGAAACCGCATTTGGATGCAGTGAGACGCATACTGAGGTATGTGAAGTCTACTTTGCATTGTGGACTATTCTATGAGACTGGGACAGAGATATGTGTACATGGGTACACAGATGCTGATTGGGCCGGTAGTATCTCAGATAGAAGATCTACCAGTGGATTCGTGTTTTCTTTGGGGAGTGCTGCTGTGACTTGGAGCAGCAAGAAGCAGCCTACGGTTGCTCTATCGAGTACAGAGGCCGAGTACAGAGGAGCTGCTATGGCAGCATGTGAGGTAGCTTGGTTGAGGAAGCTACTTGCAGATTTGGGTCTATCAGTGGATAGACAAGTTGTCATTTTCTGTGACAACCTTAGCAGTATACATTTGGCCAGGAACCCAGTCTTTCATGCTCGTACGAAGCACATAGAGGTCCACTACCACTTCGTCAGAGAGAAGGTCTTGGCAGGAGACCTTGACCTTGTTTATGTCAGCACAGAGGATCAGGTAGCTGACATCTTCACCAAAGCATTGGGTACAGAGAAGCTCCGCAGATTCAGGGCTTCGCTTGGTGTACATGAGATGGAGTTGAGCTCGAGGGGGAGTGTTGAGATATCGAGCTCTAGTGAGGCGGTGGACACTGATGACCCGCCTGGGGGATAGGCCCCGCACTTACACCACTGGCATGGTTGGTGAGATCTTGGGAGATATGCGGCCAGTGGGATGACAGGCTGTGTGACAGCCATTCTAGAGACTGGCATAGTTATAGCGCCAGCTCATTTAGTCGGGTTCACACTATAGAGAACCCGTGTATGTATTTGGTTGAGTACCTTTCATATTATTGTGTACTCTTATGTTGTATATGGTGTGTTGAGTGTTGAGTAGAGAAGAAGAAGATTTTCAGCCTCTCACCTTGTGTGTTCTCTATTAGGGTTTTGTGAGTGTGTGTGTGTGCTTGCAAGAGCTCAAGCTCTCTTCCCCCCTGCATCTTTTCACTCCTTAGGTGTCCTGGCACTTCACTCAGGGACCGTTTCGTCGGCCCTTTCCCATCGTACCGAAAGCGCACCATTTTTGTTGAGATTCAAGCTCGATGTCAGTGTGAGCCAGCTATGCTATGTGCTGGCAGATTAGGTAGGAACATGTGTGAGACATAAATGACCGCGTGTCCAGCTGGTCATAGTGTGTGGACATTAGGTAGGGTTAGTAGAGTGTGGACACAACTCATTGTGTGTTGTGTGGATTATGGATTAGTGCATTATGCTTTGTGTGAGAGTGGACATGGCTTCCCTCTATGGTTAGGGTTTGCAATATACATTAGGGTTTGCTCCTGTGTGTGTCTCTCCTCCTCCTCTACCGTTCTTTCAACATGGTATCAGAGCCTTGTGCTGTTTATTAGGGTTTATGAGTGAGTGAAGAGAAGAGGGAAAAGAAGCTGTGAAGAGAAGCTAAAAGCTTGCCATTGGAGCTATGAAGCTTGGATCACACCAAATACTATCAGATCTGAAAGCTTGGCCTATCGGGTAAGGTCCTCTAAACATCCTTGAGCGGATTGCAGGTGAAACAGGCAAAAGCAAAGCAAAATAGAGCAAATCAAAGCAAAGAAAAATTCTGGTTTTTGAAGCTTTCCATTAAAGCTTGGGAACATTGATGTATGGTGGAAATACAAGTGATTCTGGCAAAAGACATATGTATTTGACAAAGAGGGATGTAATGGCAACTCTTATGCAAGCCCTATTGTGTTTTTGGAGCAATTTGAATGCATTTAATTGAGTGGAAAACTCTGGTTTTTGAGCTCTCACAAAACAGAGAAAAGCAAGTCAAAAATTGAAGCATTTGGAGCGTGTTTTTTATAAAAATCAAAGCATTGATGGGTCACACATATGCCTAGGTGTGTTGGGCACTCAAATACATCATCAAATATCAAGTTAATCACTCCCAAAGCCCTCATTTGCAGGCGGCGCAGCCCATACAGAGGAAACAGGGCAGATTTCTAGTTTTTTCACTACGAGGAGGTCAATTACTCATTGGATGCTTGACATATTTCAAGTTTGTTTTAGCAATTGGATGCTTTACACTTTGGAGAAGAGGGCTATGTGATTTGTTTGGTCAATGATGCCTAATTGAGCTGGGAATGAGCTGATTAAAACAGGTTGTCCACTGGTTGCAGAGAAACAGAGCATTTTAATTAAGCAATTAATCTTTGGTGTTTTACAATTGGACAAATTCCTCTTACATGGAGTTGATGGACACTATTGCTAAGCCAATGAATGCCTGGTTGCTCAATTTGGTGAAATATTGAAGAAATTAGAGCCAAATCATTACTTGTTTTTCTGGTTTTTCTGGTTTTTCCAAAAACAGAGAAAGGGGTTTTCAAAAATTGATATGTACACATGTCAGATGGTGTTGATACTCAAAATTGAGGTTCATTAGGTGTCAATGCAAGTTTCCCATACTTGATTGCACCATTACATTGCGATTTGGAGCCTTGGAAGGCGTGTCAATTCAAGGTATCCCGCACTGAGTGAGTCAGTTCATCTTGGATGATTACAGGTTGATTTTCTACATCAAATTTGGAGTTTGTTGGCTATCTTGGAGTATCTGGAACATTCATTGGAGTGTGGTTGAGCTGAGGAAGGCTCATTTACAGATTTGAAGTGTGTAGAAGGTGTATGCATTGAGCAAACATGTCGGACAATCCAGTTCAGATTGTTGGTGAAAAGCTGGATAGGAAGAACTTCCAGGCATGGAAGTACAGGATAAAGAGTTTCTTGAAAGGGAAAGGATTTTGGAATCTCATTACAGGTGCTGAGCCAGAGCCTGAGCTACCTCGGCAACCTACACAGCAGCAGCTTATTGCTCATAAGCAATGGTCAGAGAGAGCATTCAAAGTGCTGCATTATTTGTCTATATGCATTTCTGATGCTATGCTCATACACATTCAGGATGCTGAGAATACCAAAGATGCATGGGATACTTTGGTCAAGATGTTTGACACAGATACGAGTGCTCGCAAGTCTCAATTGCGACAGCAGATACACAATGTGAAAAGGAATAAAAGGAGCATACATGATTATGTGCAAGAAATCAAGAAGTTTGCAGATGCATTGGCCACAATAAATTCCCCCATGCCTGATGATGATTTGGTGGATATTACCTTGCGTGGTCTTGGCAAGGAATACAAATCCTTTGATACATCTATCTCAGTGAGGAGTACAGGTCTACCCGACTTCGATGAGTTGGTTTCACTCTTGTTGGTTGAGGAAATCAAGCTCAGTGATTCATTTCTGGATGCATCTACTAGCCATGATGATGGCAGAAATCAAGCTTTCTACTCGCAGAGAGGCTTTAGAGGCAGGGGGAGATTTGCATCACGTGGACGTGGTGGTAATGGTCGTGGATGGCAGGACAGGCCTCCACAACAGAATTTTCAGCCTTCATATGGTGCTCGAGGTGGTCGTGGATATACCCCTCAAAGAGGCAGAGGTAACCCCCGTGGACGAGGACGTTGGCAAGGCCAACAAAATTCTATGCAAGATGTGGAATGCCTCTATTGTGGCAAATATGGTCATATGGCGAGAGATTGTTTCCGCAAACAGAATGATTTGAGAGGGGGAAGAGCACAACGTGGTGGTCATTATGGTGGAAACTATGCACAACATGGTGGTAACTATGCATCAAGTAGCAATGATGGAACTGCAAATCATTTGTTTGCCATGAAGCATGTTGTGGGTTCTATGACAACAAATGCTGAGAATGATGATACATGGTATATGGACTCAGGAGCATCAAATCATATGACATGCCATGGTGAATGGTTTGAGCATATGAAGCCAATGGATGTCAAAGGCTATGTGGAAACAGGTGATGATACCCAGCATGTCATTACACATGTTGGAAGTGTACCATTGGTCATGCACAATGGTCAGACAAAGTCTATGTCAGATGTGCTGTATGTGCCTTCGATCACTAAAAGCTTGGCCTCAGTTGGTCAAATGGTGGAACAGGGATTACAGGTTCGCTTCAATGAGCATGGATGCTTCGTTGAAGATTTTAAACATGAATGTAGAGTGATTGCTAAAGGCAAGAAAGAAGGAAGATTGTTTAAGCTGGATGCTGGAATTCCTGAGCTAAAATCAGCCATGTTCTCAAAGAGCAGGAATGTGGTATACAGGACATTGATATGTGGCACAAGAGGATTGGACATGTCAATATACAGAGATTAAAGAACATGCAAACAAGAGGCATTGTCAATGGTTTGCCTAGGTTCAAATATGATGGACATATGCATGTTTGTGAAGCCTGTCAGTTTGGGAAGCAGGCAAGGTTGAGGTTTCCTAGAGAAGGAAATATGAGTAACAGGCCACTTGAGATAGTACACAGTGATGTGTGGGGTCCTGCACAAAACCCATCTATCAAAGGCAGTTTATACTATGTTACATTCATAGATGATTTCAGCAGGATGACATGGATATACTTTCTGAGAGAGAAGAGTGAAGTGTTGGAAAAGTTCATGGATTTCAAAGCTTTTGCAGAAAAGCAATATGGTTGTTGGATTAAATGTTTGAGAACAGATGGAGGTGGTGAGTACACCTCAAAAGCTTTTGAGCATTTCTTGAGGAAGCATGGAATAAGAAGACAGTTGACTTGCAGGTATACACCTCAGCAGAATGGAGTGGCTGAGAGAAAGAATAGAGTCATATGTGAAGTGGCAAGGGCGATGCTCAATGAAAAGAGCATGCCAGATTACTATTGGGCAGAAGCATGTGCTACTGCAGTATACATATTGAACAAAACACCTACAGCAGCCATTCATGGAAGCACGCCGCCAGAGATGCGGCTTACAGGTTACAGGCCAGACATTGGACATCTTAAAGTTTTTGGATGTATAGCTTATGTACATGTGCCTGATGAAAGAAGAAGGAAGTTGGATCCTAAAGCAGAGAAATGTGTATTTGTTGGATATGCACAGGATCGAAAGGCATACAAATGTTATAACCCTCAAACTAGACAAGTAGTCATCTCACGAGATGTGGTGTTTGATGAGCTTGCTAGTTGGTACAAAGCAAAAGATGAGGGTGTCATTGAGTCACTTGAGGCTGATGTGCCTGTGAACTTGCCATCACAAGCAAGTTCTAGTTCTACTACTATGTCTGGGCCAGCAGCAGAAGCTGAGAGTAGCAGTGTACGTCCATGGTCAGGACGTTTGAGGCATGAGAGCGTGAGCACTGGGAGTAGTGCTATGGATAAAGGCAAAAAGAAAGTCGAAGGAATTGGAATCACAGGTTATGAGTCATCTAGTTCTGAGAGTTTGGATGAGGAGCTTGGCATACCTGTTTTACGCACACCTGGTGCTAGGCAGGACAGATATGTGCCACCACATGCTAGAGTTACAGGTGTACAGAGTGACCCGCATGCATTGCGGAGATCCCAGAGAGTCAGATATCCTGTTGACAGATTGACATATAGAGATTTTGCTATGCACTATGCATATATGACATCTATGGTGAAGCATGTGGAACCTACATGCTATACAGAGGCTATTGGAGAGCATGTAAGGGAAAATGCAATGGATGTTGAGATGGACGCATTGGTCCATAATGATACATGGGACTTGGTTGCACTACCAAAGGACAAGAATGTTATTGGATGTAAATGGGTTTACAAAGTGAAGTGCAAATCTGATGGTTCTATTGAGAGACATAAAGCAAGATTGGTAGCAAAGGGTTATGCACAGACCCAAGGATTGGATTATGATGAGACATTTAGTCCAGTGGCTAAGATGGGCACAGTGAGAGCAGTCATTGCTATGGCTGCAACTAATGGCTGGGAAATGCATCAGATGGATGTTAAGAATGCATTTCTGAATGGAGATCTACAAGAGGAAGTGTACATGGCACAGCCAGAAGGGTATGTACACCCTAGATATCCCACTCACGTATGCAGGTTGAAAAAGGCATTGTATGGTCTAAAGCAAGCACCTCGTGCTTGGAGTGATAAGATGAGCAGATATCTTATCTCACTTGGTTTTCAGATTTCTACAGCAGATTCTTCACTCTATGTGAAGAAGACACAGCATGGGATTGTTTTACTAGTCATCTATGTGGATGACTTGATTATCACAGGTGATCATGGTGCAGATGTGATGCATGTCAAGAAAGCTTTGAGTGGGCAATTTGACATGAAAGATCTTGGTGAGTTGAGATACTTCCTTGGAATTGAAGTGGTGAAAGATCATGCAGGTACTTGGTTAGTACAGTGCCAATATGCATTGGATATGTTGGCAAAGTATGGCATGACAGGGTGTAAGCCTATGAGTACACCATTGGAGCAAAATATGAAGTTGCGGGCTGATTATGGCGAGGAATTGGATGATCCTTCTATGTACAGGAAGATGGTTGGTAGTCTCATATATATGACTATCACACGCCCGGATTTGAGTTATGCTGTGGGGCTAGTCAGCCAGTTTATGCAGAGTCCCAGGAAACCACATTTGGATGCAGTGAGACGCATCATGAGATATGTGAAGACCACAGCACATTATGGTCTATTTTATGAGAGTGGTAAAAGCTTGGACATACATGGCTACACAGATGCTGATTGGGCAGGTAGCGCATATGACAGGAGGTCTACTAGTGGATATGCTTTTACACTTGGAAGTGCCGTGGTGAGTTGGAGTAGCAAGAAGCAACCTACAGTTGCTTTATCCAGTACAGAGGCTGAGTACAGAGGTGCAGCCATTGCTACTTGTGAGGCTATATGGTTAAAGAGTCTCTTGGCAGATTTATGTGAGCCTCTTGATGGCAAAGTTGTCATTCATTGTGACAACATGAGCAGTATACAGTTGGCAAAGAATCCAATGTTTCATGCGAGGACCAAACACATAGAGGTCCATTATCACTTTGTCAGAGAAAAGGTGCTGGATGGTACAGTTGATCTTCACTATGTGAAGACTGATGAGCAGGTGGCAGACATCTTTACGAAGCCACTGAGCAGGGAGAAGTTTGAGTACTTTCGGACTATGTTGGGAGTACATGGGATGAGCTTGAGGGGGAGTGTTGAGAGTCTTGATATCGTTCTTTCAACAATTTTAACCATATCGAGGCTGGTCAAGACCTCGACAGGTTTTCCCGTGTGAGCTGTCTCTCGAACACTCCCCGCCAGCTGTTGCAACCGAACTTCCCTTAGATAAACATATATGCCAAATGCTCCATCCAGCATTCTGGCGTAAGACAGTCTTTTAAGAAAACAGGGTTTCTATGCAAGTTTATAGTTTTGATTTTGTTTGAATACCATGAATAAATCTTAAATCCGTATCCCAATACTTCTAGATCCAGGTCTGAATTCCAAACAGAATTCCTCGAATTCTGTTAACTTGATCCTCATATCAAAATCAAAAGTCTTAACTAGTTTCAGATTCGGTGGGTGTTTTGAGTGCATTTTTCCTGAACTAATCACATCGTCATTGACGAAGGAATTAGGTTTTTGGTCAATAATCTGAATCAGAGTTTGGGTCTGGAAAGGTTCTTCCTAAACTATCTTTCTCGAAAGGTACTATTTCAATTTCTCTTTTTCTAAATTTCGTTCGACGAATATTTGCTTACAGATTTCTAAAACATGGATTTCTTAAGAGGAATAAAATAATCATTTATCTCAATCTCCGACTTCGATAGTTTAATTGAATTTTCTCATTACCATCTTAGTGAATATGAAATGGTAGAATTTCCTCTCACATATTATCTACCTATTTATTTTTTTAATTTTTACAAAAATTAATAGAAGATTAAAGAGAACCCTTATTTAATTATAAAGATTCTATATGGATCTAATTATGCATAAAATCCAATTCTGATGAAAGTCACACTTTTATCATCATAAAAATCATTTATGATGAAAATCACTCTTTTAACATGAAAGAATTTCTTTTGTGCATATATTTATGCATACAAATCATTTATAATGAAAATCACTCTTTTAATAAAAAAATCTTTTATGCACCCATTTATGCATAAAAATCATTTATGATGAAAATCACACTTTTAATATAAAAAATATCTTTTATGCATATGTTTATGCATAAAAACCATTTATGATGAAAATCACACTTTTAATATAAAAAAATATCATTTATGCACCCATTTATGCATAAAAACCATTTATGATGAAAATCACACTTTTAATATAAAAAATATCTTTTATGCATATGTTTATGCATAAAAATCATTTATGATGAAAATCACACTTTTAATATAAAAAATCTCTTTTATGCATATGTTTATGCATAAAAATCATTTATGATGAAAGTAACACTTTTATGATAAAAGAATAATCTTTTATGCATACTTTTATGCATAAAAATGAAATATGATAAAAGTAACACTCTTATAATTAAAAAAATAATCTTTTATGCATACTTCTATGCATGAAAATCAAATATGATAAAAGTAGCACTTTTATAATTAAAAAAATAACTTTTTATGCATACTTTTATGCATAAAAATCAAATATGATAAAAGTAACACTTTTATAATAAAAAAATAATCTTTTATGCATACTTCTATGCATGAAAATCAAATATGATAAAAGTAACACTTTTATAATAAAAAAATTAATCTTTTATGCATACTTTTATGCATAAAAATCAAATATGATGAAAGTAACACTTTTATAATAAAAAATAATAATCTTTTATGCATACTTCTATGCATGAAAATCAAATATGATAAAAGTAACACTTTTATAATTAAAAAATAATCTTTTATGCATAAAAATTAAATATGATGAAAGTAACACTTTTATAATAAAAATAATAATCTTTTATGCATACTTCTATGCATGAAAATCAAATATGATAAAAGTAACACTTTTATAATATCAAATATGATAAAAGTAACACTTTTATAATAAAAAAATAATCTTTTATGCATACTTTTATGCATAAAAATAAATAATAATGAAAGCAATACTTTTATAATAAAACTAAATTTCTTTTATACAAATAATCAAAATGCATCTTCTATGCATGAAAATGACACTTTAGAATATAGAAACCATAAGGATTACTCTTTTAGAATAATAAAAGATAATACTTATTTCTAAATTTTTAAAAAAATTTACCATAACCTCCTTTGTATGGCTGACCATTTTTCAACTTTTAAGTCTCTAAAATTAATTAGAAATGCACCAAGAGTATTTAAATCATTCTAAAGTAACATTTTTCTACTTATTTAAGAGAAACATTATGAAAAACTTGATTTTATTCATTAATCATTCATCTAGGATAAAGAATGGTTGGAGTTACTAGAGAAGAGAGGGAAATGTCTTTTGCAATGAGGCATAACATCATTTGTAATGTAGAGAAGACAAAAATCATAAAAAACCATAAAAAGAATATAAAAGAGAAGAATCTCCAACTTACATTGATAATTTGAGAGCTTTCCTTTGGCTTGATGGTTTGAGGGTTCTACTCTTGGGGCATGATGTTATCTGGGTAGTGATGGATAGATTAACCAAGATGGCAAGGTTTCTCCCAACACAATCTACAATTAAGAGTCATGTAATTGGCTACTTATTTGTAGAAAAATTAAACAATCTTTATGGTTTGCTGGGAGATAGCTAGTGATCATGACCCTAAGTTCACTACAAGATTGTATTCGCTAAACTAGAAACTAGGCTAAGTATGTCCTCCTCTAATCATTTGGAGAGTGATGGTGGTCAAATTGAGTGAACTAATCAAACTTTGAAAGATATGCTATGGGACTTTGTTTCAAAATGGAAATTGGAGTGGGAAAGGTTACCTCTCACAACTTAAATTTGTGTTAATATAGTAATAAGCATATGGCATCAGGCTTTAGCATTTTTAAGCTTATGTATAGGTTTTAACCTCATTCACTGATTGCTATATGATTGAATAAAATCCAAGACCGGAAAGCCAGATATTTCTTGCAAAATATGTAGGAGATGCTTAACCTTGCCAAGGAGATGCTAATGACAAACTAGTGATAAGCATCCCAATAACTATAGTTTTCAAAGCCAAAGGGACATGTCTCTTTTATTGTACCACCAGGGACAAGTGTTCCACAATACCCCTAATAGCAAGTGCACATAATACAAGAACAATTCTACTCTCCACACAGGAGCCCATTATAGAAGCACATTTACCACCATGAACCCAATCCTAGGTCTTCTGTATTTAGGCAAAGAACAAGGGACATGGGAAGAGGTAAGGAGCCAATATTAGGGACTAACTCATCATAAAGGGATCCACAAGGGCATTCACAGAACGTGTCCTTAGTTGCACATTGAACCTATAGCCTTAAAGACAGGTTAGTTGAGGAGAAGCGCCACTAGAAATTGTGCAACCCAAACCCATAGGGCAAGAGATTCCATACCCTGAAAACATAGGGTCTCATGCAACCACCTCCTTACATTCTCCTGCCACATGAATACACAAAAGACATGTTGAGGATGATATTCAAAATGGGAAGGGGGGTTATGATGATGAACATAGCACCTAGAAGCTTAGATTTGGGCAAAACCAAGCCAATCCATATCTCAGGATGATGACAAAACTTGATGGAATTGGAGATCCCATTCAGTACCTCGAGAAGTTCCATCAAATTTGCAAGGCCATGGGATGGATTGATGATCCCACCAAGATCTACTCATTTAAACTTTGACTTCTTAAAGGCAAAGTAGGCCAGTGATTTAGGTCCCTAAACCCACTTGAAAAGGCTAGAGCTCTTGAGACACACTTTCATAGTGGGATTCTCGCATAGTGGAGCTAGATGGAGCCTGATTTCACACATATATAACCAAGTATCTCCACATGAGATGCAGTGCATGAGAAAAATTATGGATGATCTATGGCCCATCAATTAATTTATGATCAATATTAAGAGCAAGAGGCTTCATGACCATTGATATAGGTCTAGGCATTACATTTTTATGAGGAAATAAACCTGGTAGATAACATGTAAGGCAAGGATGTAGAAGTCATCCCACCTAAACCAACAGATAGGGGACACATCATCCAAGGCCTCATTGTTGTCAGTTAAGGGTGCCCAACTAGCACCAACTATAGTCCTAGTAAAGGACATCAGCATGGATAAGTTGGTAGAAAATATGCTGAACCGTTTAGGCCAACAGTGGTAAGGACAACACTTAAGGGCAACCGTAGTAGCTAGCACCTCAAGAAGGACACCTACATCTATTTCCATGAAGAGATATGGTGTGGTGCACCCATAATCATATAAGTATAAAGTGTCTAATACTAAAGCCTAGAAATCAACAATTTTGTGGTAGTGGCAGGGATAGCCCTCCAGGCTAGCCCCAGCCACACCTCAAGCATAACACTCACATCTATTCCACAAAGAGATATGGTGTGGTGTGCAGGGATAGCCCCTCGATAGCCCTCAAGGCTAGCCCCAACCACACCTCAAGCATAACACCCACAACTATTCCCATAAAGAGATATGGTGTGGTGCACCTATAATCATATAAGTATAGAGTGTAATACTAAGGCTTAGACATCAAAAAAAATTTGCTCATTGCCTGCACCCCGAGAACCATGACACTACTAAGGAAACCCAATAGGGTGAAATTTAGCACCATAATAGATGCTCCTCACACCAATACAACCATTAGCCTTGCTAGTCCGACACCATCTAGGCATAAGCTCTAGTGCCTACATATTAAAACCCCTTAGCATGAGGTATATATAGACTGCCCTAATTGCCATATCCACCTCTACCGATACTACCCCCTCAACTGGTTCCTCTAAGAATTGCACTAGTACAAGTGACTCTACTAGTAGAGATAGAAAATCAAGAATAAGAGAGCTATGAGCCTTATAACCAAAAAGACCCATATGAGTGGTAAAAATATGATCCTTATGGGTATCCTAAATAGGCTTCACCCATAGGCCACATCTCTATTTGAAGACATGGTGAAACAAAGAGCGAGTGACCTCAATAATATGGTATGGAGGCCATTGATGTAATGTTTTCAATGTAAAGGCCCATACTATATTACCGAGCACCCTTACAAAGACCCTGCACCAAATTCCTTGAGTGCTCCACGCACTTCAAATCTTGTGCAGTAATTTCCTTATGGAGGAACATGTTATAAGTGTGGATTTGACCATGCTTTATAAGGATTGTCCCAATAAAGTCTTAATTTTGTAACCTAATTGTGCTTGAGTCTATGCTAATCAGGTGGTTTATCATCATGGTGCTAATCAGGTGCATTCACCATAGGATTAGAGTTTCTTAATAATTGTAATTAGTGCTTCACCATAGCGATTTTAGAGATACTCATGATTTCAACATAATCTACCATGTCCATGATGGCATGAGTAAGCCTCTTGGTCTAGGTCCAAACCATAATGAATCAATAATAACCCTTACTGCTACTATAAATAATAGTCTAATCATAAGTTACCAATAACCTTAGATTTATTAAATATGAATCTTAGCTACCTGAATCTGCTTTCTTTTCCTAATTCTAGGGCTCTCCTAGCCCTATCGGATTAGTCCCCAACACCAAGGATTAGTTCTAGATATGTAACACTTCCCAAATAGTGTTACTTGTCGTGTACAAGGGACTTACAGTCTCCGCAATCTTGGATGGTGGTGATGGTGTCAACATAATTACCAAGGATTATTGGGAGGCCTAGGGTAGTTCATCACTCAGAGGAACATAGCCAAGCTTGTAGGTGTCCTACAAGATGCAAAGATCAAGACCTTTGGACTAAGCTTCCACCACACATTCATGGTGATGGATTTTTAGAGAAGAGGGTCATATACAATGATCCTTGAAAGGCCTTACATGAGAGAAGTAAGGCTGGTTCATGATTGGGAAACCAATTACATTTATATACGCAAAGACAACCAGCGCTTGAAGATAAACTTAAAGACATGGAAGATTCATCCCATGGCCTGAGGCATTCTTGCCCATGAGTCTCACCTGTTTGAACTACTCGTTAAAGTCAACATGTATAAGTGTTGTAATAAGATATTGGTTGGATAGTGAAGATAAGCACCATGACTATGAACCTCTGCCAAAGCTGAATAGTGAAGATAAGCACCAGGACTATGAACCTTTACCAAAGCTTTATGAGTTTGAGGATTGGGTCCATATCTTGGTCATCATGGACACTCTTCCATAAAAGCTTGGAACAAGGTTTGCACGATTGGATGGGATAAAAATCACCTCCTTGTTCATGCTCAGTGCAATATCCATTTTGGGACTAATAGCAATTTTGAGCTAGGAGTAGCTAGTGAATCATCTAGTGATGAGGACTCCTCCGAAGAAGGTTCAATTTTTTATGTTGCCTGCATAGAAAGCCTAACAAGTATCTTCTCCTCATGGAGACATATCTTCACTAGCTTTGCTATCTTGAGGCCATGGATTCACATAAAACCTAAACTCAATAGTGGGAGGTTGACCTAAATAAGGTCACTATTCATACCAAGAAAATGTTCTATAATAGTGATGAGGAGCCCATGAGCTTCGAGTAAGTGAATCTCTAGCGAGTTGCCAAACATAACCTCATAAAGGTTAAATGCTGAGGTAGAGAAGAAAGCAAAAGTCAAAGAGCTTGTCGAGTCTCAAGAGGAAGATCTCCTAGCATATTGTTTGTGTAGTCGCAAACTGTGGTGGCATTTACCTTTTTTTGAGGTTAACACACACCCTAAGCTTTTTGCTCAAGAGTCATTAGAGTATAACCTTACAGATTCTTGGATGCTACAACCAAGTGACAATCAACCCAACTGACCAATACAAGATAGTATTTGCTATGGAATGGGAACCTACATGTATCATGTCATCCCCTTCAGTTTGACCAATGTCCCTCCCACCTTTTAATGCTCGATGTTTATAGCCTTTGAGGATCTCCTTTGGAAGGCCATGGAGATATTCATTATGATGACCTATGCAAATAATCCAAGTGAAAGGAGCATCTCGCTCATCTTTGGCTAGTTTTCAAGGGTGTTTTTTCAAATAGGAATACCCATGTAATGAAGTTAGTGACCATGGGGTGCTTTATCAAATAGGAATACCCATGCAATGAAGTTAGTGACCATGGGGTCCTTTTTCAAATAGGAATACCCATGCAATGAAGTTAGTGACCATGGGGTTCTTTTTCAAATAGGAATACCCATACAATGAAGCTAGTGACCATGGGGTGCATTTGAGCTTGATATAAGTGGAGTTTGATTTTACTATCATCACAGTGCAAAGGGGGCCGTGCATGTCCATGTCAACCACCTTTTCAATATTCTAAATGGAGAACCCCTTTAGGAGTGGAAGATAATCTTGTAAACATTCAATTGTTCCACATTGATCATGTACTTGAATGAATTGAAGATATTGCCCACTTCTTGTCCAATGGATTTCCCATTAGCCATGCCATAAAAAAGGATAAAGTTAGATGCCTCATTTGGTAGCAATTGATACTAGGAATGCTTTACAAGAACGATCAAGACAACATCATAAGAAAATGCATTAATGAAGATGACTTTATTACCATTATTGGAGTAAGCTCATTCTGGCATAGGTTGGGGACACTTTGTCAAAGAGGACAAAACGTTCCGCAAGGTTCTCTAGGCTGGGCTTTAGTGGCCTACACTCTTTGCAGATGCAACTAAGTATGTTAAACACTATAATAAATATCAAGGTTCATGTAGTTCACAAGAAGGATTGAATGCCGCTTAAGTAATTTTAGAACAACCATTTGAGAAATTGGGTTTAGACTTTGTGGGTCCCATTAGTCCAATTTCTAAGGGAACCTATGTGCATTTTGTCATTGTTGCCATCCCATTGACTATTTTAAGAAATTGGCCCAGGCCAAAGCAACACAAAAAGTTGACACTACCACCAAGTTCCTCTACAAGAATGTGATTACCCATTTCAATTGCTCACTAGAAATAGTGAGCGATCGTGGTACACATTTTATTAATGAAGTGGTAAAGTTCTTGCTCAAAGAGTTCCTTGTGGTGCACAAAAAGTCGACACCTTACTGCTCACAAACAAGACCTTGTGCACCATTCTCACCAAGGTAGTAAACGCATTGAGGAGTGATGGGAGAACAAGTTGCACTCTGTCCTATGGGCCTACCACATGACATATAAGGTGGCTATCAACAACATGCCTTTCCAGCTTACATTTGGGATTTTATGTTGTCATGCTAATGGAACACTTAGTCCCAAGCCTCCGAATTATGGCCATACATAATCTCAAGAAAAACCCTCTCATGGAGAGGTTAGTTGCCTTATGGCATCTTAGTGAGCAAAGGTTGCGATCCTCTTATAGATTTATGGTTAAAAAACTATGACGTAAGCAGACGACCAACTCAAGGAGAAGTGTACGGAGGTAGGAGATATGGTGCTAATGTACAATGTCAAGAACAATAAAAAAAAGCTCAAGTATAGAGGCTAAGGTCCCTACTGAGTGATAGAAACTCCTCAAGGTTGCAATTAAGATAGAGACCCTAGATGGGATTGAGAACTTATAGGCTACCACCACAGGTAACCTCTAACACTACACCCCACTCTTGCCTTTCCTGCCATTTCAGCCACTCCCTTCAACTTTATGGGAGAACCAAAACCTCGCTAGAAACCACCCTCCAAACCTCAACCTAAGAAACCCTTTAGCTAAGAAGGAATCGATGCCCAAGTATACATTGGCTAGCTAGGGAAAGTATGTCGTCCATGATGCAAACATGGCATCCATTCGGCCACCCAAAGCTTAACCTTGACCGAGGAAAAGAGTTCCCAGGCCCCCTAGCCGGCGCTTCAAGAAAAATTCAAGGTAGACACACCACTTACACACCCAATATGAAATTGCCTTTTAACAGATTCGACTATCTTTAAAACAATCTTTCAATGAAACCATAGTATTACTGATCATAATCCTCCAAAATATCCAGTCCATTGTTTTACAAAAATTATCATTCGGACTCTCCGTTGAAGACCAGCTGGTCAACCAATGAGATCCAATATCAAAATCCAGTTCACAAAAATAATTCCTTTCTAGTTCATCCATATCTTCCTCGACATACGCATGGGTGTCCTAGCAACCGCGAGCCCTTGCATCACCTGGTCAGAACCCTCTAGGATCCTACTTAGGTGTCCTAGCACTTCACTAAAGGGACCGCTTCGTCGGTCCTCACCCATCGTATCGGAAGCACACCATTTTAACCATACCGAGGCTGGTAAAAACCTCAGCAAGCTTTGTCGCGAGTGACACCCTTTGATGGCTCCCCGCCAGCTCTTGCAACGAATCTCTCCTTAGTTTTAAATCACAAGCCAAATGCTTCCTCTAGCATTCTAGCATAAAACAGTCCTTTAAAAAAAAGCAAAATTTCTATGCAAGTAAAATTCCCGGTTTGAGCTCGATTCCCAAAACCCTTTTTCCCATAATCCAAATTTTCTTAATGAGAATCATTGGTCTCGCACCAAGGTGATCTACCCATCAATTTCACTGAATTTCTAGCTTAACTCCTGGTGATTTTGGTTAAAGGAAAACTTCTCTAATTCAGTGGTAGTCTATTCTTTGTATCAAAGATTTGGAATTGGTCACGAGGTTTTTGCTTGATTCAGTTTTGAGAGATGGGCAAGTAATTTACTAACCGCCATTATCACGATCGTGGTCTAACCAAAAATCATTTGGTTTACTTCTATCTTTGATTCCTAAGGATTTTCTTTAGATAAATTAACGAAACTTCTAACCATAAGGAAAATTCTAACTTTATGAAATTCCTTCCTTCCTAAAAACCACATTAGAATTAAGAAATAGTCCTATATGAGCAAAATGGGATTTTATAAAAATACTCTTCTTTCAATAATCCAATTTTGAGTGTATATCATTTTGTTGATTTATCCTCATATAAATATCTTAAAATATTCTTTCCACCAATTTAATCTTCAACATTAGTATACCCTAATTTCCTACGTGAAATTACGGTGAAAACTCTTCTTTTAACATCAAAATTAGTTTAGACCTTTTTCTACTTAAATATAATAAAACTTCCTCTTTTTAAATAAGTAAAAATTATCCATATTTTAGAATATGCCAAAAATTCCTCTTTTAACATTTAAATGTTTGAATCCCAAATGTCATGGGAATTCCTCTTTTTACATCTAAATTCTTATGCAAAAAATAAATTTATCAAAGATTCCTCTCTTCTCTTCATTAAATAATTATGCATAAATACTAAAAAGTATTTTTTTTCATGAATATGATAAGAATAATTCTTTTTGCATATGTAACGTCCCTCCCAAGCCATGTATGTATGTGTCTCTTTTAATATAGATTTCAATAAGAAAAGAGAGTCTAATTAGAAAGAGTGAGACAATAAGGCTAGAAACATTAGAAAAGTGTTAGAATAAAAATATTAGCTCCAAAAATCCTAAAAGAAATAAGAACATAAGAATAGTTCTATTAAGAGATAAGTATCCCCAAAAATAGAATTTCGATTTTAGGTGATAAGAGGTCATATTTAGAGTACTTTTACACATTTAGAGTCCATGCATACTAAAAATGTGGAAAAATAACGCGTTTCTAAAGATGGTGCGTTTGTGGCTATATACGGACGTTTTTGCCTATTCTACCCGCGCAAGCTTGTAGACCAGATGCCTTCCCGTTCTTTTGACTGGTTACATGACCATATTTTGAGTTTTTATCAGAGAGTTATGACCGAAACAATTTGCTGTTTCTGTCAGGGTCTCTACAAAGAGAAAACTGTGAGAAGACAGCAAGTAGCCTCAAGGTAATCCTAGAGTTTGAGATGCATATATCCCTTCATTCTTATCTAATATCTCAGAAAAGAAGCTTAGATTGCTATAGTCTTTCGGAGGAAGAGACCAAAACTCCATAGCTTTTCTTTTAGAGAAAGAATAGTATGCCATAGCCCTGTAAGAGAAGGCTATTTTGCCATAGATCTTAGAAAGAGAGAAGAGTCACAGTATGAGTAAGAGGAGATAAAGCTTGGAGATGATTGGATGATTTCAATCATAAGAGAAGGTATTAGAAGACTCTATATTCTAAAGCTCTTGTTAATAATAACGAGCAAAGGCAACGATAAACGGCAAATTTGAGGTATATACATATTTTGTTTTTCAATTATATATCATTCTTAGGGGTTGAGGTATGGCCCCTGCTTCTCTATTGATTGTTACAGTGATCTATTTGATTGATTTACCATTTAAAGTTTGTATTCTTTTAAACAATAGCATATGCCTTAATAAAGAATGTCTTATCGCAATCTCAAGTTGAAATGCTAAAATCTGTGTGAGAAAAGGATTGTTTTCTTAAGAAAGTAACATGGATTATGGTTTAGTGAGTAAATGGATTGTTATCTTGGTTAAATTAAGGTACAGGTACAACTTCTCCCTGCCTTGACGCTGCCCCGTTCTTGTGCTTGTATAGCCGGACGGCGGAGACGTTAGTAAGGCCCGGAGTTGGCCCATGGTATCCCTCATACCATTGGGAGAATGAGGTTTGCCGATTGAGGCAAGTGATTGTGATGATGCTGCCTAGTTCTGAGGGCCCAGGCTAGTGCGGTGAATTAGCCCACCCTAGTGCGTAGACATCTCTCTGAGGGGCGGGAGGATCGAGCGATGGAGCCTGAGAGAGCGACAGGCCGGCTTGAGTCCTCGCCAGCGGCCGACGATGAGGTGTATGGTCCCGTAGGGTTTTGCCCAGCATGTGGAGGCTGGAAGGCCGAATTCTAGATCATCGGCGGTATAAAGGAAAAGAATAAGAGAGCCACCTTGGCTTGTATGAAATTGATTCATGTTTAACTTTGTTTTTATAAATCTTGTCTTTGGTATGATTGTATTGTGTAAGAAGACTGTTTTAACGAACCTTGTGAAGAAGGGCCCTAATTAAGGAATATGTTTATTTATGTCAAACAGTGTGGTAGGATTAATTAGAAAACAAATTGACGCGTGAGTAGGGTGGAAAGTGGGAGGATGGAATGCCCCGACGGCATCATCCTACGGACGGGTGGACCCGATTAGTCGGGTAGCTTTCCAACAGATTAAGTGAAAGCCCTATGCTAGATAATTAGGTTCTTAGGTAACTCTATTCTAGAAGACTAGGTCAGTGGGCTGTGCCTTGCATGGATGAGGAAAAAAGCGTTGCCTCTAGAAATCAAGTCTTGTAGTTGCCCAATTTATGTGATCAATTACCCTATGGGTGATTTGATTTTAGAAGACCACGCTCCCCCTGCGGGATAGAACTAGGTCTTACCTATGAATCGTATCCTTGAATCTCTGTATGGTCAAGGTGTCGATGAGTAGGAAGTTTTCTCTAAGATAAGACTTAGCGGACTATCTTAAAGTGTTTCCCCTATTTGTGGAAGGGGGGAACCTTACAGCATAAAATATCTAAACCTAGAATATGGTAGGAATTCCTCTTTTGGTATTATGCATAAAAATAAGATATGTATTTTTTTTGTGAAAAATTTACCATAGCGTCGTTGCTATTACTGATAATTTCCAATTTTCTAATTGAATGAAAACTTGTAACGAAAATATGATAGAAACTCTTTTTTTAAGCTTAAAATTAAACTATGTATAGTTAGCATAATTATAACCATAATTATAAGCATAATATGATTATTTCCCTTTATTAAACTAAATTAAACATTTCTCATTTTCAAAATTGTTAGTATAATCTTCTTCCCATTTTAGAATGAGTCAAAGTAAATTTTTTGACTCATAATCAATCTAAAAAGAATTAACCATCATTTTTACTAAATTAAAATCATGAAAATATCAATTCTCATTCTCTAGTTCATCAAGCCTAGAGTTTAGATTGAAACAAAAGATTATCATTGAAAAACATCCTTTTACTAAGGATCTAGCCATAAAGATGATTAATCTTATCAAGAGAGAGATTTTCTTAAAGAAAATATTATAATTAAGCATAAATATTAACATAATTCTAATAGACATTATGAATCTTTGGAAAGCTTGATTTGAAGAAAGAATCATTACTTTGAAAGCTTCTCAAGCTTTAGAGGAGTTGAGAAGAAGAAAATCATTGAGATAATTAAATAAAAACCATAAAAATAGGCTTACCTCTAAATTTGGCTTGATTATTTAATCTGAAGTGCAGCCCCCAAGCAATCCTTTGGCCACCAAGACGAGAAGAGTAGAGAAGCTCCAAGCTCCCAAGAGAAGGGATAATAGAATTATGCTTATTTTTAGGATAATACTTGCATGGTATAGCTCAAAGATGAAAATATAAAGGAATGAGGATCTACTTATAGGTGAGGGAGCCCACCAACCAAGTCCAACTAGGTTCTAGAGCTTTCCAGCTTTAGTTTGACCCAATTTCAACAAGATTTGGATCAGTTTGGCTTCCTTTTTGATCCAGTTTGCTCCAAGAGAGAGGAGAGATAAAAATATCACATTTTTTTGAATTAAAAACCCCAAGTAATGATGAAGAAAAAAGTGCCTACTTGATGGGGCTCCCCCTCATCAAGGTGTTAAAAAATCATCATTTCTCCTAAATATCTCATTTTTAAAACTAATATACCTTAATTTTTAACTAATAAAACTTGTACTCAGTCAACTCTTCATCTTATGTGAGAATTTACTCATTTTTGGGTATTTTCTTTTATTCTTTGTATTTATCTCATCCCAACACTTGGATTAAGCCTATCGACCCATAGGAACCTTAATTGGACCATAATCCAAAAATTTCTGAAAATGTGGTCCCTCAAGCTAAGGCCTTTAATACACATATTTAATTGATTCCTAATACGAATTGGAGAATTTATTTTGAACTTCTATTTCAGCGAAATATATCTTAGATATTAGGAGAATTTTATATCTAAAAATATCTCAATATTGAATTATCTCTCTCTAGAATATTTATTCTCTCTAGGCCAAAACAAGGGAAAACAATATTTTCTTGCATTCTGAAATAGGGGATGATTACAGGGGATTGAGTTAAAAGCTTATTCATTATTCAAGCTGAGGAGGAATCTTACATCCTCTCCCACTTGAAAAACGTGAGATGTCCTCATCTCACAAAGTGGGGGTAATCTTTTTCCAACTCTTCTTCTTTCTCCCAAGTGGCGTCTTCAAAAGGGAAGAACTTCCACTTGAACAAATATTCTCTGAGGACTCTGCTCGTCTCGTGAGAACCTTCTCCTGAATGTCAAGGATTTCTTCAGGTTGGAGTACCATCTGGCCTTAAGTCGGAGAAATCAATTGTTCATCATCAAGTGACTCACGCTGGGTACATACTTCTTAAGCAAACTGACATGGAATACATTATGTACCTTGAGATGGGGGAGGTAGAAGAAGTTTATAAGCTAAATCTCCTACTTTCTTTATAATAGCATATGGTCCACAATATCTGGGAGAGAGCTTCTTGTACTTCCCTAGAGGTAAGGAGCTTCTTTTGGAACGTACTCAAATGAAGACCATATTTGATTCTTCAAATACTCTCTCTGATCTCTTTTTATCAGCATACTATTTTTGCCTATCCTGGACAACCTTAATATCTTTACGGATTGATTACATTTATTGGTCCATGTCATCAAGCATCTGTCTGGACATCTTGACCCTGATCAATGGGTCGGACCAAGTCAATGGTGTAAGGCAATCTTGTCCATACTATAGAGATTTGAAATGGCTCATCCCGTTGCTTCGATGATAAGAAGCATTGTAAGCAAACTTAGCTAGGTGCAAATGGCTTAACCACTTCTTGGGTTCCCTGCCACCACAGCATGACCGAAGGATATCTTCTATTACCTGATTCACTCTTTCAATCTAGCCAACTATCTTGGGGTTATAGGCTTACTGAGATCCAAGAAAGTTCCTGATGCTTCAAAGAATGCAGTCCAGAATCTCGATGTGAACTTAGGATCTTTGTCACTTACTATCCTCCTAGGTAAGCCATGCAATCTGAAGATCTCCTTGAGGAAAACTCTGGCAACATCCACTGCAGTGGTTTCTTTCACTGGAATCAGATGGGCAACTTTGGCTAGTCTATCAACTACCACAAAAATGGAGTTGTAACCTGAATACACTGAGGGTAGTCCACGTGTTGTAGATTAAGAGCCCAAATCATCATGGTCTTCTCAAGCACTAGAAGGGTTATTATTGTTCTAGTAGTGTGAAACGCACTCTTATAAGTGGATAAGATAAGTGCCATGTGGCATATCCACTTATTAGAGGGTGATATTTGTATGGGTTAGAAGATAAGGCGTCAAGCCTACAAAAGCATTGTACTTGGTGAGTATCATACACATCTCTCAATCAATCTAATCATCATTGAGTCATGTGATACTCTCTTTCTTGAAGCATTATCTCTCCCTCTCTCTACACACTCACACCACCATGGATCTCTTTGATCCACCATAGCTTAGATTTGTAATAACAGCATAACCCTAAACCTGCACTTTTTCCCCAAGCACTCAACTTCTTGCTTCTTCCCCACGCGTAAAATCTTTTCTGCCTCCTTTAACATACGCCCAAACCTATATGCCTAGTTTGCCACCTCTTACTGCCCACTCCCCATCGCCCGCCAGCACCAACCCTTTGTCCAGCATACAACCAACATATAGCCAATGCCACCTCATGTCCCAACACCACCTCCTATCCAGACTACAGCTAGTGCTGCCTATTATCTAGATTGTAGCCAACGTATAGACTTTAGCGCTTGGTCATACTAGCCATAATACGCTACTTAGGCCATGGACGAAAAGCTCTGCCCAACTTGGTGCACCCATCCAAGCCTAGCCAACCTTGGTTGATTCGAATGCTCCTTGTAATCACACTCCCATCATTCAATATAGAGGCACTAGCCAACCTTGGTTGATTCGAATGCTCCTTGTAATCACACTCCCTTGTGGAACTTATAGAGGCACTCGCATATGGCCCTGGTGTAGCCATACTTGACTCACAACCCTCAGCCCTTGTAATTTATACACAAGAGAGAGCAATCTGATTCACCTTCTCCCCTTCCCTACTAGAAGACTCATGGATTCCCAACCATGCCCATAATTTCTGTTGGCATCAAAACCAAGATCTGATATCAATGTAAGGTCTCCCTAGACCTAGCCTTGAAATAATTTGATATCAATGTAAGGTCTCCCTAGACCTAGCCTTGAAATAATCTGATCAAAAACCACGTAGGAGTGAGGCTTAAGGCTCACCTCCTAGCCATAGAGTCCTTTGAACTCACGCTCGAGCTAGAGGCCATAGTTACATCCTTGGAGAAGCTCCCCTACAAATAAGACATGGCATCCTATACCACCAAGCCACACCCTATCGGTGTCGTCTCGCCGATGAACATTCTAGATGGGCTATGCCCAATAATGTCAAACTAGATTATTGTAATAACTTATGAGCCTAGGTTTCACATATATAGGCCGTTAGGCCTCTTCCCACATTAGGGATATCTCCCCACTAGATGCCCATGTGTGTCTGCCCTGACCGTATGCTAGTGTGTACCTATCCTAGATATCAAGAAGTATTGGGTGATATCAAAAGCTTGGACAAAAAAAATAGAGCTAAGTCCTAAGTTGGTCCCCAATAGTGACACAAAATATGTTCAAGTCAAGAGCTTACCTTAGCCTTGTTGAACCATGTGTTGTTGGGTCTCAAGTGCAAGTAGAAAAAATTGCAACTTCCCACTATGGGTGCACTAGCTTGTCCGATCGCATCCTCGCTCTGTTGCACTATTAAGCCTTGCCAGAGACTTCTCAGGCATCTAGGCTGACCACCTCTTCACTTTCAGTTCATTTGGTTATAGGCGCCGGCTAGATTTCACTTACATGGTTATGTATTATATATTTTACATGAGTGCTCACCAAATTGTCTATGAAAGGTGTCCCACTCGATAGCTTAATGACAGGTACTAGTAGTAAGTAGAAGGTTTACACTAGTGTAAGCGATCTAAGAGGCCTAGGACCTAACTTTTAGCTTTGGCTGCCTAAATGGTGTAAACCCTAAAAATGAAGGAGATAAGGCAAAATAGAACCCCAACCCCTCATTCTTTTCTAATCTTTTATGCATAATCTAAGAGTGATCTTACACTCTACTCTCTCCCTCTTACCTCTTGCTTGCTTGTATGCATGATTTGAGCTCTCTAGGTGCTTGTCTATGCATGTGTGAGTGAGTGTATGAGAGAGGTATCAAGTTATGAGGTGGTTGAGCTATGAGGAGTGTGCGACAACGATGATAGCATGAGCTCTTGCGTGCTCCATTGATGGTACTACCTACAAGAATCCTAAGCTCAAGCTATCTCACGAGGTAAGTGACACCCCACCTCTGTATTTATGTGCTTACTATGGCATATTAGTTCTCAATTTAAGTATTGTGTGCTCTTAAGTGTGGTGTGGTTAGCTCCCCATGACAAGTGTTAGTCATAACCTCTATGGGGATGCCCATTACTCTATTTTGAGATATTTTATCTTGGATGCATCTTTTAATTATATCATTTACCAAGATTAATGTGTCTAATCAAGTTATGTGTGTTGGTATGATATGGTTAGGATTAGTGTGTTTAATCAAGCTGTGTGCGGCGCTGGTATGACTATTAGTCATAACCTCTATGGAGACGCCCATTATTCTATTTTGGGATATTTTATTTTGGGATGAATCTTTTATTTATATCATTTACCATGATTAATGTGTTTAATCAAGTTAGGTGTGGTGTTGGTATTATATATGGTCAGGATTAATGTGTTTAATTAGTTATGTCCATTAACTAATACTATTTTGGATGTAGGCGAAGAATGCGTGGTGGATTATGTGTTAATCGTGGGGGTGGAACATGTGTTGGACCACTATGAGATATTTTGGAAGACTTGCGAACACCTTTTATGGTTTCATATTTAGGCATGTATATTTTTGTAAGGCTAAAGCCTCACACCTTTGTACATACCAACCAAATACTATTTTGGGCATAGGATAAACCCTAGTTTAGACCTATTATGGCCAATTTCTCTCTAACTAACATTCGGATTTAAGTGGGTGACTTAGAAATTAATTTCAAAAATGTCTACATAAACCTAGTTTTTTCTATTATGCTTAATCCAGCTAGCTGATCCCATTGAATTCGGTCCATTGATTATGTTAAGTGTCCCTTAGGTTAGGTAGTAACTGCACTTGGTTGTACTCTAGAAATAGTCAAATCACTCAGACTCGAAGTCCAAAAAGTGAACATCGAAGATAAAAATGAAAATTTAAAAATAAAAAATAAAAAATTAAATTAAAAGAGAGTTGCCACCTATCGTCCCTTAAAAAATATAGAAATTTCAAAAAAATGTACACACAAACTTGCCATATATCTATTTTAGGCCGTTTGCGATCATTTTGACATAACTATGATCGAAAAAATTTACAAATTCCCATAAGGGGCCCTCAACTATATGAATTAACATCGGGCCGGCGACCCCAAAAAAGTGTGCCATTTCTTGTTGTGCAATATTGTTCAGAGAAACCTAAAACCCACTTGGGAAACACTTTTAAAAAACCTCAAAAATTAAAACATTTATGGGATATCTCTCTAGCCTAAAAATATATAAATATCTCCGTAGCCCTAAAATAACTTAAAATGACATGCAATTGCGATCTAGGTGCATTTTAGAGATGGATTTAAAGGAAAGTGCTTCCACCTAACTAGGTTCCTACCAACCTACCCTTGGCTCAAGACCTTCTTCACGGACTCGGTTCAGCATGGTGCAAGGCCTAAGACTCTCAAGTAGTGACACCTCCTGTGATCTTGGATCAATGGAAGGACTATAAGGCCTAGGGAGAGAAAACCTTGCTCAAACAATGAGCGCAAGGCTAGCCACCATAACTGATTGACTACATGACCAATTAATTCAGGGGTTTAGGTTTGGCTTCGGTTGTAGCCTTTGGACATACCCATGCAATGCTTCAAACTAGTGATGAAGGAGTTGACATCAACTCCAAGGCCACACCCAATGTAGCCTTATCACATATATGAACCACATGCATGTAGAGATTCCTCTCCAAATGGAATCTATCATTTTGTGACCAGCAACCCAATGTCTGTTAAACCAAACCCTATACAAATCTTAATGGCAGGACAAAGGGGAAAGTGAAAGAAGTAGAGGCCACCTTGATTTGAGTTGTTAGAGCAAAAGAGGAAGAAACTCTACGTCGAGCCCAATAGAGATTAGCGGCCCAAACTACATCAGATGCCAAGGCTACCCATACCGAACATGTATTCCATGTTCCTAATAGCCTAGAGAGTACCAAACACAGTGAATCCATATCTTTAAAAAAACCAGGCATAAGATTTTTAGATACAATGTTACAAACTGAGAATTAGCAATTTGATGCGACTTATAAAACCTTGACGGACGTGGCTACAAGCCTCATCTATGCTAGCAATTGGGATGAAATTAAGCAAGATGCCTCTACTACCACAAACAAGGAAGAGTATCTTCACATGGTCATGGATTATATTCATGCTATGGCGAAGCAAGAGAGGTTGAGACATGGAATCATCACACCCTCTTGATATTCTATGACATAGATTAAGACGAGCAATGTGCGGAGTCCTACCCCCTAAGCCACATGGAGAGACCACACCGATAAGCCTGGTGTGGATCCCACATATGTAGTGACACATGGCTACATCATAGACCAAGCTCCAATTTCCATTCCATAAGGTTACATGGAAATCTAAGAACCTACGAGCATGAGCTTCACATTTGTAGACTGTAGAGATGTGCCTACACAAGATATTGCTACCACCATTCTAGACCATATGGTGCTAAGTAATACACCACTCATAACACCATGGTCATTCTGCAACCCCCACAGTCATTTCTCCAAGCCTACTTACATCCATATCACCTACTAGGGCCACCAAAGGAGCCTTCACCCCATATCCTCCATTCACCATATCTCCCTCTACTCTGCCATTGCCACAAATGCACCTAAGATCAAGGGGGATATCTTTGCAAACAACTAGACCATTGGCACCATTAGCCTATATTTTATCAACACCCATTGGAGCTTTTGTATGACCCTCCACTTATCACGCTCATGTTACTCCATCGAGATCCATGCCACTACACCAGTGCCCTTCATACCACATGCTACACCTGTTATACTCCAGCTACACTACCAACCAATCCAGTAGCTTTTGCACAAGAATTGGGGAGAGTAATAGCTGAGAGTATAGCACCTATTAAGAGAGATAACGGACGGAGTAGCTCTAAAAAGGGTACATAGATAAGTTTACGAAACTCATGTATAAGTTTAATGGAGAGGGTGATTCTAAAAGATACCTCAAAATTTTTGATCAAGTTTGTGAAGCCCTAGGCAAGAGGAATGAGTTTGCAAAGACCAAGTTGGCCTTACACCAAATGGCAAAAGGTTGGTGATTGGTATCAAACCTTGTGAGTTGAGGAGGAGCATCTAAACTTTATGGGTTTTAGAAGGTTATTCCTAAAGCAGTTTGTGCATGAAGGGGCCTTGTGAAGCATGACTTCACAGCTACACAAAGCTAAGAGAGAAGAATATGAGTCAGTGAGAGGGATTTTATTAGTCGACTCAAGCATTTTAACCCTCTCATTGTGCACTACATGAGAGCTTCTCAAATAATCAATTACTTGATCAATTTATCCATGGGCTTAAGCATGAGGATATCTATAATGGCTTGGTCATTAGAGGTATTCACCACATGGTATGAAGTCATAGCTAATGCCATCCAGCTAGAGGATAATGTAATAATAAAGGGAGTTAGAGCTTTAGATTCTAAGTCTATTTCCAGTGGTCATAGCATCATAACTACAGAACCTATAGTTAAAGGTAGTACTTTAGCATAAATGACTTGGACTAAATTCTTAAAGGCTATGAAGCCCTAGGCAAGAGGAATGAGTTTTCAAAAACCAAGGCCTTTAGCCTTACACCAATGGGCAAGGTTAGTGATTGGTATCGAACCCTAAGAGTTGAGGAGCATCTAAACTTTATGGGTCTTAGAAGGTTAATCCTAAAGCAATTTGTGCATGAAGGAGCCTTGTGGATCATGAATTCATAGCTACACAAAGGTAAGAGAGAAGAAGACAAGTCAAGGAGAGATTTTATTAGTCGAATTAAGCATTTGAACCCTCTCATTGTGCACCATGAGCGCTTCTCAAATAATCAATTACTTGATCAATTTATCCATGGGCTTAAGCATGGGCTTAAGCATGAGGATATCTATTGTGGACCATGAGCGCTTCTCAAAGAATCAATGACTTGATCAATTTATCCATGGGCTTAATCATGAGTATATCTATAATGGTTTGGGATGAAGTCATAGCTAATGCCATCCAAATAGAGGATAATCTGATGATAAAGGGAGTTAGAGCTTCAAATTCTAAGTCTGTTGCCATTGGTCATAGTACCATAACTGCAGAACCTATAGTTAAAGGTATTACTTTAGCATAAATGACTTGGACTGACTTCTTAAAGGCTCTGCAAGAGGAAATGAAGACCAACAAAGCTCTTGCTCCTGACAATGTACACATGTTCTCAAGGAGAGAGCTTCATTAGTGTTCAATCTATTGTTAAGGTCATACCACAAGAAAATGATCAATTCTAAGAGCTCATTACAATGGTGATTGTGGCTTATATGGGTGCTATGGGCATGAAGCATGAGATTATTGAACCCATCTATAGGCTATTGCTAACACAGCTAGCCTTGCCAACACCACCATAAACATTAACACTAGTACTTGCCACCACAACAAATCGAGCCTGCCTATAGACTATTCATAACATAGCCAGACCATAGATAGCCTTTGGCATAACCACATAAACATTAGCCCTAATACTTGCCACAACAAATCAGGCCATTGTTGAGCATCCCACACAACCACCAAGAGTCTGAACAATGCGTCCAATGTACCATTACCTCTACTAGTTTTAGGACCTCAACCCCCACCACCAAGGGTTACACCACTTAATCAAGTAAGCTTTGAAGAGCCTTCTGACTACTATCAAGAGTGCAAGGTTGATGTCAAGCCCATCACACACAAGATTATCGTTGAGGACCCCACAAAACTTCACCCCGACTATTATGGGAGGGGAGGAATCAAGCCTATTTACCAGCTTGCCATTGTAGGAAGGGGCTGGGACATAAATGCTACATAAAAAAAGGATACCTCTTTAGTGTTACCACCAATGCCAAGGTTCTATCGAGTTTGGAGTGCCCTGTGAAGTTTCCTCAACTTAATCGAGCTGCATCCTCAAACATACCACCCGCCACTTGTAATCGTTATGGCATTGTTCATTGGATTAAAGACTGCCCCAACAAACCTGTGGTAACAAATTTGTAAATAGGACCCATCATTGCATAGATCATCGGATTAAAGACTGCCCCAACAAACCTGTTGGTAACAAATTTGTAAATGGGACCCATCATTTATCACTCTAATCACTAAACATGATTAGAGTGAGTGGTCAAATTCAAAGGCAAGTCATTAAAAATTTAATCGTACACCCTTGAATGCTATCACCTGGCTACAAGCTCAAAACCAACATGTACTTGAATAACAATATGTTTCCTTGTTAGTAGGGTCTAAAAAGAAGAAGGGCCATAGGAAAAAGAAGTCGGTTAAGAATAAGAAAATAAGAGAAATTGAAAAGAAAAACTTGGGAACATCATAAGAACTAGTCTTCATAAGGGACCTAGATTCCCTAGATACACAAGCTAATTTTGAATACAGTAGGGACATACAAAAACCAAAACCAAGGAAGCAAAAAATGAGGCAGTAAAGGAAACCATAGCTCTTGAAACTAAATCACGCAAACCAAAAATGAGACAATAAAGGAAACCATAGCTCTTGAAACTAAATCACGCAAACCAAAATTGGGTTCTTATCCTGACCCACAGAAGGAGATTGAGCAAGCCAAGAGCTCGGTGATGTAGTTATTAAGACACAAGAAGAATTAGAACCAAAATCCAAACACATGAGAATCTTAGAAACTGTGCACCCTAGCATCTTAATACCTGCCCCAAGACTCACAAACCCCTAGAAGTTCCAAGCGTCATCATAAAAGAGATTGAGGCATCCACTACTCATAGTTTGACATAATATTTTGAAGGTGATGAGTCTAATGCATTGCTACCAGTCACATCACCGCCAATGGCATCACAATAATGGGAGTCCTAGATGGAGGCGTGCGAGGAAGCATAATTACCAAAAAATGCTGGGAAAAGATGGCCAAGCTACATCTTGAAGTCACGAATATTATTGTCAAGATGGCTAATGGAAGAGTTGCCAAACCTATCAAGAGTTGTTGTTTTGCAAGATCTTAAGATCAAGGTGCTTAAACATCGAGTTAAACATACTTTCATTATTATTATGGACTTTTCCAAAGAACCTTAATCCTATAGAATGATCTTAAGACGTCCTTTCATGAGAGAAGCCAAGTTGGTACATGACTGGTCTAAGAACCATGTCTACCTCCAAATTGATTATTCAATCATTAGGGTTGATCTTGTCACCGACCTGCGTACATCCTAGATTATTTGAAAATTGTTATAACACCACTATCCATTCAACCCCATTGAAATACTATTATACTTGCATAGAAGAGGCCGAACTAGGGAAGGACCCACCCTACAAGGATGCTAAAAAATGAGTCATAAAACCTAAAGATGATTTGAATTGGATACACATGATGGCCACAATTGATAGTTGGGTAATAAGAGGGTCTACATGGGTTTAAAAGGTGTTAATCCCATTTTGGATTAACAAACATGATCCTCCAATTGAGGACATTAATAAGTGTCACGGCACTATAAAAGTTGTACATTATGAGATATTGGCCACCCAAGGCCTAGTAAGTAAGTTTTGGGTGCCCAAGTGTGAATAAGGGCCAAATGTATATAAGGCATTTTCTCATAATGAAAAGACACATTCCCCTTTGTGCTTTAGAGAGCTCTCCCTTGAGAGATATTGAAGGAGAGAGAGCATTCTAGCATTGTGTCTCTTTTATGCTTGTGTGAGAGAGTGATTGCCTTATGCTATGGTGCAAGCGACTCTACGGTGACATCGTGGAGGTGGATCTTGGAGGTTGGAGCTTAACAAGTGAGCTTGGAGGCCTCAAGGGACTCAAGTTCGAGAAGCATTGGTAAGTTCCCTATGACAGTTGTAATCTATTGCTCATCCTTCAGGTGAATGTGTAGAGTTTCCTCTTGGAGGTGTGGTAGCCCATAACATTTTTGGCGCCGCTGTCAGGGAAACACCTTTGTTTCTTCCATCCTCTTGGAGTTTCAGCTCCCATTGCATAGGATTCATTATCGCCCTTGCATTCTGGTAGTGCATTGTGTGGAAAATGAATGGATAAGATGTGTGTGGTAGGAAGAAATCGTGAGAAATTGGTTGTGATGTTGTGTATGTTTGTGGTGGAGTGGTTTTAGGATAGAGCTTCACTGTTTATTCTACCCCCGTAGGGAATTGGTGTGGTGCTCTATGTGCAGATTAAATCATACTACCATCGAGTGTCCACAATTATGTCCACAATTAAGAGCAACGTCATTACTCTATTGTGCTCACTATGTAAAATTAGGAAATCATGACACTTCAATGTGTAGATATCCAAGATTTTAAAATGTTGCATAGCTACCAGCACTTAGAGCCCCATTGGCTTTACCTACGCCACCTGTACAAATCACCGCTACTACCAAACAACCCAACTCTTCCTACTTACCTAGGGGGATGTTCCAGGTACAAGACACTTCACCTTTGCCACTGCCAGTTCTACCACCACAGACTAAGATCAATCAAGTGTTGATCAAAGAACTGTCAGAAGATGTTGACATGGTACGGGAAGTAGAACTTAGCGCGGAGATTCCTACGAAGAAACGGCAGAGGTCACGCCGGAATATTACGTCCTACAAAACAACACGCCAGTACCTGTGTTTCAAACCACGGTACAATGGAAGGGTAAGGACATGAATTCAAACTTGAGAAGAGGACCGCTACAATGCTTTGGCTGCGGAGGGCCGCATCGAGTTGCCGAGTGCCCAAATAAGAATATGGTTCATACACACCAACCCCAACAAGTGGCGGCTCCACCCAATGACATGCCACTGCTCACCTGTACTAAATGTGGAATTGATCATTTGATCAAGGATTGTCCATACTACGCAAGTGGCTCATCTCCTACTACCAATCAGGCCAGCATCCGGACCATTAGTGTATAGCCTGGAAATATCACACCACTCAATGTCCTAACAGAGCTCAAGCTCAATTAGGAGACAAGGGAAGGAACCGAGTGGATGCAACTATTTCTAGAACTCGCCATAGGAGAAGAGTGAAAAAAGTGGGTAAGGGTGATACGAGAGTCACAATCCAAGATGGATTCGAAGATATTACAATCGACACCGGATCCACCCAATCAAAGGAAGAGGGGGATCAAAGGATCAATCATAGAGGGTTGGACCAAGAAGAGCAAAGAGAGCAACCAACAATGGTGGGTGAATACCCCAATGCCAACAAGGAAACAAGAAAGCTCGAAGATGCTAGGGCCTTAGTCGAAGAGTGCCAATGGCTTCATGAAGCCAAGCTAAGGGCCCACTGGGTAAGGGATATAGTTTATCCACAAAACGAGCCAACCAAGGATAGGGAATTGGACGTGCCAACCCCAATTCCAGAAGAAACAGAAGAGGAGTCTCAAGCAAACACATTGTCCAGAATGTTTGAAGAAAATGGGTTGGGGGAGACCATCCATTTCTTCCCTATGGAGAAATACGGGACACATACATGGGAAGAAACCTCTATCTCCAAAGAACCTAGAGACATAGGAAGTCTTGCGGCTATGCTGTCTATGCCTGTACAAATGCCATTAGGGAAACTGTTACGCAATTCACCAACCCTATGGACAGACGTAAAAGAATGGGTAGAAGGCATACTAAAGCCAGCGAATACTATAGATGAGGTTCTATCACCTCTGACAGAAAGGACCTTGAGGCATACAAAGAAAAACCGAGTCGTTAAGATACCAGTTAATCAACTGGGATGCTACTACGAAAGCAACGACACAAATGCTACAATCCCAATTCATTCATAATGGGTACCAGGCACTGGCTATCCTAGATGGTGGTGCAGCGGTTAGCATCATCACAAAACGTTGCTGGGAAAACTAGGGGAAACTGAATCTAAAAAAAGCAAATCTAATCGTTAGAATGGATGATGGAACATCTTCGAGGCCCATTGGGCTTTTGGAGAATGTTAAATTCAAACTCTTTACGTTTCGCTACCATCATACATTTGTGGTACGCCAACCTGATTCATATGACATAATATTGGGGAGACCCTTCATGAGGGAATCCAAATTGGTGCATGATTGGGTCTTGGATCACGTGTATGTACGTAGGGATTCTCAAATCTTAAAGATTGATCTAAGAACATGGAAAGCACACCCCATGAAGAGGCAGTTGTTCAGTAACGATTCGGTCACAACGAAATAGACCACCTCTGTGTACAGATATGCCAGCCCTCGTCGGTGGGAGATCCCAAGGATGAAGAGGAGATGAAAATGTATGCATCACTTCCTCCTCCGGACTTCAGTGAAAACTGGATGCATGTGTTGGCCACCAATTGATGTGATGCAGCCCAGGGGGACCCAATATTTGGAATTTGGAACCATCCCCATGACCTCTATCTGCATGGTTAATTGGCAAACCATTGATGAGGAATCCAAAGAGGAGACGTCAAGTACATAAGGTACCATATCACAAAGCCCTACCAGTGCTCAACGCCTTAGATGGTGCAAAAAATAGAAACGGTATATAGCCCGACAAAATGCCCTATTGCGAAGAAAACCCACGGATGCCCAATGGTTGAGGTACCTTGAGGCCACTAAGGTACACGATGAGTTCTCAAAGGATTGGGGGAGGAGTTGAGTAAGATATCATTGGAGGGAAGGCACAAAGAGAAAATCATCCTTCAAGAGCCAGAAACACCCAAGCTTACAAAAGCTGAGCGTCAAAAATGCAATAAAGCCCTGGCAAAGGCCAAACGTGAGGCTAGAAAGATCATGGCTAAAACCAAAAGTGAAAATGAGGACAAACCAGACTTGCTCTCAGTACCCGACCACTTCAAAACCTATATTGTTGGAATGGAAAGTGGTCCAACTGACGGCTACAAGGGTGAAAGAGGATGGGCTGTCCACATCATACGATGGCCCAGCAGAAGTCAAGGAAGTGGATATTGCAGGACCAGGGGAAGAAGCTCGACCCATATACATTGCTAAGGACTTGACTTCAGCTGAAAAAGATGAGCTCATTGATCTCCTTAAGGAATTTAAGGATTATTTTGCCTGGAATTACAAAGAGATAAAGGGGGTACCACCTGAGGTAGTACAGCATACGATCCCCATCATGGAAGTGTCGAGACCAACCAGGCAAAAACCATACCAGATGAATCCTAAGTATGCAAAAATTGTAAAGGAGGAAATTGACAAGCTCATTGCTGTGGATTTCATCTATGAAATCGAACATATGGATTGGTTGTCACTAATCATGATAGTTCCAAAAAAGAATGGAAAACTTAGGTTATGTGTTGATCTTAAAAAGATCAACACATACCCTAAGATCAATGCATTGATCTTAAAAAGATCAATGCAGCCACTAGGAAAGACCATTATCCACTACCTTATACAGAACATGTTTTGGAAAGAGTGGCTGGGAGAGAAGCTTATAGCTTCTTTCTCTGGTTACAATCAGGTGTCCATAGCACCAGAAGACTAGCACAAGACAGCTTTCAATACAATGTGGGGGGCATTTGCATACAAGGTTATGCCATTCGGCCTCACAAACACCCCAGCAACCTTTCAACGACCCGATTGATGTGCATGGCCTTCAAAGACTACTTACAAAAGTGGTTGGAGGTATTCATTGACGATCTGTGTGCACACTCTCGATGGGCAAACCATTTGGCCTACTTGAGGAAAGTGTTTGAGCGATGTCGATTATATCGTATATCCCTGAACCCCTTGAAGGGTCAAGCATAGAGTGATATTAATTGTCTCAAACAATGGTATATCCCCACAAACGAAAGCAAGGTCAAGCTGATATTGGAGCTGCCACCCACCGCCTACCAACTACAAGGGTGTGCAAAGATTTATGGGCCATGTGGGGTATTATCGCCGCTTCATAATTTTTTATGCTCAAATAGCCAGACCCTTGTACAAGCTCCTCATTATCTTTGAGTGGACTGAGGAATGTCAGGAAGCATATGATTGACTGAAGCAAGCGCAAGCATGCCAATTCTATGACCCCCCAATTGGGATATCATATTTCACGTGCATATTGATGCATCAAATTTTGCTATACTAGCCTAGCCTGGTGAGTTCAAGTTGGGCTATCTAGTCTACTTTGTTAGTCGTCCAGTTGAATGATGCAAAGGTGAATTACACCACCACAGAGAGAGAAGGATTGGCCATGGTTTACGCCATCAAGAAATATCAACATTACCTCTTGGCCAACAAATTCATCTTTTTCATGGACCATCAAGCCTTACTATACCTAGTAAATAAACATTGCACCACAGGGAGAATCACATGATGGTTGCTATTGTTGTTGGAATTTGACTTTACAGTCACGGTACGAAAGGGAACACAGCATGGGTTAGCCAATCACATGTCAAGAATTTCGAATGGAGAACCAGTAAATAACTGGTGTTGATGATGATCTCCCTCCTTGATGCTTGTTTATTCAAGTTGGACATGGTACCCGAATGGAGTGAAGAAATCTCAGAGTATCTAGCTTATGGGTTTCTGCAGGAAATACCTTTGAACAAAGATAATCTGTGGTGGCTTATCAAGCTTGCTGCACCTTATCAACTGATTGCGGGAGAGCTATATAAGCTAGGAAAAGATAATGTGCTCAGAAGATGCATTAAAGAAGATAAGTTCGTCTCCATATTGGAAGAAGCTCATTCAAGGATAGCAGGCGGGCACTTTGCTGGAGAAATCATATCTTGAAAAGTGCTTCAAGCAAGACTATGGTGGCCTACGTTATTCGAAGACGCCATAGAATTTGTCAAAATATACAAAGAATGTCAACGTTTCACTATTCCACAACAAAAGGACAAGATGCTACTCACCCCTATTATTGTAAGACAACCGTTCAAGAAATGGGGGATAGATTTTGTGGGACCTATTAGTCTAGCAGCACATCCATCCCAAGCCCGATACGTGATCGTGGCCATGGACTATTTCACAAAATGGGCAGAAGCCAGAGCCTCAAAGAGAGCTAATGCACGAACAATTGCAAAATTTTTATACGAGCAAATCATCTCGAGGTTCGGCTGCCCATTAGAATTGGTTAGTGATCACGGCTCACATTTTATCAATGAGGTGATTGATCACTTACTTGCGGGATTCCTAGTGATCCATCGAAAATCATCGCCTTATTATCCACAGGCCAATGGTCAAGCAAAGAGTACAACCAAGATTTTATGTACTATCTTGACAAAAACCTTGGAAGCAAGTCGAATAGACTGGGAACATAAACTGATAGCATCCCTATGGGCCTATCGAACATCATATAAGGTAGCGAAGATGGGTTACACTCCCTCCGTCTAGCTTATGAAGTGGAAGCAGTTATGCCCATGGAATACCTAGTCCCAAGCTTAAGGATTGCCATATAAGAGCGTCTAATGGAGAATGCATTAGCTGAAAGGCTAATTGACTTAGAGAAGCTGGATGAGACTAGACTGATAGCATCACATGGACTCATGGTTGAAAAACTGTGCAAGAAACATTGGTTTGACAAAAACCTTAAGCAAAAAGAACTAGAAATGGGGGACCTTGTCCTCATGTATGGTGTCAAAAGCACCAGGAAAAAGAAACTCAAATACTGAGGCCTGGGACCATTCTGAGTATCGGACATCACACCTCAGGGGTCTGTTTGAATTGAGACAATTTATGGCATCCAGATGGAGGGTTATGTCAATGGAAGTAAATTAAAAAAATATTTTGGACCACTGACCCAAGAGATGCTCTTGCAAGAACATCTCTTAAAACAGCAAAAACAACTTGCAAAAGAAAAAATCCAGCAAGCTCAAGAAGAGGCTAAGGCTAGGGAGGCCAAAGCCCAACAATTACGACACAAAAGACTAATACATGTCAACATGGCTTCTGTGACTCTCTTGGACGAAGGAGAATTAAACATTGAGCCAACACGACTCAAGGTGGGACTTACTACAGTTAAAGGCCACGCAACAAGCATTGCATTAATGAATACTGTGAGGTCCCTATCCCCACCACACAACAAATTCAGGGGTTTTAGCAGCGAAAGTAGCACTTCTTGCACGGGGCAGGGTCTCACACTCGAGGCCTCGCCCACCAACGGATATCCGGACAAGAGACCAATCCATCGGTTCTTCCAAAACCGATCCCGAAAAAACTTCCCTTGCCCGGAAAGCACGGGCGATTCCTCCAGGATAACTTTTCTCTAACGTAGTCAAAAGCCTTAACTAACTGAACTGATCTGACCGAACCCATAAGTCCCAAATCAAATCAAGGAAAAGATTGCACTTTGATCATAGAGACCAATGCTTTTTTCCTCATTGAGAGGCACATCCGTTGATTCTTTTCCATAGAATAATTTTTAACTGGGATTTACTTCATCTATCGTACCATAATAGAATTGAGTCTCAATTTAAGGATCCATAGCCAACCGCCCAACCATTGTAGTGATGGGATCCAATTAAGAATTTGGTTAGGTTTTGTCCCGGGTACCAGGGAAAAGAGTTCCCAGGCCCCCTAGCCGGATATTCATGCAAACTTAAAACTAGTCACACCACTTACACACCCAATATGAAATTGCCTTTTTCTCAGCATCAGCTATCTTTAAAATAATCATTTAATGAAACCATTAGGTCACTGATCACAATCCTCAAAATCTCCAGTTGAATCCTTATTTCTAATCATTTCTTCATCAGTGTACCTATGGCATCATTGGCAACCAGAATGCTCACCACCTATTCACTCAGGGGCCTTCCTAGCTCATAGTAACTAGCAATATATTCAAATATCAAAATGGAATCTCCGTTGAAGATCAGCAAGATCAACCAACGGATCCATATAAAAGAGCCATGGACTCATCCGTTGAGGACTAGCAAGGTCAACCAACCAAATTCATGCTCGAATTCAGAAAACAACTCTTACTCCTAGTTCCAATATCTTCCCCGACGTACGTGTGGGTATCTTTGGCGACCGTATAGTCAGCACCCTCTAGGATCCTTCATAGGTTACCTAGCGCTTCACTCATAGGCCGTTTCCTTGGTCCCTCATCCACTGTACCGGAAGCTCACCATTTAAATCAAATCGAGGCTGGTCAAGACCTCGGCCGAGACCTTGCTACGCGAGACGTCCTCCGTTGACTCTCCATCAGCAGTTGCAACTTTAACAGATAGGTCTCCACGACCTCATTCACAAGATGGTCAAAATGCTTCCCCAGCATTCTTGACATAAAACAGTTATTTAAAAACAGATTTCACATACAAATATAGTTCCAACAATATTTCCATTTTTTCTCATCACTCCACATCCTTTCACATTAGTCCCCATATTTTCTCATCTTCCCACAATTTTTTTTTTCTTCATCGATCCCTATCACATCACATCATTCCCACATCAAATCACATCCAATCGCATCATATCCACACATCAATCCACATCATCCATACATCCATCCACATTATCCACACCAATCCACATCATCCATACATCCATCCACATCAATTCACATTATCCACACATCCATCCACATCTTCCATACATCCATCCACATCAATCCACGCATCAATCCACATCATCCATACATCCATCCACATCAATCCACATCATCCATACATCCATTCACGTCTATCCACATTACTCACACATCAATCCATATCATCCATGCATCCATCCACATCAATCCACATTATCCACTCATCCATCCACATCAATCCATATCATCCATACATCCATCTACATCAATCCACATTATCCACTCATCCATCCACATCAATCCACATTATCCACACATCCATCCACATCTTTCATACATCCATCCTCATCAATCCATACATCAATCCACATTACCCACACATTAATCCACATCATCCATACATCCATCCACATCAATCCACATTATCCACACATCCATCCACATCATCCATACATCCATTCATGTCAATCCACATTACTCACACATCAATCCATATCATCCATACATCCATCCACATCAATCCACATTATCCACTCATCCATCCACATCAATCCACATTATCCACATCTTTCATACATCCATCCTCATCAATCCATACGTCAATCCACATTACCCACACATCAATCCACATCATCCATACATCCATCCACATCATCCACATCAATCCAGATTATCCACTCATCCATCCGCATCAATCCACATTACCCACACATCAATCCACATTCATCCATACATTCATCCATATCAATCCACATTATCCACACATCAATCCACATCATCCATACATCCATTCACGTCAATCCACATTACTCACACATCAATCCATATCATCCATACATCCATCCACATCATCCACATTATCCACTCATCCATCCACATCAATCCACATTATCCACACATCCATCCACATCTTCCATACATCCATCCTCATCAATCCATACGTCAATCCACATTACCCACACATCAATCCACATTCATTTCATAAGTATTCCCATTCTCATCTAATCACATCTTTTTCTATCTCATCACTTATTTCCTCATTTATCCTTATCAGATCATATCTACTTGCATCTACCCATACATCTCATCACTTCACATACATTAGCATCTATCCAGTTTACATCGCATCTTATCACATCCATTTCACATCACATCTCATTCATTCACATCCCGATTCACATGCTAACACATTCATTCACGTCCCTTATCGTTCATTCACATCTCGATTTACATGTTATCACATTCATTCACATCCTGTATCATTTATTTACATCCTGATTCACATGACATCACATCTCATCTATTCATTCACATTTATCTGATTCGCATCACATATCATCACATCTATTTACCTTTTATTCTCATCACTTCTATTCTCATCACATCCATCCATCCATTCTTTCCCATCTATCTGATTCGCATTACATCTCATCATATCTATTCACCTCACATTCTCGTCACTCCTATTCTCATCGCATCCATCCATCCATTCATTCCCATCTATCTGATTCACATCACATATCATCACATCTATTTACCTCTCATTCTCATCACTTCTATTCTCATCACATCCATCCATCCATTCTTTCCCATCTATCTGATTCGCATCCCATCCCATCACATCTATTTATCTCTCATTCTCATCACATCCATCCATCCATTCATTCCCATCTATCTGATTTGCATCCCATCTCATCACATCTATTTACCTCTCATTCTCGTCACTTCTATTCTCATCACATCCATCCATCCATTCATTCCCATCTATCTGATTCACATCCCATCTCATCACTTCTATTCTCATCACATCCATCCATCCATTCATTCCCATCTATCTGATTCACAACACATATCATCACATCTATTTACCTTTCATTCTCATCACATCCATCCATCCATTCATTCCCATCTATTTGATTCGCATTACATCTCATCACATCTATTCACCTCACATTCTCGTCACTCCTATTCTCATCGCATCCATCGATCCATTCATTCCCATCTATCTGATTCGCATCACATATCATCACATCTATTTACCTCTCATTCTCATTACTTCTATTCTCATCACATCCATCCATCCATTTTTTCCCATCTATCTGATTCGCATCCCATCTCATCACATCTATTTACCTCTCATTCTGATCACTTCTATTCTCATCACATCCATCCATCCATTCATTCCCATCTATCGGATTCGCATCACATATCATCACATCTATTTACCTTTCATTCTCATCACTTCTATTCTCATCACATCCATCCTCTATTCATTCTCATCTATCTCATTCATATCACATCTTATTACATTTATTTATAGAATGTAAGAGAATTCTTATTTTTCATATAAAGATTCTTTACACATCTATTTATGCATAAGAACAACTTCAGGAGGAAATAACACTTTTATAAAAATCCGTTTATGCATAAATTCAATTTTAAGGAGAATAACACTTTCGAAATAAAAATAAATCTTTTATGCATCTTTCTATGCATAAATTCAATTTTAATGAGAATAACTCTTTTGAAATAAAAATAAATTTCTTTATGCATCTTTCTATGCATAAAATCAAAATTGATGAGAATAACTCTTTTGAAATAAAAATAGATTTCTTTATGCATCTTTCTATGCATAAAATCAAAATTTGATGAAAGTAACGCTTTTATAAAAAAAATTCTTTTATGCATCTATTTATGCATAAACTCAATTTTAATGAAAGTAACACTTTTATAATAAAAATTTCTTTTATGCATCTATTTATGCATAAAAATCAATTTTGATGAAAGTAACACTTTTATAATAAAAAAATTCTTTTATGCATCTATTTATGCATAAATTCAATTTTAATGAAAGTAACACTTTTATAATAAAAATTTTCTTTTATGCATCTATTTATGCATAAAAATCAATTTTGATGAAAGTAACACTTTTTATAATAATAAAAAAATTTATGCATAAAAATCAATTTTGATGAAAGTAACACTTTTATAATAAAAAATTCTTTTATGCATCTATTTATGCATAAAAATCAATTTTGATGAAAGTAACACTTTTATAATAAAAAATTCTTTTATGCATCTATTTATACATAAAAATCAATTTTTATGAAAGTAACACTTTTATAATCAAAATATTCTCAATATGCATCTTTCTATGTATAGAAATTAATTCTAATGAAAATAACACTTTTATTATAAAAATATTTCTAATATGCATTTTTCTATGCATTGAATAAAAATAACACTTTTAGAATACACAAGCGGTGGGGATTACTCTTTTTGAATAATAAAAGATAAAACTTATTTCACAAAATTTAAGAAAATTTTACCATAACCTCCTTTGTATGGCTGACCATTTTTTAATTTTTTTCATTCTCAAGTTACTTACTGTTTTTGGTTCTGGGGAGGAGTAGAGTGATAGTGCATAAAACACTATTAGCCATTTACAAAGGGGGGAGGCTTCATTTATAGGAAAAAGTGAGCCTCTAACCAAGAAAACTGATTCTAGAATTTTTCAGATCAGTTTGGTCAATTTTTGACCATTTTTAGGTCAGTTTAGCTTACTTTTTGGATCTAGTTGAAGCAGGAGAGAGGAGATATGAAAATATCTCATTATTTGTGAGTTTAAAACTCAACCACACATGTGAAATAGGTGCCTCCTTCATGAGGGGAATTACCCCACACTGAGGTATCAAAATGCATCATATCTTCTAAATATCTCTTTTTTTTTAACTAATAACCTTGTCCTTAGTCAACTCTTCATCTTATGTGAGTATTTACTCATTTTTGGGGGGATTTCCTTTTATTCTTCAATTTATCTCTTCCCTACATTTGCATTAATCTAATTGGTCCATAGGAACCTTACAAAAATTTCAGAAAATTTGGACCCTTAGGCTAATTTCCTTTTTACCTGATTTCAATTTATTCCAATTTTACATTGGAAATTTCTTTTTGAATATTTGTTTCAGGGGAAACCATTTTAGACACTAGGAGGATTTTTATATCCAAAAATATCTCAATTTTAAATTACCTCTCTCTAGACATTTTCTCTCTCTAGGCCAAAACAGGGTAAAACAGGATCTTTCTTTTATTTCAGAGAGGGGAATAATTATAAGATCAGAAGGGGAGGTTTTTACACCTGCACACCTCAAAAGCCGGAGGGAGGAATCTTACATCCTACCCCACTTAAAAGAACGCGAGATGTCCTCATCTTGCAAAATTAGAGGAGAACTCTTTTCCTTAAGATCTAAATGATTCTGGGGTTCCTTATAGTCTGGTGAACCCAACAGAATCCTGGGATAAAGATCCCTTATATAAAACTCATCATCAGATAATAATTTACTCAAATCGTATCATTCAAATCCTTATCACAATAATGGTCCATTAGACCGAATTTTCTATCTGAATAGTCCTTCATGGAAATTTTCAGTTATACATCCTTATCACAATAATGGTCCATTAGACCGAATTTTCTATCTGAACAGTCCTTCATGGAAATTTTCAGTTATACATATTTTTTAATTTGACATCCCTTAACTTGATTCACTGGGTCAAATGTTAATAGTAACAATCTTCCAGCACAATCCACTAATCTCATAGTGATTTGCTAAAGTCATTTAACGTCATTCCAGCTACGAACATCATCACAGGGACTCGTCCCATTCATCCTCAATGTGGTTTTGCTAAGTTTATTACATTTCAACCAAGATTCAGGAATCTTCATTTTTCAATCAAAATCCAAATCAACTCATCAGTTCTCTCAACGAGAATTTAAAATCATATCAACCACATTCAAATTCATCATCTGGATAGTATTAATGCTTATAATTTCAAGTCTTAGATTTACTCATATATACTGCCAATAAAGAGCTGCAGCTATACCCTCGGGTAGTCACGGTCCTTGGAACTATAAGGTAAATACCATCATGTCTAGGCCTCAAGCAAGTCAAGAATTCCATACAATTATGGTACTTCCATCATCTGAAGACCCAATTACCAATTTACGAATTTCAGTTTGAATATCAATTCGTATGAATTTTTTCACACAATTACAACCTTTTACTGCTTCTTCATAAATTTTTGACATTTTTGGCTTCTCGGTTGATCATCATTAGCCAATTCGCTCTGATACCAGCTGCTATGAGGTCCCTATTCTCCCCACCGCACAACGAATTCAGGGGTTCTAGCAGTGGAAGTAGCACTTCTTGTGCAGGGCAAGGTCTCACACTCGGGGCCTTGCCCATGGATATCCAGACAAGAGACTAATCCATCGGTTCTTCCAAAACTGATCCCGGAAAAACTTGCCTTGCCCGGAAAGCACGGGCGATTCCTCCAGGATAACTTTTCTCTAACTAGTCAAAAGCCTTAACTAACTGAACTGATCTGATCGAACCCGTAAGTCTCAAATCAAATCAGGGAAAAGATTGTACTTGGATCATAGAGACCAACGCTTTTTTCCTCATTAAGAGGCACAGCCGTTGATTCTTTTCCATAGAACAATTTTTGTCCGGGATTTACTTCATCTATCGTACCATAACAGAATTGAGTCTCAATTTAAGGATCCATCAGTCCAGCCTAACCCCATCCAGTCTCGTGGGTTAGCCAACCGCCCAACCACTGTAGTGATGGGATCCAATTAAGAATTTGGTTAGGTTTTGTCCCTGGTACCTAGTCACACCACTTACACACCCAATATGAAATTGCCTTTTTCTCAGCATTAGCTATCTTTAAAACAATCATTTAATGAAACCATTGTGTCACTGATCACAATCCTCAAAATCTTCGGTTGAATCCTTATTTCCAAATCATCGGTGTACCTATGGCATCATTAGCAACCAGAATGCTCACCACCTGTTCACTCATGGGTCTTTTCGATAGTTCCTAGCTCATAGTAACCGGCAATATATTCACATATCAAAATGGAATCTCCGTTGAAGATTAGCAAGATCAACCAACGGATCCATATAAAAGAGCCATGGACTCATCTGTTGAGGACCAACAAGGTCAACCAACTAGATTCATGCCCGAATTCAGAAAACAACTCTTACTCCTTGTTCCTATATCTTCCCCGACGTACGTGTGGGTATCTTCGGTGACCCAGAGCCCAAGCACCGTATGGTCAGCACCCTCTCGTAGGTCACCTAGCGCTTCACTCATAGGCCGCTTCCTTGGTCCCTCATCCACTGTACTACCGAAAGCTCACCATTTAAATCAAACCGAGGCTGGTCAAGACCTCAGCTGACCTTGCTACGCGAGACGTCCTCCGTTGACTCTCCGTCACAACAGTTGCAACTTTAACAGATAGGTCTCCACGACCTCATTCACAAGACAGTCAAAATGCTTCCCCAGCATTCTTGACATAAAACAGTTATTTAAAAACAGATTTCACATACAAATACAGTTCCAACAATATTTCCATTTTTTCTCATCACTCCACATCCTTTCACATTAGTCCCCATCTTTTCTCATCTTCCCACAATTTTTTTTTCTTCATCGATCCCTATCACATCACATCACATCAAATCACATCCAATCGCATTATCCACACATCTAATCGCATCAAATCACATCCAATCGCATCATCCACACATCAATCCACATCATCCATACATCCATCCACATCATCTACACCAATCCACATCATCCATACATCCATTCACATCAATTCACATTATCCACACATCCATCCACATCTTCCATACATCCATCCACATCAATCCACATCATCCATACATCTATCCACATCAATCCACATTATCCACACATCAATCCACATCATCCATACATCCATTCACGTCAATCCACATTACTCACACATCAATTGATATCATCCATACATCCATCCACATCAATCCACATTATTCACTCATCCATCCACATCAATCCACATTATCCACACATCCATCCACATCTTCCATACATCCATCCTCATCAATCCATACGTCAATCCACATTACCCACACATCAATCCACATCATCCATACATCCATCCACATCATCCACATCAATCCACATTATCCACTAATCCATCCACATCAATCCACATTACCCACACATCAATCCACATTCATCCATACATCCATCCACATCAATCCACATTATCCACACATCAATCCACATCATCCATACATCCATTCACGTCAATCTTTAAAATAAAAATAAATTTCTTTATGCATCTTTTTATGCATAAAATCAAAATTGATGAGAATAACTCTTTTGAAATAAAAATAGATTTCTTTATGCATCTTTCTATGCATAAAATCAAAATTTGATGAAAGTAACACTTTTTAAAAAAAAATTCTTTTATGCATCTATTTATGCATAAATTTAATTTTAATGAGAGCAACACTTCTATAATAAAAAAATTCTTTTATGCATCTATTTATGCATGAAAATCAATTTTGATGAAAGTAACACTTTTATAATAAAAAATTTCTTTTATGCATCTATTTATGCATAAGTTCAATTTTAATGAAAGTAACACTTTTATAATAAAAATTTTCTTTTATACATCTATTTATGCATAAAAATCAATTTTGATGAAAGTAACACTTTTATAATAAAAAAATTCTTTTATGCATCTATTTATGCATAAAAATGAATTTTGATGAAAGTAACACTTTTATAATTTAAAAAAATCTTTTATGCATCTATTTATACATAAAAATCAATTTTGATGAAAGTAACACTTTTATAATCAAAATATTCCCAATATGCATCTTTCTATGTATAGAAATTAATTCTAATGAAAATAACACTTTTATTATAAAAATATTTCTAATATGCATTTTTCTATGCATTGAATAAAAATAACACTTTTAGAATACACAAGCGGTGGGGATTACTCTTTTTGAATAATAAAACTTATTTCACAAAATTTAAGAAAATTTTGCCATAACCTCCTTTGTATGGCTGACCATTTTTCAATTTTTTTCATTCTCAAGTTACTTAGAAATTATCCCAAAGGGTTTAAAGCATTCTAAACTAATCAAATTCCACTTTTTAAAGAGAAACAATATGAAAAGTTTAATTCTAACAATTTGATTACACATCTAGGATAAAGAAAGGCTGAATTCAAGAATGAAGAGAGGGGGAAAGCCTTTCCAACAAGGCATAGCATCATTTTTCATTTTAAAGAAAACAAAAATTAGAAAACCATTAAATAGAATAAAGAAAAAGTAGGATTTCTAGCTTACATGAATTTTTGTGAGCTTTCCTTTGGCTTGATGGTTTGAGGGATCTACTCTTGTTTGCAACAAGAGTGGCCACCAATTCTTTTGAAGAGGAAATGGTCAAAAACTAATGAATTATCAATAAATTCACTGTTTTTGGTTCTAGGGAGGAGTAGAGTAACAGTGCATAAAACACTATCAACCATTTACAAAGGGAGAGGCTTCATTTATAGGAAAAAGTTAGCCTCTAACCAAGCAAATTGATTCTAGAATTTTTCAGATCGGAAAGGTGTTTGTCATGCCTTCAGGTTCCATGGAAGAAGAGATGATTCTAGGATGATCCTGGATCTATGCCAGTAAATGCAATATCCAATGGGAAGAAAGAACGGCAGTGCTAAGCACAGGTGAGAAGGTCATGTCCATACCCTTATGGAACTTGGCATCTCACCAACCATGCCAGTGGTGTAAGTGTGGGGCCTATCCCCCAGGCGGGTCATCAGTGTCCACCGCCTCACTAGAGCTTGATATCTCAACACTCCCCCTCGAGCTCAACTCCATCTCATGTACACCAAGCGAAGCCCTGAATCTGCGGAGCTTCTCTGTACCCAATGCTTTGGTGAAGATGTCAGCTACCTGATCCTCTGTGCTGACATAAACAAGGTCAAGGTCTCCTGCCAAGACCTTCTCTCTGACGAAGTGGTAGTGGACCTCTATGTGCTTCGTACGAGCATGAAAGACTGGGTTCCTGGCCAACTGTATACTGCTAATGTTGTCACAAAAAATGACAACTTGTCTATCCACTGATAGACCCAAATCTGCAAGTAGCTTTCTCAACCAAGCTACCTCACATGCTGCCACCATAGCAGCTCCTCTGTACTCGGCCTCTGTACTCGATAGAGCAACCGTAGGCTGCTTCTTGCTGCTCCAAGTCACAGCAGCACTCCCCAAAGAAAACATGAATCCACTGGTAGATCTTCTGTCTGAGATACTACCAGCCCAATCAGCATCTGTGTACCCATGTACACATATCTCTGTCCCAGTCTCATAGAATAGTCCACAATGCAAAGTAGACTTCACATACCTCAGTATGCGTCTCACTGCATCCAAATGCGGTTTCCGTGGAACCTGCATAAACTGACTCACCAACCCAACAGCATAGCTCAAATCTGGTCTGGTGATCGTCATGTAGATCAAACTTCCTACTATGCTCCTGTACATAGTAGGATCCTCCAAGATCTCTCCTGAATCTGCACTCAACTTGCCATTCTGATCCAATGGCACAGAAATAGGCTTACAGCCTGTCATACCATACTTGGACAACATGTCCAAGCCATACTGTCTCTGCAGTAATCCAATACCATGTGGTGACCTAATCACCTCAATGCCCAAGAAATATCTGAGCTCCCCTAGATCCTTCATCTCGAACTTCTGTCTAAGCAAGATCTTTACATCAAAGATCTCTGCATCATGGTCCCCCGTAATGATCAAGTCATCTACATAGATGACAACAAGCACAACCCCTCTATCACCATGTCTCACATACAATGAGAAATCTGCATTGGCTACATGAAAGCCAATAGTGACAAGATATTCAGAAATCTTGTCAGACCATGCTCTTGGTGCTTGCTTTAAGCCATACAAGGCTTTCTTCAACCTGCAAACATGCTCGGGGTGACCCACATCCTCATAACCAGGTGGCTGCAACATATACACCTCTTCTTGCAAATCCCCATGCAAGAATGCATTCTTTACATCCATCTGATGTAAAGACCATTGCTTTGATGCAGCCACTGCTATCACAACTCTCACCGTTGCCATCTTGGCAACTGGGCTGAAAGTTTCCTCATAATCAATCCCATATGTCTGCGCATATCCTTTGGCTACCAATCTAGCCTTGTACCTGTTTATGCTTCCATCACTGTTATGTTTAACTTTGTACACCCACTTGCAGCCAATGGCTTTCTTGCCTTCAGGCAATTGCACTAAATCCCAAGTTTCATTTCCATATAGTGCATTCATCTCCTCATCCATAGCTTTCTCCCAACACACATTTCCAATAGCCTCATCAATGCATGTGGGCTCAACAACCTGCACAACCTTTGCCATATATGCATAGTGATGTGCCACATAACCATCATAGGTAAATCTCTGCACAGGATTTCTCACTCTCCCAGATCTTCGCAGCTTCTCATTCATGGCTTCCATAGCCTTCTTTACACCAGGTGTTCTCATAGTTGGGATCCCAAGCTCCTCATCAAGGCTCATATCTGAGCCACTAGACTCTCCATCAACATGAGAATGCCCTGCAGAAATGTCAGGCATACCAAGGGGCTCAACAATTTTCTCTTTTCCTTTACGTGATGTAGTAATCACATTTGCAGGACTGGTATTATGACGCAGCCTGCCACTCCATGGTCTATCAATAGACCCACTAGTTGAGGACTCTCCTGGTCCACTCAAAGACTGTGATTGCTGACCTGCATTCTGTGCAACCACACTTCCACTCAAATCAGCCCCAACAGCTTCTTTTTTAGCAGCATACCAGCTGCTCATCTCATCAAAGACAACATCCCTGCTTACCCTCAGCTCACGTGTAGCAGGGTTATAACACCTGTATCCCTTTTGCTCAAGGGAATATCCAATAAACACACATTTTTCAGCTTTCGGATCCAGCTTAGTTCTCAGCTCATCTGGCACATGCACATATGCAATGCATCCAAAGACTTTCAGATGAGACAAATCTGGTTTTTTGCCAGTAAACCTCTCCTCTGGAGTTACATCATGTATGGCTGCAGTTGGAGTCCTGTTCATGATGTATACTGCTGTAGAAACAGCCTCAGCCCAATAGCAATGCGGCATATTCTTCTCTTCCATCAATGCTCGCGCAATCTCAGCAATGTGCCTGTTTTTCCGCTCAGCAACTCCATTTTGCTGCAGAGTGTATCTGCATGTGAACTGTCTCCGAATACCATTCTTCTTCAAAAATTCAGAGAACTCATTGGAGAAGTATTCTCCCCCTCCATCTGACCTTAGGCACTTAACATATTTCCCTATTTGCTTTTCAACCAAAACTCTGAAATTCTGAAAGTGAGTGAACACCTCACTCTTCTCCTTCATGAAATATACCCACACTTTCCTTGTGTGGTCATCAATGAAAGTGACATAGTACCTGCAGCCTCCCATAGACACGGTCTTCGTAGGACCCCATACATCTGAATGCACAACATCTAGTGCATTTCTGCTCACATATCTGTTACGTGGAAACACATGCTTTGTTTGCTTCCCAAATTGGCATGCTTCACATATTTTCTGCATACCTTCCACTTTAAATTTTGGCAGCCCTGTCACAATTCCTTTTGTCTGCATAGACTTCAATCTCTGCACATTTACATGTCCAATTCTTTTATGCCATATGTCTATGTCTGCAACAACTCTTGAACCATTTGCAAACATCGCAGCACTCATTTCAGGCATGTCTACATCCAACGTAAACATGCTGCCCACTCTGTTGCCTTTTGCAACCAACCTGCACTTGTCTTTGAAATCTTCAACATAACACCCATCAGGGTTAAACCGAACCTACAACCCCTGCTCAATCATCTGGCCAACTGAAACCAGATTCTTTGTTATGTTCGGTACATGAAGTACATCTGCAAGGTACTTCACTTTGCCATCCTGCATAGATAATGGCACATCTCCAATGTGGGCAATTGGATGAGCAGTGTCATCCCCTATTTCCACAAAACCTGGTCTTTTCGGGTTTTTCATCTCCTTGAACCACTCCCCATGACTCGTCACGTGGTTCGAAGCGCCTGAATCCACATACCATACATTATCTTTTTATGCTGCATCAACATTTTCAGACATGGCATTCACGACATGCTGCATAACAAACAACCTTTCATTATCCTCATTATTTCTGCTTGAGGATGCATAGTTGTTTTGCTGCACTTTCCCATTTTGCATGTCAGCCTGTTTCTTATAACATTCTGACTGCACATGTCCAGGCTTACCACAATAATAACATTCACGTGCATCATTATATTGCCTTTGCCAATTTCCACGGCCTCTTTGACTCCCCTTGCCTCTGAATTTGCCTCTTCCACCTGCGTGTTGTTGTTGTTGTTGATTCTGGGACTGTTGTTGTTGCTGCTGCTGCTGGCCATAATTCTGATTACCTGTTCGGCCACCTCCTTGATTGCGTCCACACGGCCTCCTCTACCTCGTCCTCTTCCTGAACTCGTGTAGAAGGCCTGTTGCTCTGAACTGTTTTTGCTTTGTGAAGACTGTTGGTCTTCACCCAAGTTCTTCTCTTCGATAATCAGCATAGACACCAAATCTGTAAAGTTGGGAATGTTTTCCCGAGTCTGAATAGACGTCTTGAACGCCTTGTATTGTGGCCCGAGACCACGTAGACAGACTTCCACCTTGTCATCATCATCTACTGACACACCAATAGATGCAAGGGATTCCACAATACCCTTTATCTTCAGCGCATAGTCATTGGGAATGATTGTGTATTGCTTATTGCCCCAAAAATGACTTATATACACCTGACTAGGGAATGATTGTGTATTGCTTATTGCCCCAAAAATGACTTATATACACCTGACTAGGGAATGCTTGTGTATTGCTTATTGCCAAAAATGACTTATATACACCTGACTAGGGAATGATTGTGTATTGCTTATTATCAAAAATGACTTATACACAATTGACTAGTTTTCACACTAGGTTGGCCAAACTTAAGAATGGTCCGGCCTCCATTACTAGTTTCAAGCAACTATGTATAGGGAGTCTATAGACTTTCCCTTTTTGACATTAAGCGCATAGTAAGGCTCTTTATATATTCTAGCATCGTGTTATAAAGGTAAAGTGTCTGTTCTTCGCACGGGTAAGATGGGGAAGCACCTTCTTCTAGTAGGTTGGGTGAGCAAAACCATGTTACCAATGAAGTAATTAATACACCTCTACATCTCCCTCCAAGGCATAAAATCATCTATATTTGTGCTAATCCAGTGAGGTGGTAGAGATCCCCAAAAGGTCAAACCAACACTGCATGCCCAAGGTCGACATTGTCCAGTAATTTAAAATTTCACCCCAAGCCTCAGAAGCTTTTTATCCTTTCTTCCCACTGACATCGCCATGCTTCAAGTCAGATTAGCCACCACCAACTTTCCTAAAAGAGGCTCAAGAAGCACTTAGATCTATTCGATCATGTTTAGTATACTACCCATATTTCGCAATTTTACCAATGTATCTGTTAGACTAGGTGTCATAAATTCTTTCATTCTCATGGACAACCTAATCTCATTCACACCTGCCTTATCGGCTAGCCTCATTACACATCAACAACCAATTCCCTATCTAAAACAATGTATAAGAGTCAAAGAAAACAAAACGAAAAGTGTAAAAGGATGCAAAGTGTTGGGTTTTTCACCGAAAGAACCTTTTACACGGTTTTCCCAATGTTCATGCATACCGCCTATAATATAATAGACATATGGGAATTGAGTCTCATCAGCGAGAGCTGTCCACATACATCTTTAGATAGGGGGACCATGGTGAAATAGGAATCTTTTCTCCAAGTATTTATGTAGCTTGCAATTCAAATAAATAAGGGTGTACACATTGAATTAACACACCATAGCATAGCATATAAAGAAGAAAATACTTATCAATACATGAACAAAAGTATTGGGTGTAATCTCCCCTCGACATATGTGGCTCCCTCTCCCACACGTGGTATTTATGTCATATTCATATTTTTAGCCCTTGGAGCCAATAATAGCACCTTTTTCACTTTTGGGATTTTGCTTTAGATATAAATAACCTTGGTCTAAAGTTTCTAAGGTTTACACATGACAAAACCTTTGGCCAATAAAAAAAGCAAATGTGCCTATACACACTACTACTTGTGCAAACATGCACACTAAACGATCTTGTGCACATATGCACATAAAATAACCTTGTGCACATATGCACATAAACTCTAGCCACATGATGATAGGCTACAAATGACCAGTTAAATGCTAATACAAAAATATCATGATTAGTACATGGTCTTCGTCTTCACACAACCGCTCAATCCACCATCCGTATGACACCTCAATCGGCACCCTCACACATCTCATTACCTATACTTATAAACATAATCCACGTTAGTTAAACAATAAAGTAAACACATCGATCAATTCCAACACTATCATGAGAAATAGGTAACCATAATATCAAATCACATGTACCCACCACTGGCATGGTACGACACCTCAATCGGTATCCTCGTATAATGTGACACCTCAATTAATACCCCCACACATCTCACCACCTATACTTATAGACATAATCCATATTAGTTAAACACATCAATCAATCCCCCATTGTCATAAAAATAGGCAAACCGTAATATTAAATCACATGTACCCGTTGGTCGACACACATGGGCATCCCTAATATAAAATAAATCATAGAATTCCCAATAACTCAAGAGTGATTTTCATAACATTCCTTTTACCTAGGTTACAATTGTCCTCAGTTGCATAAATCCATCAGAGGATGGCTTTATGATTGGAACACTTAATGTAGATATGCAACAATCCAATCAAATGGATATATACGAAATAAGTCAAAGTGTCCCATACCACAAAGGCACATTCCACACACACATAACATGATATAATATAAAATAAATAAATGTGTCTGCTATATCTACATGAAATTAATCTGATGTCCCATACCACCAAATTAACTCCACATGTCACTCCTTGAGAATAGAAGTTTAAGACAGAGTGGCCAGTTCCCTCTAAAACTTAAACTCTGACATAAATTTTATTTATCTCAAAATAAGTTTTAATTTAAATTCTTATTTAGAAGATCATAAATCAATATCTATGCTATGAAAACGTTTTAGAGTATGTGTGCTGCTAAAGTGTGCAAGACTCGTTAAATGAAAGTGAGTAATATGATATTCTTCAAAGCTTGTTGTAGAGGTTGAAATGGCCTAACTCAAATTGGAATTGTTTAGATACCTTAAGATAGATGTCAGTACTTGAATTCAAAAATTATAATTTCTCTTTGAGTGTTTATAATTCTTGAAGATATTTCTTAAGAAACTAAGTGCAGTCTCTATTGATCTTTGATAATTAAGAATTTGTCTAGGTCTATGAAATTGATATATATCTTGAATCTTAGACGTTTAATAGGATCATTTAAATAGGATGTATCTATCTTTATTTTATTTTTCAAACAATTCTTGTCAAATGGTATTGGGATGTTTATTCTTGATGATTTGCAATTGTTTATGTTAAATTGGATAGTACTATTCTTGATGCTAAATTTATAGTATAAGAGTCTGAGGATGCTAAATGTTTCTTAACTTATTGAATTTGACTAAGTTTAACCTAAGGACATGATAGAGCTACTATAGAGTTGAAAGACACACACGGGGTTATTGATGAGGTTAGTCAATATTTGGATGCACGATATGTGTCTACGTCAAAGGCATGCTAGCACATATACCAATATGATTTGCATGATGAAAAGCCTAATATATAAAGGGTGCATGTCCATCTTCCAATGCACAATAATGTGATATTCATTGATCAGGATGATTTATGTGATGTGATTAGTTGTGACAGAAACCAAAGAACATCTTTGATCGAATGGTTCACAGCTCATCAATTGTATACAGATGCAAGTACCTTGCTATATGTTGATTTTCCTTGCAAGTGGGTGTGGCAGAATTCAGCTCTTTGATCATGGACTAAAAGGAAAATGGAAAATATGATCGGACGTATGTATAATGTTAGTCTGAGTGCAGGGAAATATGATCGGATCATAGGGTGGATAGTCGATGGGTTGTTCCATATAACCCTTTTCTATCTATGAGGTACAAAGCCCATATTAACATAGAAGTATGCTCTACCATTACAACCGTAAAGTATTTGTATAAGTATGTATACAAAGGACATGATATAGCTACTAGACACACACGGGGTTATTAATGAGGTTAGTCAATATTTGGATGCACACTACGTGTCTGCGTCAGAGGCATGCTGGCGCATATACCAATATGATTTGCATGATGAAAAGCCTGATATACAAAGGTTTCATGTCCATCTCCCGATGCACAAAAATGTGAGATTCAATGATCACGATTATTTGCGTGATGTGATTTAGTTGTGACAGAAACCGAAGAACATCTTTGACCGAATGGTTTAGAGCTAATCAATTGTATACGGATGCAAGTAACTTGCTATATGTTGATGTAGGTGGGTGTGGAATTTAGCTCTTCAATCATGGACTAAAAGGAAAAGGGGAGGACGTATGTATAATGTTAGTCTGAGTGCAGGGGAAATATGATCAGATCATAGGGTGGATAGTCGATGGGTTGTTCCATATAACTCTTTTCTATCTACTATGAGGTACAAAGCCCGTATTAATATAGAAGTATGCTCTATCATTACAGTCATAAAGTATTTGTATAAGTATGTATACAAAGGACATGATAGAGCTACTATAGAATTGCAAGACACACACGGGGTTATTTGGATGCACGGTACGTGTCTACGTCAGAGGCATGCTGGCTCGTATACCAATATGATTTGCATGATGAAAATCATGATATACAAAGGTTGCATGTCCATCTCCCGATGCATAATAATGTGATATTCAATGATCAAGATGATTTGCATGATGTGATTAGGTGACAAAAACCAAAGAACATCTTTGACTGAATGGTTCAGAGCTAATCAATTGTATACGGATGCAAGTAGCTTGCTATATGTTGATTTTCCTTGCAGGTGGTTGTGAAATTCAGCTCTTCGATCATGGACTAAAAGGAAAAGGGGAAATATAATCCTTGCAGGTGGTTGTGAAATTGTCACGTAGGCTGTAACGCCTGTGATTGACCGATGGCAGACCGGATGGCTATATCCGGGGTTCAGTGGGAGAGGACGCCCATGCGGAGTCATGGGTGGCCAGGCTAGTGTGGACGGCAGGCCACACACTAGTATAGCCTGGGGGATGAGGGGCAATCCTCATTCTTCCTCTATGGCTGGGTGGTGAGCCAGAGGCCGTCCCCTCTTGTGGTAATGCCCGTAGCGGCGTTACGGGAATGTAACACTGGTAGGTCTGTATGTACACTTGTCCGTAGTGATAAAGTGTGCAAGATAAAATTTGAACTTTGAAAATTACAAATATAGCCATGAGTTGGGATAAAACCCAGTTACAGAGTTCGGAGAAGCTCTAGGTAGCAAGACCATGATGGTGTGCTAGTGCTAACAGAGTGATTTAGTTCCGGAGTGATCTAAATCTAGAGGTTAGCAGTAAGACTAGTTTGGTTGGACAGTTTCATGCATGGGGGACGCCCTATAGCATTTTGCAAGCGTAGTCTTGCCTATGTTCAACATGCGATTGTGAGCACATTTTAGTTGCTACCATATGAATTTGGAAAATATATTACTTTCCTACATAAGCAATTGTAATATTGCATGACAGGCTATTTTGCTTACAAAGTTCATGTGCGTGTAAACCCTATAAGTCGTATGACCCCTGGGAAATGAGTGGAGCATTTCTAGGATTTAATAAGGTTTTACATGGCAATAGTGAGTAGTATCTCACTCCAGATGAGCCTGGTTGTTGTTAGTATCGGATCCGACATATGTAGTGTACATAAACTCGGCCTGAGTTAGGATAGAAGGCTAAGCCGGAGAGCTTAGTGGTACATCCTACTGTATCTGGTGAGTTTTGACTTAACCGGAGTGTTAAAAAGTAAACTCAAAGTCTAGGGCTGAACCGGAGTGTTCGGAGGCAGACATATCTTTTGTTAAATCGGAGAATTTAGCAAAAGATGAGCTTGGGGTGAACCATGGTACCCAGGAAAAAGCTCTTCACACTAAAATAGTGCACAATGATTTTAGGGTGATAAATATCCATCGCAGGAATGTTTTACAACTTTCCATAGATGATAGATGAAGACCATGTACTTTACGGAGTTAAAGTACATAGGTGGTGACTTCGGCGCCACATTTTTTGTAGAAAGTCACCAGTGGTGTGGTTAGGTCGGCCGAGACTCCACAAGACCTATGCACTAGTTTTTAAGTTGACCTCTATGATAAGGACGTCCAAAATTTCGTGTTGTAATACCAGAAATTGTACTGCAATGTGCAATGGAGGGGTCAATTTGTGTAGTCACTTTTTAGCAGCAAGTGACTTAAGCATCTTGTTATAGATGGTTGTATATGGTACTCCCACTCGGGGGAGGTACGCCATTGAGTACGGAGTTACTCACAGACTAGTATGGAGCTACTAGTGTGATGATAGTGGGTACGTAGTTACTCACTACTAATACATAGCTGCTAATAACATTAAGATCCTCGAGTGAAAGATACTCTAGATCAACATTTTAAATTACCGAACCACAATCCATGAGTATCGAGGTACTCATAAATATGTTGATGTTGCTCAAATCGAGGGACCGATTTGTTCGATGGTATGGAATTAGCAAGAGAGTAAGGTAACTTAAAAGTTACACATCACTAGTCCTAGTGAGTTGTCGAGGTCATCCGTAGTTTGATGATCCCCTCTACCTATCAGATAACATTCAATTTTGTAAGCCCTGGCATTTAATCCGTAGTGATTATGAGTTGGGTGTGAGATATGGTTATGAAGTTCTTACAAGAGTACTCGTTTATTTGCTAGTCATTGGTTATAGCTTGGTAGAGATTGCCACCTGTGATGGGTAGGTAGCTTTGCCGCTATGATGAGGAGGCAGCAAATAATGTTCTCATAGTTATACTTCATACCAACACCAAACAGGGATAGGATGAAATTCCTAAGTTCATCATCACGAAGTACTGTGATGTTTGCATTTATATTAAATGTATGATGTAATGAGACATTGGGCTTGTGTAATTACCATCAATTATTTAGCAACCTATGGCTTCGCAGCAAGCTCAGTCATTATCTGTGGATTGATAATGTGGTTATTAGTAGTTTGAAATTTTCTTGATAGATGGTACAACCCACCCAAATGATTCATAAGTGTGTAACCGCTTATGAAGGGTAATAATATGCAACAATGAAGCACTTTGTTACAAGTGTGAAACCACTGATCTGTTGCAAAGCATTTTATCAATAGTACCACCATATGTGCGTAGACACTATACCACATCTTCGTTGCAAGATGTTTAAAAGTTTCTTGGAAGGACTCAAGAATAAAAATATATTAAACACGGTCTAGACTTGTTCTTGGACCTATGACACTAGCGCGTAGTCCGCTTAAGAGTACAGTTTTTGAGGACAAAATACCTTTCTTGAGGGAAAGGAGGGATATCCTCAAATATCACATAAACTCGAATAGTTGTGTGAGTCCAGACAATACTTGAAGGGATATGTCTGGTAATAGCAACAAAGAGTTGTAAGTGAATGGATGTAATTCCAGACACCCGTAGTGGTGCAAGAATCTTTATCAAACATCTCCACATACTATATGGTCTGCTCGCATATATAGTATGGCATAAGAGATAAAAAGTTTGATTGTTATATTTGAAGGGAAATCTTCAAAAAGTTATATTTACTCTGAGTTAGAGTGGAGTTTAACCATCCGTAGATTGATGGTAGTTACAAACTCAACAAGATTCTAGAGCATATGCTTGTGTAAAGATGTTACTCTAAGAGAGAAAGTATCTCTCAACTTTGGAACTAATCCTTGTGATGCATGATTAGATTGGCCGTAGAGCTTTCCAAAAAGAAGTTTTAACAAGTTGGTGATGCAACATGGTAGCGTAGTCTACAAATATCTAGTAGTATAGTCTAAGAACTTGCGCTACTAGAGTGCTCTCCAGTACATTAGCTTCTGTGCTAATGACATGATGCAAAATAAGGCATGAAATTTGCCTTAAGGTTTTGGTTGAAATACCAAATCATGGCTTGTGTGAGCATGATCCTGTCTTTACAGAGGTCTGGCATGCTGTACGCGTACGCACTTTGTCACAGTCGCACCCACCTTCCTCGCCGGCACGTAATGCTAGTCCGGAGAGACTGGCCGTAGGTGCGGCGGGTAGCGAGGCGAGAGTTAGTCCGGAGAGGCTAGCCGAGTCTTCGGGGTATAGTTTTGATAGTCCAAGTGTGGGTCATCCTAAGATTCAGAAGACCTATGCACTAGTAAAAAAGACAGTTTTATTGGCCTAGTTTGTTTAAGAACGTCCAAACTTATGTGCTGAAATGCAGTAAGTGCCAGGTCAATAAACATGAACGTCTTAAGGTTGGAGAACTACTCCATCTGCTGGAAATTCCTCAAGGGAAATGGGAAAGCATTTCCATGGATTTCATTACAGGTTTACCCAAGACGAGTCGAGGGAATGACTCGGTGTGGGTGGTAGTGGACAGGTTAACTAAAATGGCAAAGTTTATTGCCACGAAGGAAACTGTTAAAACGCCAGAGTTGGCAAAACTCTTTATTGAACATCTCTACAAGCTATATGGCCTGCCCGCAGATATAGTGTCGGATAGAGATAGAAAGTTCAACAGTCATTTTTGGAGGGAAGTCTCGAAAGTTGGATACTACTCTGAGTATAAGTATGGTAGATCATCCGGAGTCTGATGGTCAAACTGAAAAGTTAACCAAATATTCGAGGATATGTTGCGTTCTTATGTTAGTAAGAAGCAATCTAATTGGGAAGAGTACTTGCCCTTATTGGAGTTTGCCTATAACAACTCCAAACACTCAGCGAGACTGGATTTACACCATTCATGTTAATGTATGGATTCCAGCTGAGATCTCCAATGGCTGTAGGCCTAGAAAAGGAGAAGATTCAATCTGTCAAGGATTTCCTTGAAGATATGAATGATATGCTCAAAGCTGTACGTGAGAGCATTCGTAGCGCACAGGATCGCGCTAAAACATTTGCCTATAAAGGACGCAGACAAGTGACCTTTGCAGAAGGTGACTGTATTTTTAAAGGTTCCTGCGCAGTCAGCAACCATGAAAACGGGAAAGTGTGATAAACTTTCTCCTAGATATTGCGGTCCTTTCAAGGTCCTTAAGATATTGGGGACGTAGCCTACAAACTTGAGTTACCGGAGAGTTCTCAAGTTCATCCTGTCTTCCATGTCAGTAAACTGAAGAATCGGTTCGCGGGTTAGAGAACGTAGTTTCTCTAGATATTTTGGTAGAATTGATCACTCCACCAAAGATACCACATGAACCGGAAAGGATTCTTGAGTATCGTGACAGACAAACCCGACATAAAGTGTCCCAGGAGGTACTTGGTAATGGACAGATAGGGATGAGAAGGTGGCAACCTGGGAACGCCGTAGTGCAATTTCCAAAAGGTTTCCCCAGTTTGTTTTCGAGGACGAAAACTCTTCTTAAGGGGGGGGTAATGTCACGTAGGCTGTAACGCCTGTGAACCGACGGCAGACCGGATGGCTATATCCGGGGTTCAGTGGGAGAGGACGCCCATGCGGAGTCATGGGTGGCCAGGCTAGTGTGGACGGCAGGCCACACACTATATAGCCCGGGGGATGAGGGGCAATCCTCATTCTTCCTCTATGGCTGGGTGGTGAGCCAGAGGCCGTCCCCTCTTGTGGTAATGCCCGTAGCGGCGTTACGGGAATGTAACAGAAATTCAGCTCTTCGATCATGGACTAAAAGGAAAAGGGGAAATATAATCCAACGTATGTATAATGTTAGTTTGAGTGCAGGTGAGAAATATTACTTTACGCATGTTACTTACATGTGCAAAGGCTATAAATCTTTTGAGGATTTACAAATAGTGAATGGACATTTGTATCTCTATTTTAAGGCTACATGTGAAGCCAGAGGAATGTTAGAGCGCTATGAGGAGTGGTATAAGTGTCTCTAAGAAGTTGCATTTTAGAAAACAAGATTCCATCTGTGTCAATTATTTGTCATTATAATGGTTTTTTGTGAGCCTGTATGCCCTGGACACCTTTGGAATAAATTCTCCACTGAGCTTTCAGATGATTTTTTCCATTCCTTGCAATAGAGAGGGTGTGCAGATGTTGGTGTTTGTCATTCTATAGCAAAGAATCAAGCTCTGTTGCAAATGCAAGACCTCTTACAAACAATATGGAAAGCGACTACATGATTTTTAAGGGTTGCCTGTTCCTAATAGATCAAGTGTTGCCACTGTCAACAATGGTTTGCTGATGGAAGAGATGATGTTTGATTCTGTTCTCAACAGGCTGATTTATCCGTTTCCATGGAAAAGAGTCTAAATAGTTGTCAATTAAGAGCATTTGATACTATCCTTGAGGCTGTTTCTTTGAACAAGGGTGGTGTTTTTTTCCTTGATGGACCGGGTGGATCAGGCAAAACCTATCTTTATAATGCCTTGATGTCTCGATTACATGGAGAGAATCAAGTTGCATTAGCATGTGCATCGTCTGGAATAATTGCATTATTACTTTCAAATGGTCATACAGTGCACTCACGTTTTAAAATCCCATTGGTGCTTAATGCTTCTAGCACATGTGGTATCAAAGCTAACATCCCATTGGCTGAGGTGTTGACGCTTGCAAGGTTAATCATTTGGGATGAGGCTCCAATGATGCATCGGTACACATATGAAGCGCTGGATAGGACATTGAAAGACATTATGCAAAGTGATACAATGTTTGGTGGGAAAGTTATGCTCTTTGGTGGGTGACTTTAAGAAAATCTTACTGGTTGTGCCAAAGGGATCGTGTGAGGATATTGTTGATGTAACGCTATGCCGGTCACATATTTGGAGATATGTGAATGTTTTAAAGCTCACCCAAAACACACGGGTTAGACAGAGTGCTTATGATTGTATAGAATAAGAATTTGTCAAATGGACATTACAAATTAGAGATGGCTCTATAGGCCATCCAAACAATAAAGGCAAAGTGGTACCACCACAAATGTTGATCTATGGGAACTCCATTTTGAGTTTGGTAGAATGGGTATACAAAGATCTTTAGAGAGTGGAGGATTATGTATACTTCTTTAAAGACCGTGCTATACTTGCACCACAAAATCTAGAGGTTGATGAGGTTAATAAACTAGCCTTGAGTGCATGGCCCGGTCTTGAAAGAGAATACCTCAGTGCAGATTCGGTTGCTTCTTCCTAGAATGACGTAATATTGTATCCCATTGTATACTTGAGAGAGAGAGAGAGAGAGAGAGAGAGAGAGAGAGAGAGAGAGAGAGAGAGAGACCTTAAAGTGTTATGTAAATGATTAGTGTAGTGAGTGTTATATTTGGTATCTGGGGTATATTACTTAGGATGGAGGTGGCAAGGAGATCATTTTCATTTGTTTATTAGTGATGGACAAGATATTGAAGGTAATATTTTTTGAGATTGCAATAATATAGGTATTATTATTTTCTATAATCTATTTAATATTCATGGCTCAATTGTAGACCCTCCATTATGGGAAGGACAAGCAACATCTCTAATTATCAAACTGTTAGAGAGCACCGATGTTTTACAGTATATATAAAAACCTACTTTTTATGTAGCTTTTGCGTTTTATTTAATAAATTGATATTTCTATTGATACATTCTTTTTGTGACAAGGAATATCTTTATTTTTTAGAACCCAGATTATTGCTAGGTTTGTATGGTCGAGACACTTACAACGAGAGCTTTGGGATCCTTGGAATTTACAGTCTAAGATTGCGAAAGATCATGGATTAACTTCATGTACGTGTAATGTATGTGGACTATGAAAAGCCTGATAGGTTAGATTTTTGAATCATAGGCACTGGACAATATATAATTTTTTGATTTGCTGTCTACAAGCCTATTCAAACCCCTTTTGCCTCAAATATTGATCCACCAAATGAGTTTTGTAAGGTTTTGTCATTTTCCTTATTTTTTTCCACGAAAATTATATCTTGTAGCAATAGCTAATGTTTTTATCTTAAATTTATTTTGCCAGATGGAGGCGAGGAGTATAGGCTTCCAAGGAGAGATAATCCATTTTCCCGAAGATTGTTTTAAAGCTTTGTTCAGGTGTGTTGAGATTGTCAACATTATATTGGGTTGGAATGCTAGCTGTATATTTACGCTAAGTTTGGTGCTTTATTCAAAGAAATGTAAGTGCTTTAGGAGCTTCTACATGGATATATATGGAAGCATGGTGTGTTTATATATAGGTTGGCAAGTTAAGGACCATGGGGCCCATCGTGGGCTTCGAATATAAGGCTTATCTCTACTTATCCTTCGAGGATGAGCGTTTCTTTTTTTTTTGAAATTGACTGGAATTAGAAAGTGCAACACAACACACACACCCATGCGTGCCATCGCTTGCATAACAAGGGCTTGAACCCGTGACCTTGGGACTCTAGAGCAACACCTCTCTTTACTGTACTAATTTGCGGTCGACAAGGACGAGCCCTTCGTTTTTATACATACAAGAATACTCTTGCCCGTCAGGGATAGATCAAGCCACTAGTTGAATTGAATAAAAGCTAGTTGGTCAGCAAACAGGAAAACGATGGCAACCAAAGAAGAGAGAGAGGGAAAAATAGCTAGCAATGGCACGAATCAACAAAGAGAGAGAGAGAGAGAGAGAGAGAGAGAGAGAGAGAGAGAGAGAGAGAGAGAGAGAGAGAGAGAGAGAGAGAGAGGGGTGGCTTGCAAGTAGCGCAAACCGGCAACAACCAATTCAGCGAAGAGAGGGAAAGAGGGGTCAGGTAGCAAACATAGCGCATCAAACCAAAAAGAAAGAGAGAATAAAAAATAAATAAATAAACGAGGCTAGCGATTTTTAATGCAACCAAACAAATAGGGAAAAAACTGAAGATGTCGATGTGACAACGAGAGAACAACGAAAACCAAAAAATTTATTTATTTTTTAATTGAAGAAAATGATTGAAACTGTTATGAGAATATATTTTAAGTCCTCTTTAAGAATATTATTTTTCCCTCTTGAGTAATTTGGGGATGCCTAGGTTACTCTTGCGTCATGCCGGCTAGGTTAATATCGTGGTGGGTGACACCACTATAAATATTAATACGTGCGGTATATGACGTATACTTGGGGCCGTCTATGATTATTTCAGTTAGGTTTGTATTGGCAGGGTGATCCCTGGAAGTACTTACGCCTGGTAGTCATGAGTTGGTTATGGTTTGTGCCTGTTTAATATTTGTGGGATTAATTTAATTATTAATTAGGCTTATATTTTCAAGTAAAGAAGATTACGAGGATTGATAAATAATGTCGAGGAGAATGTTTCTTATGTGCATCACATTTATTTTTACAAGCGTAGCTTGTAACCTTAGCAAATGATTTTTCTATTTTGAACTTTAGGAAAGATACATTTATAATGTGGAATTTATTAAAGCCTATGGCTTTACCCTAGTCCCAATATTTGACACTCTATTTTTGTAAAAGAAGAGTGCCGTGCTCTCTAAAAAGCACATTTTGTATATTTTGGGGCTATGGCCTAATTTTGGTGGAAAGGAAGCTAATAAAGAAATACTCTTGTGTGGGGGAAGGCCACGCACAAGGGGGGGAAGATTGCACCCAGCATGGTGTTGATGGTGATGTTTTTCTTTCTCTTGTCTTATGTTTTGTTATGTGCTTTAATTTTCAATTTAATTCAAGTAGTTGTTTTGATATTTGATATAATTTATGAGTTTTTGATTATTCTCTTCAAGAAGATTAAAGGATCCCGTTTCAGTGGTATCAGAGCTTTGGTGTAATTTAATTTTCTTGAAGGCGGTCAAAAGAGGTGAAAGAGACAAAAATCGAGGTGATTTTGGTAATTTTCTTGAATTTAAATTGAAGAAGAACACGTTTAGGGATTTTTGTTTATGTATGGATGAAATAAAGCTTGTTTTTAACCATTGGGTAATCAATCTCCATCAATCTATTGTCCAAAGGGTAAAACTAGGTGGAAAACCATTACTGGGTTTCCCAAAACCATAAAACCACCTTCCTCTTCACTAATCCTCTTCCTAATCTGTCTGTATGGATGGGTTTCAAAATTGATAGCCAATCCTGCTTAGCTTTCAAATTGCTAAACCATTAAGGGAGGAAGCAATCTATAATGGACGGTGTATAATTCACCAAGAGCTAATTTATAGAGAAATAAGCTCTCTGAGAGAAAAAAAATAAATTTTCTGAAATTGATCTTTTTTCTCTCTCCCTCCTTCATACCCCGGCGGCGAGCGCTGCGAATTCAGAGGGGGGAGGAATTTTTAGACCCCGCGCTTCTCTCTCCTTCTGACCTCTCTCCATCCGGCCGACGGCCTGTGCCCTGCGCATCCTAAAGGACAGCTTCATAGAATTTAATATATATATATATATAAATTTCCAATTGATTTTTTTATTCTCTCTCTTCCTCCTTCATACCCGGGCGGCAGCACGCTAATGTCTCCATTCGGCCGGCGACGCCGATGGCTGCAAATTCAGGGGGGTGAAATAATTTTCAGACCCTGATTTAATTATCTACACTTATTTGCGCTTATTGAGCCTTAAAAGCTTTGATTATTACAAAGCTTATATTAGCTAAAAGCTTTATAAGCTTAAATTGTTTATTTCTATTTTTATATTAGATGCAGTTGTGGGCGACTTCTTCTCAGCTGGTGGAAATTACTTTTACCCGTTGTTGGGAGCTGCGCTCAGATAAAGGCATTACAAGCTTTTAATAATAAAAGCTTGGATTGACTTAAAAAAGAAGAAGCTTTATTAAGCTTATTAATCAGCATAAAAGCTCCACAAATTTTTAAATATATATATATATATAATTTTTAGGCTTTTGACTAAGCTTTTAAAGCTTTCAAATAAGTTTTCAAATAAGCTTAAAGCTTAACAAATGAGATCAATAAAGTGTTTTATAAAGAAAATATTTTTTGACTATTCCTATCATATTTTATGGGAAAAAAATCTCATGTGCATATAGTTAGTTTGGATTTCTTCTACAGATTTTTAGAACTTACCTCAAGAGAAATTTTGAGAGTTGTCAAATTCTTGTGAATAATGTTGTTTTCTAAATCCTCATGAAGTACGAATAATATAAACAGCTTGTTAGTGAAGATATCATTAAAATGTTGCTTTAACCTACGACTAATTTTCTAATTTTAAAGAGTACATGGATTATTTCTTGAAAAATTATGCATTTGTGTATTGAGCTAACTTGGCACGACTCACATCTAGCTCGACGTTCCATATGAGATAAAAAAACCCTATCTTTTCTCTTGTTTTAATTTTTTCCTATTCCTTTTAATTGTCAGGAAATGGGTGAATATCCACAGCACCGTCGTACTATTCAGGAACAGCTTGATTCTCTCTATATTCTTTTGAATCAAGAACGAGAGCATCGGGACAACTTTCAAAGAAAGATTGAACGACATCTGTCTAGGAATGAACAAATATATTAAGAAGAAAGTTAAAACTATGGAAGCATCTGACATGCATAGCCCGACCAATGACATCGTATCCAAGCTGCCTATTGTCAAGTGTTTCAGGTGTAAGAAGATGGGACATTATGCTAAATCTTGCCCAACTAAAAAGAAGAACCAAATTGCACAAAAGGACACGCTTGACACCAAAGAGGTTAACACACTCGACACACTAACCAAAGGTGGAGGTATGTGTTAAAAAAAATAATTATTTATTGTATACAATTTCTAGTTTGCTTTTGTATCTATTTTCTAAATATTCTTTCCTTTTAGACCTAGTTAGCAAACTTTAGCTCCTGAAAAGAATTTTAGACACCATGACCTAACTAGAAAGATCGAGACAAGATTAGCAAAAGTTATCTTCAAGATCTAGTTGCCCAAATTCAAGTAAAAATGATTGCTAGACATTTCATAGAAGATTAAGACCAATTTGAAGATTCAAGAACCAATCATGTTTCTCCAGTCTTTGATTCAAGTTATCAATTGCTTCACCATCGAATTTAGTGATGATGAGAAAAGTAAAGAAATAGCTCTCAAATGACTAGAAACCAAGCTTAAGTTGTATACCAATCACAATTAGGAAGTTTATACCAATTCAAGTAAAGTTTTGTTTAAATTTTCAAGTGTTCTAGTTTAAGATCTATCCAAGTATAAAATTCTTTCTAGACCAAGAATTGCTCTAAGTCAAAGATATATTCAACCACAAGATTTAAACCCCTTAAGAACAAGATTTATTCAAGAATTGCAATTATGATTAATTAAAGACTAATCTCTCAATTTTCGCCCATTCAAGTATTTTTAATCTAAGCCAAGATTCATTACTAGTATATCAAGTTCTTGCTATCAACTAGAGCGCAAGATATCTATCTTTCTTCAAGTTCTGATTTCAAGTTTAAGATTAAGCTTAAGATCAAGATCCCCTTTAGATTTCATTGTTTACAAGTAAGATTCACAAATTCAAGAATTATCAACCTATTCAAAGATTATAATTTTTGAATTTAGTTAGACAATTACAAGATTAAGATCAAAAACAAATCTCGAGAATTCATCAAGATTAAGATAAAAAACAAATCCCGAGAAATTAGTTAGACAATTACAAGATTAAAATCAAGAACAAATCCCCGAAATTCATCAAGTTATTGACAGTAATGTAAGTGATTATTTTTCAATCTTAAGTTGATAAGAATTTCCATTTCGACCTAATTCATTTTTGGAATAAGACTTGTAGACTAATTTTGAGGATAGAGAAAAGTTATGTCAGAATGGAAGTTTCAGAGGAAATTAGCTACACCAGACTAGCTACACCAGACGTATCTATGTCTTCTATCTTTCACCAGCGAGTGTTTGTATGTGGAAGGTACCTCTGTGGTATGGGACACTTAGATACATTTCACATACGTTCACTTGTTTGGTTTTATTTTCAGAAATTGTTTGATGTGATGATCTTGTCCTCCACTTGTAAAATGAAACCATCCACTCATTAATTGCGCAACTGAGGACAGTTGATTCCCAACAAGGGGGACTGTTATGATCCATGTTAATTAAATATCTTTTGACATTCAAAAACCATCCTCCTCAAGAAGATGCAAAATGGATGCCCGAGAAATTTTTCCGAGCTTATCCTGAGATCCTTCATTCTTTTCAAACCCAGCAAACCTGCAATTGAGGACAATTGCAAACTCAAGCAAGAGGGATGTTATGAGAATATATTTTAAGTCCTCTTTAAGAATATTATTTTTCCCTCTTGAGTAATTTGGGGACGCCTAGGTTACTCTTGCGTCATGCCGGCTAGGTTAATATCGTAGGTGACACCACTATAAATATTAATACGTGCGGTATATGACGTATGCTTGGGGCCGTCTATGATTATTTCAGTTATGTTTGTATTGGCAGGGTGATCCCTGGAAGTACTTACACCTGGTAGTCATGAGTTGGTTATGGTTTGTGCCTGTTTAATATTTGTGGGATTAATTTAATTATTAATTGGGCTTATATTTTCAAGTAAAGAAGATTACGAGGATTGATAAATAATGTCGCGGAGAATGTTTCTTATGTGCATCACATTTATTTTTACAAGCGTAGCTTGTAACCTTAGCAAATGATTTTTCCATTTTGAACTTTAGGAAAGATACATTTATAATGTGGAGTTTATTAAAGCCTATGGCTTTACCCTAGTCCCAATATTTGACACTCTATTTTTGTAAAAGAAGAGTGCCGTGCTCTCTAAAAAGCATATTTTGTATATTTTGGGGCTATGGCCTAATTTTGGTGGAAAGAAAGCTAATAAAGAAATACTTGTGTGGGGGAAGGCCACGCACAAGGGGGGGAAGATTGCACCCAGCATGGTGTTGATGGTGATGTTTTTCTTTCTCTTGTCTTATGTTTTGTTATGTGCTTTAATTTTCAATTTAATTCAAGTAGTTGTTTTGATATTTGATATAATTTATGAGTTTTTGATTATTCTCTTCAAGAAGATTAAAGGATCCCGTTTCAGAAACAAAGATGCACCCCACACAGGGGAGACAAAAATGCAAGTTCGCCAACATTTTGAAGGTGAGGGGCTAGAACCTTTGCACAATGGCAAAGTTGTCTGTGGAGGCTGATTTGAGGAAGCATATCTGTAGGTAAAAACCACTTTTGGTGGGATAGGCATGGTTTTTGGAAGAAGGTGATGGTGGTTTTAGAAGCTTTTAAATAGATTAAAGCTTTGCTTTGAGATTTTAACTCTTGGACAAAGCTTTGCTTCTTTAACCAAAGGATACAAAGATGTTTTTCCTTTGTCCACAAAGCTTTTGAAAATTATTTGTACTATGCACGGTTGAAAAAACTTGCAGGCTTTACAGATTCAAAAGTATTTTACATGTTTTTATAAATTTAACTTGACAAAACTTATACACGAGAAGAGGCTTACCTCGCCTTGGTAAATAATTCCAAAAAATTTTGATTTTCTTTTTCCAAAGAATATCAAAATCTCTTGTACTTAGCCTTGCTTTGATAATCTTTTATCCAAATAATATCAAAATCTCTTATACTTGGCCTTGCTTTGATACCACTGAAACATGAATCTTTTCTCCAAGTATTTATGTAGCTTGCAATTCAAATAAACAAGGTTGTACACATTGAATTAACACACCATAGCATAGCATAAAAAGAAGAAAATACTTATCAAAACATGAATAAAAGCATTGGATACAATCTCCCCCCGATGTCTATGGCTCCCTATCTTGCACACGATATTTATGTCATATTTATATTTTTAGCCCTTGGAGTCAATAATAGCACCTTTTCCACTTTTGGGCTTTTGCTTTACATATAAACGACCTTGTCCAAAGTTTCTAAGGTTTACACATGACAAAACCTTTGCCCAATAATAAATACAAATGGACCTATACACACAACTACTTGTGCACACATGCACGTTAATAATCTTGTGCACGCATGCACATAAAATAACCCTGTTCACATATGCACATAAAATAACCTTGTGCACATACGCACATAAACTCTTGCCACATGATAGGCTACAAATGATAAATTAAATATTAATATGAAAATATCATGATTAGCACATAATTTCGTCTTCACACTACCGCTCAGTCCACGATCTGTATGACACCTCAATCGATACCCTCGTAGAGTGTGACACCTCAATCAACACCCTCACACATCTCACTACCTGTACTCATAGATATAATCCACATTAGCAAAAAAATCAATTGAACATATCAATCAATTCAAATGCTACCATGAGAAATAGGCAACAATAATATCAAATCACACGCACGTACCCACTAGCATGGCACACACAGCCATCCCTGATATAAAATAAATAACATAATTCCCAAACAATAACTCAAGATTGATTTTCGTAACACATGGTGAGCGTAAACTTGCCCACGGTATGAACTATTTCTAAGACCTTCCTCAAATTAGCATGCACCTTCCGTGGCCTCATTTTTTACCACACCACCTAATTGATCTACACTACCTCTATCCCAAGTGCTCAACAATGCCAATCCCTTGAGCCACAAAGGCCACCTAACTCCATTGATGCTGTGAGCATAGCCACCATGAGTAGAGTCCATTGCCATGCCTTTAACTATCTAATGATCTTGACTCCCCAAGAAAAGGATTGTTGAGTAAATGTCAAAAGCAGTAAAGAGAGTCAAAGAAAGTCTTCGTGTTAGAGAAGTGCACACACGCGATCGTACCTTTTGTCCTTTGCCGATGCACATCACTTGCATATTTCACTATGGGCATCATATTTTTGTCACTTCTCACATCTCACAACACACATGTACTAACCTTGTCGATGCCTTCGGGTCTTTGGATGGGGGGACCATGGCGGCCCTGTAAGCCTAGCTGATGGTACAACCCATCGCCTGGAGAACCATCGACCTTGCAGCAGGTACATCCAATGAGCTTCCATGCTTATATCCTTTGCTTTGACTCCAATTCATACATCAACGAGCTTCCATGCCTGTATCCTTTGCTTTGACTCCAATTCATCACACCAACACAACCTCGCCCTGGCTGATGTTTTTGCCACACGAAGAAGCCTTATCTCTTAGCATCACGTTGTGAGATCCATACATACTCTCATGTTGTGCCATGAAGATCTGGACCACTATCTATCCATGCGAATCACTCCATGGGGGATTGGAAAGTCTACGAACTTAAGACTAGTAATAGAGGCCAGACCATTCTTAAGTTTTGATAGCCTAGTGTGAAAACTAGTCATTTGTATATAAATCACTTTTGATAATACCAAGACACAATCATTCCCTTGCAATAGTTTTCTTGTGAGCTCCCCTTCTTCCCTCTTCTTGCATGCTATTGGATTCTTACATGGATGCTTATTTAAATAGGTTTGATTGGCTTATCCTTTCCTTGCCTTTTTTTGTGAGAGTGAACCATCACAAAGGACCATCTCTTGCTGCCTCCATCTAGGCATATAGAGCTCTCCTTTCACTCCTTTGGCAAAGAAACATTTTGGTATGACAATAGAGCAAGGATGCGATGTACGAGCTAGCACACCCACATAGGGAAGTTGCAGTTTGCACCTCTAAGGAAAGACCAAACGACACATACATTAGCAAGGCTAAGGTAAGCTCTTGACTTAAACAACATACAATTCCAATTGTACATTGTATAGTTACAATGGCCTAATCCAAATAGTCCTACCAAGTTATACAAGTATAAAAGGCAGTGCTAATGGTACATGTCCCAATGCGATGGACCATGTACAAGTATAGAGGGAGAAACAAAACGATGGGAAACCACCTTTTTTGATGCATCTATTTTGCAAAGTGGAGGAAGTTCTTACAAAATTCTCAACTTTTTATGAGTTTTACTTGTATCAAGCTCTCCGCAACCCTCTTGCCATCAACAATCATTCTACCTAATCACAGGTGGCAAAGTCAATTAATAGGTTCTTTTCTCAACCCAAATCTACAGTCTATTAGGGTAACGTGTTGAAACACATGCACCATGCCTTACCTGCAAGCTGGCATTAAAATCTATTTTTTCACCCAAATTCATCTTCTATAAAGATCTCTTGTCTCTTTCTTGGTCTAAAAACATATTATTCCACAACCTTCATACCCTAGTAAACATAGCCCTCATGATCGAATCCTTTGCTCAGAGTATGACAAGTTGTAGGGTAGTAGTGATGAAAAGACAATCAACACACTACATGCTTCAAAGAGGCAGAAGAAGACAAGAAGTAAAGATTTGGGAGTCCTTCTTGGGCAATGATCTCTTGTTAGCTAAGCTCAAGGGCATGTATATGTGATGAAGAGACAATTGGCACACTACATGCTTCAAAAAGGTAGAAGAAGACAAGAAGCAACGTTTTGGGAGTCCTTCTTGGGCAATGATATCTCCTTTTGCTAAGCTCAAGGGCATGCATATAAAAATAATGGTTACTGCATCGAAAGGTCGAACATTCACAATAGCTCATCACACTCTAGAGTGCTTCATGATTTGCAAAAAGTTGAAGGTGGAGGAGGCGGCCTTGACCAAGATTAGCCTCTGCAACGTGATCCAAACCATGCAATGGGGATCCAAACCTTCATAGTAGCTCACCACACTTTAGAGTGCTTTAGGATTTAAAAAAAGCCAAAGGTGGAGTTGGCCTTAACCAAGATTGGCCTCCGCAATGTGATCCAAACCAGGCCATGGGGAGTTGACCTCAAGCTATGTGTGGAGTATATGTCAACATATAACCCTGCCCACAATGACGAGCAAGATTATCATTGAAGGTCAAACTTAAGTCAACATGATATGAACCATGCCATGGGAGCCAATCTCGAGCTATGCATGGGGTATATGTCAATATACAGGAGGCTGGATTACCATTGAAGGTCAAACTCAAGTCAACATGATTTGAGCCATGCCGTGGGAGCCAATCTCAAGCTATGTGTGGAGTATATGTCAACATACAACCCTGCCCACAATGACGAGCTAGATTACCATTAAAGGTTAAACTTGAGTCAACATGGTTTGAACCATGCCATGGGAGCCAATCTCAAGCTATGAGTGGAGTATGTGTTAATATATAACCATGCCACTATGACGGGATGGATTGCCACATCAAAGATCAGACTCAAGTCAACATATACTTGAATTTCAAGCTTATCAAGAATGCCTTGCATCTTTCAACAGTGGGTCAGAAAGTTCTTGCATCCAAAGTTGAGAAAGAGGGAAAAGTAGGCATTATGTAGAGTGCAAGGGGCAACTCAAAAAAGGTTTTTGAGAATGCCTTACATCTTTTGACGGAGGGCCAGAAAGTTCTTGCATCTGAAGCTGATAAAGGGGAAATGTAGGCCTTATGTAGAGTGAAAGGGGAAAAGGTTTTGAGTATTACCTTATCTAGAAGCCCCTGTAAGAGTTTCACAACCATTGTAATGCTAATATGGCTTTGAAATATACAAAATGGCCAGTGCACAATTAGCTACTCTTTTTGGACTTTCATGGCATCACCCTCGTATCGCATATTGGTTGCACACTTTGGGTTGACGTTTCTTCCGAATTTCGTTCGTGATGTTGTATAGATCTTTTCTCACTTAATAAAAGTCTCATATAGATCTTTTCTTACTTAGTATAAGTCTGGCTTTCTCCCATCCTTTCTCAATATCTATAGAGTTTTCATCATGAAAAATACTTGTTTATACATGGTTTTAGAGTTTTCATCATAAAAAACACGTATTTATGCATGGTTCTTAGCGAGTAATTTGTTAAGAACGTGTTATGACATAGATCATGTAGTTATGATATAGTAAAGGCTTATGCAAATTGGTACTAGGAATCATGTAGAGAGAGGATAGAGAAAAAGAAGGAAACCTACCTTGCACTTTCGAATCATTGGTTTTTTCTGAGTAGATGGAAATCCTAAAGATGTAGCAGAGACGTCCTTCATTTCCATTCAACTTTTCTAGATGATGAAACCCTAAAACTCTTGCAAGCAGGTAGCTGCAACGCCAGTTGGTGATTTGCTCCATTTGGCTAGACATCATCCACACTGTACGAGGATGTAAAGAGCGCCTCACAAGCGACTCGGAGTAGGTGTAACAACGTCCAGTTGCTTTCCTTGGCGTGTGCCCTTTTCCTCCTCCTCCCCCCATGTAGTCTCCCTTGGAGAGCCGGCCCCACCAAGTAGTTTTGTAGTTTGCTTTTCTGCAATTATGACTAATCCCAAGTAGTTTTGTGGTTTGTTTTTCTGCAATTATGAGTTTGGAAAAAAGAAAAGAAAAGAAACGCCCCCACACAAAAAAAGGAAACACACTTTTTTTTTTCCTTTTCAGAAAGAAAAGCAGAATATGCCGCTCGTGCAGTTCTTGCCCTTTTTTTCATCGTCTTCTACATGGCCGTTTTCTGCACTCCATGCATCCTGCAGCAGATTCTTCCCATCAAACAAGGGTAAAAGGCTTTGTAGATCTTCTCTGCGTCGCGATACCGTTAGTTTTCTAGGGTTTTCTCAGCATACAAGCCCTAGAAAGATGTATTCTGTTTTTGTGAGAAGAAACATGCAGTGCCGTGAATCGTCACATCAGCCGGAATCAGAGGAAGAACAGGCTACTGCTAATAATCACCTCATGCTGGTCTCCGATCTGGACCTCACCATGGTACCTTTACAATTTTCAATGCATTTCGTGGCATTTGTCTCTACATTTTTCATGTTTGTCAAGCAGGTGTTCATTGGTTCGTGCCTTGTATTAGGAAACCTGTAAACCCTATTTTTTAAAGTGTAGCGACACACACGCGCGCACACACACACACACACACACACACACACACACACACACAGTTTCAATGTGTTTCATGGCATTTTGTCTCTAATTTTTCATGTTTGTCAAGCAGATGGTCATTGATTCGTGCTTTGTTTCACGAGACCTATAAACCCTAAATTTGTATGTGTAGCAACAACAACACACACACACACGCACACTTTTGATGAATATACATATGATGACATCGAAGAGTTTACATTGAAGAAAGACGTCAAGCTTGTTGTGATTTGATGTGCTTGAGATTACGTGTGATTATAAGGCTGAATATTTTGCAGGTTGACCACAAGGACCCATCACATACCGCATTGATCAACTTCAACTGTCTGTGGGCAGCTGAATATGCTCACAACTCCCATTTGGTTTACTCATCTGGGCGGTCGATACAGAGGTACTCAGAACTTCAGAAAGATGTCCCTCTTTTGACTCCTGGAGTACTGATTCTATCAGTGGGCACACAAATCCGATTAGGGCCATCCTTGGAGGTTGATAGAGAGTGGGAGAAAGAGTTAGATGATGGTTGGAACCGAGACATTATTGTGGAGGAAGCCGTGAAGATCCCCAGCCTCCGCTTTCAAGTATGCCTTGCTTCACACATGATACATCTTAAAACCATCAAGCCATAATATTCCTTCTTTTGCTTCAAAAAATCATTGTACGCGTGAAATAAAGGTTCAAGTGTTGGATTCTCTGCACTCCTCAGCAATCAATTGATCCAGACGTTATGCCAACCAGGAAGAGCCAGACCAGGGACCCCATAAGGTGAGCTTTAAGTTGGACAAGGAAAAGGCAGAAGACATACAAAAGGAGCTTTCAGCAAGGCTACTAGAGCGAGGGGTAATGACATCTTACTTAATTTCTCGTGATTTTAAAGGATTTTGCACGATTTGTACAACTTACAAGTGGTATGTTGCGGTCTTGCAAAGAAGCAAGGGCTTGAATTGTTGCTATGAAAGTGGTTTCTGTTTTAATTGCTTATGTTTGTTTCTATCTGTGGCTTCAATGATGCAGCTCAAAGTTAAACTGCTGTACAGTAGTAGCATAGATCTTGATGTGCTGCCTTATAAAGCCGGAAAAGGTGAAGCTCTTGCATATCTTCTGAAGAAGCTGAGCCAAGAAGGTGACTCATATGGAAATGTTCTTGTTTGTGGAGACTCGGGCAATGACATAGACCTTTTCATTGTGGATGGAGTTCATGGTGTCATTGTAAGAATTTGAGAACTGTACGTCTTGGTTTGATGCACGTAGTTCATAGCATGTCAGTAGGAAGATATTTCAATTTTATTCACACTTTCTTTTGGAAATGGTGAGAATTCAGGTCTCAAATGCGCAAGAAGAGCTTGTTAAGTGGCACCAGTCTCATGGTTCGGGCACCAAAGTGTTTCATGCAAGTCAGAGATGTGCAGGAGGCATTATTGAAGCTTTGGAGCATTTTGGCTTTGGTCCACATTTGTCTCCAAATGATAGAATCAACAACAACTATGTGCCATCTTTCTCTTCATCAGAGAAAGGCTCTTTACCACCTCCCGGTAGGGTCCAGAGGGAAGTTGTTGAGTTCAACTTGTTCATGATGAAGTGGCTTCATGGGCAGGTACCAAACACAGAAGAATCTTTTCAACGACTTGCTGGAGTCATTGTGAGTGCAAGGCCTTCAATGCGATTTCATACTGAATTGTGGTTTTTTAATGTTTCACACGTTGTTTCCCTTTGCCTATAAACATCTACAACAAGAAGCTGTAGAAGGTTAGAGTAAGAATCTTGTTTTTAGAAATACAGATGTTAATGTCGATTGCAACTTCATCATCATTAACTTCTTGGCAGGGTTTGATATTATCTGGGCAGTGTTGATGCTGAGTTTTCAGTACATTGTCTGGTTGCTCAAGTAACTGTGTATAATGATGCAAGTTCAAGAGAAACTACGAACTGTCTCCTGAATCCAGTTCTCTGCTAAATGGGAGTCATTCATTGCCATGGCATGCACTTGATTCACATTTGCTGTTTGAAGCTGCATCTAGTACATACTGTAGTTTGTAAAGATCATTGGGTTTTGACTGGCTGCAATCAAAAGGTCCAAACCTGGCGGGCGCTGCACCTTCATGCAAACATGCACACCTGTACACTCCTACCTGCATACGTGCACACAGGCATGAGTGCATGTATGTGAATGCATGTGCAAGCATGGATTATGCGTAGAAAAAAAATGTTGTCCAAGCCGATGTGATTCTGGAGTGTACCTGTGTAGGGTTCATGGATTAACAGTAGAAAAAAGATTGAAGTTGTCATCATGGCCAATGATTGATTAAGAGGTTGAAGTTGTCATCGTGGCCAATGACTATGGGACAGATGGGCGAGCAAAAAAGGAAAATGGTGTACTTTTTTTGAAACTGTATCATGTCAAGCATACATACATTTCTATCAGGGTCTCTTTGTGGTAAGGTCCAAATATCTGGAGGAAAATGTTGTGTTTAATGACTGGTGTTTAATGACTGGTGGCCCTCTTAGAGACAAGGCCAGTGGATTGATCATGCAGGAGTTTGATGGCTCATCACATAAGAAGCCTAGGCATGAGAGCTTCTAGTTCCACCAAGCAAGGCCGGAATCTTCAATATTCCTGTCAAATTCTGTTATGTCAAAGACAGGTGCACTAGCGTGGGGTCAGGCTGGAGGCCAGACATGGGTGGAGATGTGGGAAAGTGGAGAGGACTCTATTGGAGCAACCACCTCATCTCTTGGATAACCCGTCAACTTTCCCCATACTGCTTGTAGAGCAAACCAAACAAACATGAGGGAGGATAGGTGTTTCTCTTGCGGTCATAAGGGCCATATGAGGACGAGTTGTCCAAAGGCAAAGACCAAAGCAGCTCATCTGATCGAAGTAATAGGTAACCCTCAAGTTCTTTTGGCGCCATTGGTCCTTTCACCAGCTTTGATCAATGTTTTGGAGCAAGCCCACAACCAAGGTGAGAACGAGGATTTTCCACAAAAGAAGGTTTAAGCTCAAGGATAAAAGCGTTGAGGCCTAGGCACTTATTAGGAGCTTTCATGGACCTTGAGAATCATTAAAAAACCCTATGGGGTCTGGGCACCCTGCATGGATGCGTGGGAACGTGTGGGCCCTCAAGGTCAAAAAAAAGCTAGGTGCCCACTTTGATGAGGTATTTTTAATAGCTTGGACACTAAAAATGGCCAAATTCTCTTATTTATAGAGACACTGGCTAATGAAAGCAAAACGGGGATATTTTAAGCAGCCAAGGCCACTTTTGGAGAAAAGGGGACAAGCATGGACTAAATGAAGCTGGCCGACTCCATCTAAAAAGAGGATGGGCTGAATCGTAAAAAGCATGAAGAGGGGCTGTTTTTGGGGATTCGCACAGGTATACAGGCAAGCTGCTGTTGTTTAACTCTCTGTGTGTGTGTGTGTGTGTGTGTGTGTGTGTGTGTGTGTGTGTGTTCTGCACTGGCCATACTCCCTCTTCTCTTGCCTTTGACGCTAGTTGACAGCTGTGTGTTGCACCTGCCCTTCCACTGGCCACCTACAAGCTGGCCGACTGCAGCTGGTTCTCTCCCACCTTCCCTCGGCTGGTCGCCTGCAGAAACTGGTCGTACAGTAGGACCCTCACAAGGGACTGGCTGTACAGCAGCAAATCTTACAGTTGGCTGACAATGGCATGGTTCTCTCTCTCTCTCTCTCTCTCTGGTGCCAAAGTCCACAAGGACTTGGCCGATATCCTGCACAGGCCATGAGGCTTGCCGCCTTGTCTTCAAAGGTGGCTAGGGGTACTAAGTACCCCTTGCAAGGCATTGCCCATGTTAAAGTTGCCTTGGGGCTGGCGGTCTTCTACATGGAATGCAACTGAGTGCCTATAATGCATCTGTTGCTATGGCATGACATCTACATGCATCTACAGTGGGCTAAGAGGGTTGACTTGACACTCTTAAGGCTGGGAGATTGACCTACATAGCTCGTGCTTGACATGTCTTGGATTGGGCTAACAAAGGGATCATGGCGTACGACAAATATATCCTAAAAGGTACTACTTCTGTACATGATTCTTGCACTGTTGATGAGCCAGTTTGTCATCGTGTACCGCAGTGCATGGGTGCACGTGGCATTCCCTCCTGCTTAGCTTGGTGGCACGTTCAGAGCTTCGAGATAGTCCACCAATAATTGTGGATACTCGACGAAGAATTCTTCATCTAGCCAAACGGCTTCATGGGTCCCTCGATCTTTGAACTTTGCATAAAATTGGCGGAGACGTCGTCCAGAACCATGCTTCTAACGATGTAGAAGGATTTGCTCAGGCCCTGTCACCTTAGCTTCATCAACCATTTCTGGCTGCAACTCTTTTGGAACATTCTGCAATGAAGGTCCAACATAAGCCTTTAACCAAGAGATGTGGAAGACATTGTGCATTGTCCAATTGTCTGGCAATCTAAGTTGCATGGCGACGTCGCTTATCCTTATCTTCTTTATGATGGGAAAAGGACCAAAACTTCTGAATGACAACTTTGGACAGCGCTTGTTCACTTGCTTGAATCTTTGCTTCATAATCCTTAAATATACCCATTAACCTTCTTTGAAATTGACGTCTCTGCGTGACTTGTTTGCCTGTCTGGTGTAAGCCTCATGAGCTTTGGTAAGACGCTCTTTGATGGACTCAATGATGGCTGAAAAAGTTTCAATCGTCTTGCTGGTTTCCAAGGAAGGAGAGATCATCTTCGTGAGAAAGGATGAAAATCTTCGACCAAAGGCTGCCTCGTACGGAGTTCCGCCAACACTGGTCATTGAGAATCGCCTCTACCAACGGGAGATGAAGCTTCCACTTTGACCGCTGATCATGGCAGTATGCTTTAAGCACTTCGAAAGCCAACTGATTTTAAATCTCGATTTGGCCGGATGGAATGCACTGGACAATTGCAATTTGGTACCAAAGTTGTCGAACAGAGCTCGTCGAAAGTGAGATGTGAACTTTGGATCTCGATCTGAAGTAATGGTCCGTGACAAACCACAAACTCGATATCAATGTCGGAGAAAGAGCTGGGCTATATCTTTTGTTGTAGTCGTCTGTTTGCATGGTATAAGCATACAAAATTTACTGAATCTGTCAACTATCGTCATACACTGAGTATTCCGAGATCCAGTGGATTCGGGAAATAAAATCCATTGAAATGTCGTGAAATGGATCCTCAGGAACGGGCAATGGTTGAAGCAACCCTGGCTGTTTGGTATGAGGTACTTTCACTTTTTGACATATGGAACACTGAGAAACATAGTTGTACACACTTGTGCATCTTCGGCCAATAAAATGATCTTTCCAACTTCTCTAAGGTATTGTTGATACCGCGATGACCACCAACGAGTGAATCATGGACATCATGGAGGAGTGTCGGTCTTTTCTCACTGAGAACACAAAGTTGACCCTTGTAAAAGAGCCAACTGTCCTAAATGGTGTAATGACTCGGTTTTGAATAAAGGGCCATATTGTAAGGAGCTCCAAATTCTGGACAATCTATATACTGTGTCTTCATAGTGTCTAAATCTTTTCCTTGTATCTCTAACATAGTGGATTCTTGTATTGTCTGAATACTACCTTAACGACTCAGAGCATGTGCCTACGGGGTTGTTCTTACCTTGTACATACTTAATCATTCCGCCAAATTGTTGGAACAACTGACTCCACCGGTGCTGTCTATCGCTCCACTGGGCACTTGGCATAGTTTTTAACCACTTCAAGGCCAACTGTACATGGCTGTAGAAGAACCAATGATGACCAATCTCGAGCCTATGCACTCTTCCCAATGGATGTAGGAAGGCTGCAAATCTGAGGTTGAGAGAAGGGGCTGATTGGGACTGTTCTAGGCTGTAGAAGAACCAATGATGACCAATCTCGAGCCTATGCACTCTTCCCAATGGATGTAGGAAGGCTGCAAATCTGAGGCTGAGAGAAGGGGCTGATTGGGACTGTTCTAGGCTATGTATGAATGCTGATGTTGAGTTTTACCTTCACCAAGTGGCTGTAGCAAAACGATGCAAACAAGGATGCTGAAAACTGTATGAATGCTGAAAACGCAAGGTGCTCTGAAGGGCTGAATGCTGTAGATGTTGCGTTTTGTTGAATGCAGGCTAAATGCTCTAGCGTTGATGCTCCTATATGCTGATGGATGAAACGCTGATGGCTGATGTGTTGAATTCTCGAATCGCTTGGGCTGAAGGCTCCAAGCGTTGGGGTCTTCTGGTGTAACATGCGGAAGCTCTGAAGTCTTCTTTCAGCCCTAAACACCACTTAGAACATGCTGACGCAAAAACGCAGACAAAAGGGAGAGTAGAGAGAGAGAGATAGCTGGAAATTCAGTATATTCATATGGTACAAAAAGGTACCCAGTCTACAACCCGCTGGTCGGCTGGCTACAGAGCTGGCTGACTGCATCTTGTCCTGGATAAATGGGCAAATAATGTAAAAATGCCCATTAAATGCTATAAATGATGGGAAAATACGGGATAAATTCTAGATGTTATTTGAAGGCTTCTGCAATGGATGAATGCTATGCGTTATGGAGAGTGCTTTCTAATGCAAACCCTAAGGCATGAATGCATCTCTTCAAGTGGGTTAAGGGACTTGGACTGATTGACTGACTGTCAAAGGATGAGGAATGACCTACGTAGCTCGTGCCTAACTTATCCTGGACTGAGGATTACAATGGGGTCACGACGTACGACAAATATCATCCTAAAAGGGTACTAATAATATACAATGTTGCACTGATGATGATGAGCCATCTTGTCACCATGCAGTACAGTGCAGAGTGCATGTGACATTCCCTCCTGCTTAGCTTGGCGGCAAGGTCATGGCTTCCAAGTAGTTCGCCAACAACTGGGGGTACTCTTGAAAGAACTCCTCATCTAGCCAAACGGCTTCGTGGGTACCTCGATCTCGAAACTTCGTATAGAATTGACGTATCCGTCGACCGGAACCATGCTTCCAACGATGAAGAAGGATCTGCTCAGGCTTGATGACTTCTGCTTTGTCTACCACCTCTGGCTGCTGTTCATTTGAAACATCAAACACTTCTAGTCCAACATATGGTTTTAGCCAAGAAACATGGAAAATATCATGCATTGTCCAACTGTTAGGCAACTTCAACTTCACGGAGACATCACTTATCTTTTTAACTATCGGGAAAGGTCCAAAACTACGGAAAGAAAGCTTGCGACAACGTTTTGCCCACTTGTTTCAATCTCTGTTTCATGATGCGCAGATAGACCCAATCCCCTTTCTTGAAGTGGATATCTCGTCTAAACTTACTTGCCTGTCTGTGAATTGAATAATGGCCAGACTCAAAATTGAGGGTCAAACTGGGTTAAGTACCAAACTCTGCGGAATCAACATACTGATCTTCTATGCTATCTAAGTCTTTTGCAGAGATGTTGAGAATGGTAGACTCCTGAATGGTCTGGATGCTGGTCTTTCTACTAAGAATATTTGCTACTGGGTTATGCTGACTAAGGATGTACTTGATCATTCCTCCAACCTGGTGGAGGAGCTGACCTTGTCTAGTGTGCTGATCACTCGACTGGGCACTTGGCATCGTTGGGAGCCACTTAAGTACTTGGTAGTCTGTGGGCGACTGTGAAAATGCGTCCATAAGGAATAGGTTTCAAATGTTTGAGTACTGACTGCTGTTCTAGCTTGCCCTTGAAAGTCTTGGAAAGTTAAGAGGGAAACTTGCTAGGAGGTTCTGTCCTAGGGACCAAATTGATATGATGATCCACAGGACGAGAGGGTGGGATATTGGGTGGGAGATCATCCTTAAAAATGTCTGAATGAGAAAGGAGATCTGCTAACTGAGAGACTGAAGAGGAAGATGAGACAGCGGTTATCGATGAGATAGAAGCTGTCTGAGCATAAACCAATGCTTCTTCCGTTCCCTTGCGGATAGCTCGTCGGGCCTGGAGATGAGAAATCATAGGAATGCCAAGAATGCTTCTATCCCTCCCGGATCATGACAGGCTCAGGGAAACCTTTAACTGACGAAACCACTGGATTCCTAAGATCATGTCACATCCCAAAAGAGGAGCGACAATGAAATCTCGTTGGAATGAGGTCTTTTAAACCTGAAAAGAAAACTGTTGAGATATGTGAGTGCGGAGACCAGGTGTAAACCCGTTCCCAGAATTGTCCATGTCAAAAAGGATTATGAACTGGCGGCCCTTGGCAGAGCCATAAGCTCAGATTAGGCTTTTCTGTGTGGTTGTCGCTCACCCTCTTGCTTAGCATCAAGTACCATGGATAGCATGAGATGCATAGAAGGTAAGATCTGAACCGCATTGGTGGTTGCGGCAATTGTGGCAGAAGGCTCTTTGGAGGCTTGCTTTGCTTGTCTTTTTGGACAATCCCTCTTACCATGCCCAATGGTATGACAGAAAAAACATCGGCAATTGTGACAAATGTGGCAGAAGGGTCTTTGGAGGCTTGCTCCGCTTGCCTTTTTGGACAATCATTCTTACCATGCCCAATGGTATGACAGAAAAAACATCGGTTTTCTGATACTGTCTTTGCTCCTCTGAAGGAAGATAGCCTCAGTAATGCCTACTTTAGCCTTTTCCTCAGGGGCTTTTTTAGGCTTGGGTTCCTTACCCCCTGAACTAGAGCTAGGATTGTTGTCTGTCTTAGTGTCTTTAGAAGACGAATTACCCTTCCTCGGTTGGGGTTTGGTGAACTAAACTGCGTTTGTTTGGGCTTGCCTCCGTTCATCCTCATTTCTTTATTTTGAGCAAGGGTCAAAGTCCAGTCATATGTACTGGGTTTAAAGTTGCGAACTGTGAACCGGATGTTGGGATCTAATCCACGAATGAATTGATCCATCTTGGCCTGCGTAGATAACCCTAACTGTTGTGCTAAAGGTATAACCTTTCAGGAAAACTGAAGCACTGGTAACCCGTTCTGTTTGAGTCCATAAAACTCGTCTGCCAGGCCGGTCATATACTAGGGCGGGAGAAATCTGGTCTTTAGGTCATGAACAAATGTATCCCAGCTAAAAGCTGTGACACCTGTGGTCTGGTCTGTATGAGGACTAGACCAATGCTGCCACCAAGTGACTGCCTCACCCGTAAGGTGGGGAGCCGCTATGTGGACTCTGTCATGAGGATCTGTAATCCTAGCTAATGGAAAATGAGTAGTAAATTGATGAATGAACTGATGAACTCCTAAATGATCACACTTACCATCATACTTACTAAAATTTGGTTGACTTCGAATGACGATGGTCGATGTCGCGGGTTGCTGGCTGGTGGCACCTAAGGCTGGGGAAACTGAAGAGAGGTGCTGGTATCTAAGATGCATGGCCTCCTTTTCCCTTTGGTGCTTGAGTAACATACGTTCTTGATCGAGCTCCCTTTGGTGCTTCCGAGTGGCGAGTTCAGCAGAGTGCTGGTCGGCTGAATATGATATGAATGAATGAATGAACGATATGCTGAACTATTTATACGGACACTTGATGCTGGTCGACTGACTACAGAGTTGGCTGACTCATCTTGTCCTGGATAAATGGATAAATAATGTAAAAATGCCCATTAAATGCTATAAATGATGGAAAAAATACTGGATAAATTCTAGATGTTATCTGAAGGCTTCTGCAATGGTCTATATGCAATGGATGAATGCTATGCATTATGCAGAGTGCTTTCTAATGCAAACCCTAAGGCTTCTACTGACTCTACATGCATGAATGCATCTCTCCAAGTGGGTTAAGAGACTTGGACTGACTGGCTGATTATCTAAGAAATGACCTACGTAGCTCGTGCCTGACTTATCCTGGATTGAGGATTACAATGGGGTCACGACGTACGACAAATATCATCCTAAAAGAGTACTAATAATGTACAATGTTGCACTGATGATGATGAGCCATCTTGTCACCATGCACTAAAGTGCAGAGTGCATGCGACACAAAGCCATGTCATATGTCTGAGGTTCAAAATTTCGAATGGGGAACCGAATGTTTGGATCCAATCCCCGAATGAACTGCTTGAGCTTCTCCTCCTTAGACATCTCCAATTGTTGAGCTGATGTGATCACCTTGTTGGAGTAAGCGAGCACAAGGAAACTGTTCTAGGTGAGTTTGTAGAACTCATCTTCTAGATTTATCATGTACTGCGGAGGTAGAAACCGGGTCTTCAAATCGGACACAAAGGTGTTCCAATCATAGTTTGGTAAGCTAGTGTAGGGATCTGTGTGCAAACGGGACCAATGTTGCCACCAAGTGACTGCATCACTTGTGAGGTGGAGCCGCCAGATGGATTTTGTCTTGGGTTTCTGTGATTTTTAAAAGAGGAAAGTGGGTTGCTTCACAGTCTCGCTCTGTCTTTTTAGTCATCCATTGACACCATTGTTCTATTGAGGAACTTTGTTCTTTAGGTGTCTCTTGTTGGGCCAAGGTTGCCTGCAATTCTGACAGTTTTTTTTCCATATGCACTCTTTCTAGTTGAATCTGGAGTTGCCTTATTTGCTCCTTTAGCTTTTGGTTGTCTTCGTCTTCTTTTTGCGGAAGCATTTCTTCGAATGGTTCTTCTTCTTTAGTGATGTCTTCGGAGCTTGATGCCACTGTGGATGGGCGAGTGGTTTTTACCAAACTGAGCTTTACCATCCACAGGATCTCCTCACCCTAGGTTGCCTGGTTGAATCACCTCCCAAGCTCTAATACCAATGTAGCATGTGCCAAGCTAGGACCATGTGAAACAACGAAGCCTTTCTTTAAACCTAAGTTTAGTGAGTGTTTAGCAATCCTTTAAAACAGCATATATGAATCTGAAATAGATGTAGAGACGACACCAGATGGGGTCCCGAATTACCCATTGAACCTCCCCCCTCCCCCTCCCCCCCCCCCCCCCCCCCCCGCGGTCATGTGCACAGTGTGTCTCTACCGTGTGCTACACGCACACAAGACTAGCTTCGAGGTATGGGGAAGCTTGGAGCTAGGAAGGCTGATTGGCGAGCTGAGTTAGGGATAGACTAACGGGCAGGCACCCAAGTATGGACGGGCGGGCGCCCAAGTGTGGACGCCCGATGACCGGCCAAGAGCCTATAAAAGGGTGGCCGAGGTTAGTCACTTGTCATATAGAGTCTCGCGTGATTTGTGAGAGCTCTATGGTCTGGAGCCTGGATCTAGTGCAGACGTGCACCTGCTTTACGCAGTCGAGGCCGGCAGCAATCTCGAGGCCCACGTGAATCAATTGATTTCATGTCAGTAAATCCATGTCCTTGTGATTCAATTTTGTATCCCAAAAAAACTCAAGAACTCAAATCAAATGAGTTTAATGAATTTTAGTGCAAAACTGACATTAAAACTCCTCTTGATTAACAAGAATAGAGGCTATCACCTTTTTTGCTAATCATAAAAACCATAATTTTTAAGCAAAAGCCTCTTAATGCATAGCCCAAATGAGATGCTAAATCTTACCAAAACTTGCACAACTATATCCAATCAATGTATTTTGCACGTGGGCCTCGAGATTGCTGCCGGCCTCGACTGCGTAAAGCAGGTGCACGTCTGCACTAGATCCAGGCTCCAGACCATAGAGCTCTCACAAATCACGCGAGACTCTATATGACTAGTGACTAACCTCGGCCACCCTTTTATAGGCTCTTGGCCGGTCATCGGGCGTCCACACTTGGGCGCCCGCCCGTCCATACTTGGGTGCCCGCCCGTTAGTCTATCCCTAACTCACACGACACCCCCCCCCCTTTGCAAGGAGAAGTATTTGCTTTATTTCTTATTTTGGAGGATTGTATACAAGCTGAACTGCGTCCACAAGACTGAGTGGACAAACTGACTGACTGACAAACGCAAGGACAAAGTGACCAAATGCTAGGCAGAACTGTGCATAAGCTTTAGGCGACTGTGTAGCGATCTTCAAGAGAATACACCAGCCCGAGACTGAGGGTAGGTGTGCTGAATACTCTCGAAGAGACTGAGCTTCTTTGCCTTGGGGCTGAGAGCACAAGTATGGCTGTAGGTATGCACAGGCAAGAGCCTAGGCACACATGCTTGACTTCTAATGGTAATCTCGGATTTATGGACTGATCTGAACATGCCCTTTTATATGCTTCAGGGTGCCCAGTCGGCTGCCCTTAAAGCATGTCGGTTGGCAGTAAATGTCCACGACTAGCTTAAATGCCAAGTTGGCTGGCTACTAGACTTGGCCTACAGGAGCCCCAAGTCCACGGGTCGTCAGCCTGCACAGGCCATGAGTCCTGCCGCGTTGTCTTCAAAGGTGGCTAGGGGTACTAAGTACCCCTTGCAAGGCATTGCCCATGTTAAGGCTGCCTTGGGGCTGGCCCCCTTCTACATGAAATGCAACTGAGTGCCTATAATGCAGCTACTGCTATGGCTGACATCTACATGCATTTGAATGATGAACACTTGCTGAATTCTCCACAGTGGGTTAAGAGGGGGAGACTGACCTACTTACCCCGTGCCTGACATGTCCCGGACTGGGCTCACAAAGGGGTCACGGTATAGGACAAATATATCCTAAAAGGTACTACTTCTCTACATGATTCTTGCACTGTTGATGAGCCAGTTTGTCACTGTGTACCACAGTGCATGGGTGCACATGACATTCCCTCCTGCTTAGCTTGGTGGTAGGTTCATAGCTTCGAGATAGTCTGCCAATAACTGTGGATACTTGAGGAAGAATTCTTCATCTAGTCAAGTGGCGTCATGGGTCCCTCGATCTTTGAACTTTGCATAAAATTGGCGAAGACGTCGTCCAGAACCATGCTTCTGCTGCACTCTCAAGACTCAGGGTAGGAGAGTGGTGGCATTCATGACTTCAATGCTCAAGATTGAAGGATGATATACAAAGGCATTGCGTATGGCCATTTTTGGGAGCAGAGATAGAACCCTACTTTACTGATTCCTGCCAAGGCCATGTTTGTATGATTAATTTCAAGTGAGGTCTATAAGAAAATATGACTTGTGCTCTCACACAAATAACGTAACCTTCTGCAAGACAGTACTAAATGCAAGAGATGTTTGCAAACCAGATTACAAACTGATAGCGTCTGCCCACCTGTGCACTTTGGCAAGGAGATTTGATGGCAATCTCACAACCATCCGGCCGCCTATGGCCAACCCTAGTGTCTAAACTGGGGACTGTCGGGGCACCCAGGCATGCTTAACACACTACAGCTACTCCACTTAAAGGGTTCCTTACAAAATAGAGCAACCCGTCACCCACACAGTCACAATGACAAGGTCGCCTTGCCACCCTCTGCACTGACATTACCAATACCATTTTGAGTGCAATAAAACCAGCATATTCTGCTTTATTCAGTATTTGTACTCTAGTTTTACAAAGTTCCTTAATGTTTTACAGAGTGATGGTGCAAGAATGGTCTCTCCTTGGGGGTTTGAATCAAGTTTGGCAGAGTCACTCCAAGGAATAAGGCAAAAGCATGGGTCAATGCAAGGCCCAGAACCTCGCATCTGGTTTGACAACATACATGAACAGAAACTGGCTGAAGGAGTTCATCTTGTGACTTGGCAACCTTGGGAGCAATTCGCAGGTATTATTTGTTGTTTGAGCAATCTTGACTTGGTTTATAGAGTGTTGCATGACGGACTTAATGAGAGAGCAGACATCCACACATGCACAAAGTTGTATCAACTCAATTTATGTTCTATTGCTGGAAAAAGGCCAGTCAGAACATACAATATGGAAGCACTGCTGAGAATCAATGCTGAAGTGGTAAGGGAAAGAGGAATCCTGCAGTGCTGTGGTGAGGTCCTTTCATGGGCAGCATGCTGGTCGGTCAGCCATGATTGGTCACAGTGCCCAAGTCTATCCATACTGTGACCACTCTCTCTCCTACCTAACAAATTGTGGCCCACAAATGACAGGCTTCCCATCAGAAGTACTCCTTACAGTACATAGATGAAACAATGCAAGTAAACATACATGGTGTACCTACACAAGATACATGGCAATGGTGTTTAGTAAAAAACTAAAGAGATCGAGTAGAGTCTACCTCATGGCTGATGCCCATGCTGGTGATCTTGTTAGCAACAAGTACATGCCCTCTGAATGATCTTCCAACCAAGTGGGATAGTTGTGAAGAAAATCCTCATCAAATCAGACAGCGTCATGTGTGCCTTTGTTGTGGAGCTTTGGAGAGATACCACCACGGACATATGCGGTTCTATGCTTCCCTCCCCTCCCCCCACCTCTCTCAAAAAAGTGAATGCTTATATTAAGTATTGTAAGTAATATCAGAAAGGATACTCGCAAAAGACACTGCAGACAAAACCAAGCAGGGATGCTGTGGTTGCAAACTACCGTAGAAACAGTAGCAGTCAAAAAGGGGCTCTGTTCCCAAATATGCATGAAGGTATTGCATTTGTATTCTGCAGTTTTGAAATCTGGAGGAGTCCTGGATCTTGTCCCAAAGGGCACCAAATGCATGAGCAAAATCAGCCTATAGAATTGATAAGACTGGGAGTGGAAAGACTGTATACCTTCAATGGCCTCTATACATCGTGAGCTTCAAATCTGCTAAGCCTTAAAGTTCTCCCCATATTATCTGCTTTGACTGCTGCCTGGAGTGGCCTAAAGCCGTTTCAGTCCCTAGAAACGTGTTTCTCCGCTTCAGGACCCCATCTGTTTCCATGGCCGTTTCTCGTTTCCCAAGTGATATTGTCACAAGAAACGGCCGTTTCCACCCCTAAAAACTTGTTTCCCCATTTCCATTCCGTGAACGTTTACGTTCCCGTTTCTTGTTTCTGGTGACTATGGCCTAAAGGCTGTCTGTGCGTGATTTAGATCTACATTGGAAATAAAACCACTTTCTTCGTGCGGAAGAGAATTCAATAATGGTTCCTTGTTAGGCTTCAGGCAACTCACTTGGAACACGTCATGCATTATCCAAATAAAAGCTCTCGGAGCTTCACATTATTGTTGCCAATCAGCCCAAATGATTACAAAGAGTCCGAAGCTGCAAAAAAGTGTTGGGTTTAACGTTCAAGGTGTTGTTTGATTAATGTCATGCCATCGCTCCTGTATAGAACTAGGGTTGCGGCTTTTCTCAAAAGGTCTACACTCTGGTACTCTTGCATTAAATACAGCAATGTGAAGCTTTTTTTTTTGCCATACCAAGCTAACCCTGAATTTCCAAAATAATTCAAACAAAAATCGTTTCGATTGGCCCCCAATGCTTCATGCCATGCAAACTCTTTCCTTGTACTCAACATCTTTCGTTGTACTCAGCATCAACCTTGTGCTTATGGGCTTCTTGGTGTACAGTGTACACCTCTTCAGCCTTAGCAATCCTTGCTTTGACTAATGTCCATTGTGCGGCTGCCACCTGGCACATTCCTTAAGGATCTAGTTTGAAGGTGCTTCTTGGAAGGTGCCACATATGGGCTCTCTCAAGTATTGGCATTGCATGACCTTTTCATACAAATGAAAGAACTTCTTTCCCACTTGCTGTTCTGCTAATTTTGAATGCTTTCATTTTTTAGAGAAAGTGTGCCTATATAAGGGTAGACTTTGGAATGTTGATACTCACCCAAATGCCCATCAAATGAGAATCTCTCGATTCTCCCATTTTGCGAAGTTTCGTCACAGCATCCCGCCCAATTGCCTGCCATACCGCAGTCAGAATCCAAGCTAATTCGATGGGACAGAGTTAGGGGTTGAAGGAAGGGATCTTGTTAAAATTTTCTTGGAATCTTCAGAACAGCCATGTGCACGGGGTTCTTCAAACCTGGTGAATGTATTCGAATTTGGGACAGTCATGCAGCTCTTCTGTCTCCTCGTCTTGGGAGCCATCAATAAAGCTCAGCAAACATGTCAAATGTGAGTCTTGTATGCGTGGAAAATCCCCACAGAGGACCTAACATAAAAGGCTTGCTAAGTCACAAGATCCCCTGAATCGACGAGCTGTGACAAAGAAGAATTCTTCACATTGATAAACAATGGATTGTCTTTCAAAAGCTCAAGAATTGCTTCTCATGTTGCGTTGCTGATGGGGAAGAACAAAGATGTCATCTAAAATGACAAACAAATGCTCACCTAGCAAGGTTTCAATGACCTACAACACAGTTTGGTTGAAGGTGGCTGGTGCCCGAAGGACGTTACCACAAACTTGTTTCAGCTGTGACAAATGGACACTTCATTCTTCAGATTTAGCTTGGCACCGTGCTGAAGAAAAACTGGCTGACTATTGCCACCTTTGTCTTGGTGCATGTAGAACTACTGTACCATAGCTTTACTTTAGTAAAGAATTCGGGGGCATCCTTGCATTTGTAAGCCCCAACTGCTGGGAAAAGAGCAAGCACATCAGTGGAATAGATTGTATGAGAAGATTGGCATGGCTGCCTGATCAGCAGGCTCTTCACATGTTAGTTCACTTCAGGTGAGGTGTGAGTGCCTTTCTTGCCCCTTTCTCATTGACAATTTGAGCCTTAAACTCCTCTGTTGGATCATGTGGATAAGAGGATAAATGGTTGCCTTTATACATGTGGATAAATGGTGTGGGGATGATTAAGAGGATGACATCATCCATGATATTTTGTTATAAAGCTACATTTATTTGGGGCTGAATCTAGACACTGGAAGAATTGGGGATTTCTATGGCTGAGCTATGGAGTGCAGTTGTAAGGGTTAGGATTTGAAGAGTTTTAAGGACTATTGCTTGGCCTTAGTTGAAAGGGTTGTTTGCAGGTTGTGGATATGGAAGACCTTTCTAATATCACGTAAGGGGGGTATTGGCATGTATGGAAATGTTTTCTTGTGAGGTGTCTTGATTGAGTGAATCAACGTGTAAAGTGAGTCAGTGTTTATCAACAGTTGGATGAATGATGGATGCCAAGAGTTGTCTAGAGAGAGAGTGACTACTAGCTGTCCCACAGGTGTTCAGCCGACACAAATGTATTGTGATGAGGATCAGGGTTCCCGTGGCATTTTAGTCGGAAAGTTGCTAGTAATGTAGAAAATTAATTAATGTTGTGCACATTTAATGTGTTACAGGAGGGGAAAGAAGGGGCTACTTTGCAACTGCCATTCTGATTGCCAAGGTATTATGCATACCCATAGACTACATCTAAGCTCCAAGTGTCCTAAAAGCAAAGCTCTTTTACCAAGGCATTGTTTTTGAAATGCTGATCGTTGCTGTTGGTAGCAGGCTGGTACACCGAATGGGCTCGAGTGGCGGCATTTTCATGAGACATCCCGGAAGGGGAGCTGACTCAAAACCTATGTCAAAGTAAAGATCTTGTAAGGACTAAACACAAGGAGTGCTATTAAAGAAATCAATCTTAGAATGCAAATTGATTTTGCACCCTTTCAAACCTATCTGATATGGGGCTGCCATGCCAACACCATTTGTTGCCATTATATTTTGTAGCATTCTTCTGTGCTGATATTGGTCAGCTGCCCTATGTAAAACTTAGTTTGAATATCACCATTTAGAAGGTTTAGGCATTCCAAGATGGTGCATTATAGCATACAAATCGAACAACTCATGCCCCTCAAACCCACATTTATTATTATAATTTTCAGTCTCAACAACAGAAGACGTTTTGCTTTTGAAGCATTCTAAGTTTGTAACACTTGGGGTCTTTACAGACTTCACCCCTGTTGATTGGAAGGAGAATTCCAAGGCTATGAGGGATGGATGGGTGAGATCTCCCCTTTTTATAGGCAGGGGTTTGTGCATGTGCTGTTATCCATGCACAGCTAGCCCCTTAACCTGTTCCTGTAATTGATGGTTTTGGAGCTATGGAAATAAATGCTTTCATGATTTTTTCCATGGTTGCTAGGCATGATAACTTTCGTATCTTCAACCACGAAGCATGTACACTCAATAATCTTTATCCTAGTGATTGGGTAATGATTGACTCTACATTGTGAAGGCATGAAAATACGTGCAGCAGCTGATTTAACTAAAAGGAGACATTGTGTACGTGTGAATAGGAGACATGTACATGTGAATAGGAGAGATGGTGTAAATGTAAGTAGTACTCCAAACTTTTGTGAAACAAAAAACTCGAAAGCATTGAATTTTTTTGGGACATGATATTCAACAATTGCCTCTCTTTTAGTGTACGTTTGAGTGGATTTAATAATGGTTGTACAAGCTTCCGATTGTGTAGATGTACTCGACGTATTGCTTTGGTCTTGCAGACCCTTGTGGTTTTTTTCAAGTCTTTAATACAATTGTCTTTTTCTTTTCTTTTCAGGCCTTTCATCAGGTGATCCTCTTGTATTAGACTAAAATTTTGAAGTATATATGCTTTCTTTCTCTGCTATGTTGAAGTCATCAAAATATTTTGAAAGGTGGACATCGTTTGTCTTTCATTTTTACTCTAGTTTTCGTTGATTAAGTCGGCAAGCTCCCGTTAGATCCCCCCCTTTTGCTCGCGTCGCCTACGCCCTCTTTCCCCTACCCACTGCGCGCCTCTCCCCCCCCACCCCTTTGCTTCGCTGCCCGCTCCCCCCCCCCCTTTCTTAGCTTCGCTGCCCACGTCCCCTCCTTTCATCTTTGCGCTGCCCGCCTCCTCTCCCGCTCTTCGATCCGCTGTCTACCGCCCTCCCCTTTTGCTGCCCCCCCTGTTCGCTCCCTCTGTCTGCCTTTTGCCCCCTTCGCCTTCCCTTTTTTTTCTCTCTTTTCTTTTCTTCTTTTTAATAAAAATTTTTAATTAAAAAAGTAAAATTTAAATTAAATTTGTATTTTGTATTTTTAATTGTTATTGTGTCTCCACTTGGATTTTTTTTAAAAACGTTGCCTAATTCATCGTTTCTCAGAGCCGGTGGAGATGACCATTGCGGCCTCACCAGTGAGGGCTCTCCCACATGAGTCTCTTAGGATCTTGGGGCAACCTGTGGATTATAGTTTCTTCCGGTGTCTTCCGATGGAAGGGACAAACAGGTTCAAGGGTCTCTCTAGACTCTCTGTGTGCCAGAGAATGACGCGATGATCTTCTCTTTTCCATTAAGCGGCAACCCCCAAGATAGAGTGGGATCCAGAGTCAGTGGCTGTGATCATTCAGGATCAGGCAGTTGACCTATCACATCATCTGCAGGATCTTCGCATGACTGACATTCTTACTCATTTATGGCCTCTGGCCACCAGGATGGAGCTTGGTGGATCAACCCATAGAGACCAGGGAGGGGAGATGGTGACCTCCAGCTTGGAGGTGTTGCTTTTTGTGTTCATGCATACCTCTCTCGCAGTACCTCTCCCCCCTTCTTACATATATCTCCATTGTGATCGATGGAGCGTAGAGTATGCATACTGTCGCGCTTGGGTTGAGTGGTAGTACATGGGAGGGTAGGATCCACGCCCACTTGGCACGACTTCGCACCAGGACAGATTGACTATTCCCCAGCTAAGCCCACGCCCAAGACTCTTCGAGTGGAGGGCAATTCCGGTAGTTCTGCCTCACATAGAGATTGATATGAGGATTGTCTCATGAAACATTCAGGGCTTAGGGGGACCTCAGTGCTTTCAGGGAGCTGTCCTCTGGCACCGTATCTCTTTCTATTTATCGCCGAGGGCATGAGTAGGTTTCTCTCCGCCGCCCAGGAGATTGGACTTCAGGGATTGCGCCTTCTTCTCCGCACGCAAGAGGTGTTGCTGGATTCAGAGTTTGCAGACAACACAATAGCCTACCTTGCTGGGGATGTTGGGAATCTCCAAAGATTCAGAGGTGATAGAGATTTTTTGCAATGCATCAAGAGCACAGATCAACTGGCACAAGTCGTATGGTTTTTGGGTAGGCTCAACACCCACCTCGACTTGGTGAACAGTTGAGGCTTTCCAGTGGATCCCGAGGGGCACTCCAGTCTGATACCTCAGTTGCCAAGTTGGCATTGATATCTCTTCCGAGCAACAGCTCGCTCCGCTAGTCACAGCCCCACCGGCAGGTGTCTAGCGACCAAGCTCATGCCAGGGATGGGAAATTTACAGTAGCATAGCTGCTTGGCACATCTAGCGTGCTAGATGTAGCAAGGCCATCGAGGGCACCCACACTCCGTTGACTGAGACCATCAGGAGCATATGGCTCGACATCATTCACACCCTCCACGGTCAGTGGGGGAAGTTGCAAGGAGGTTCTGACCGCATGCGGAAGCGGCGGGAAGCCTTCTTGAGACTTTGGAGGCCCAGCTGGCCCTTTCCTCACAGATAGAGGCGGTGACCCCATTTAGCATTAAAGACCATCTGTATGGTTGTCCCCCCCCCCCCCCCCCCCCCCCCTTATGAGATAGCCTTCTCCTCATAGAGCAGCCAGTCGGAGCAGAAGCATCTCTTTCCCTTTGATCATTTGTCTCCTGCCCTTATATGAGGTGAGGCTGTATTTAGCCCATCGTGGTTGTACTTAGCCCTTTGCGGTTGTTTTTTCTTTAACTAATTGAAGATCTTTTTCTTGGAAAAAAAATGAGGAGATTTTTCTATGGTTGTGGTGATTGGAGAGTGCAAACAACACGTGTGAGCCCGCACATTCACAAAGCAATAGAGTGAGAGATACTCACATACCCATATAATATGGGAGGAAAAAATATATTGATGTTAATAATGGGAGGAAAAGATATATAGACAATTTATTACCATCTGTAAAACAGGCTAAAATGGTCAAGAAGGTGAATTTTACAGTCTAGGATAGGCCTTGTGTAGAGCATCTTTGAGAGCTTAACAAGAAAGAAATAAAAGGTGAACAAACTAAAAAGAGCATCTTCGAGAGATTTAACAAGATAGAAATAGAAGGTGAACAAAACATACCCACAGACAAGATAGATCAACGTAACATAATAGTATGCCCAAGGAAGCACTAGCGGGCTCTTTTGGTTAATTGTGCTTGTACTAGGGCTACAAGCTCTCTCTTTGTCAAGGCAATAGGGTTAAATGTGATCGAGAACACCATCTTTGGAGGGATGAGAAGGTAAGATGAATACGCTTCCTTGGATCCTTGGTTTATGAATGTTGTGTCTCTCGTAAATGTCTTAAGACAAGATTGTGGACACCTTTAATTGCAAGTAAGTGTGACTTGGGGTGGAGGACTCTCAAGGAAAAATCTAGTTGGGGATGCTTGTGCCTCCTCCCCATTATCTGGCTCTTTAGCAAACATTCTAGAGGAACATTGTGAGGAATGGTTGGCCATTGTTCTCACACCTTCTCCCCCCTCTTATGAGTTTGCTCATGAATTTTTGTAAGAATCGAGCCACATAAATTTGGTCCACATATTCCATGAACAAATAGAATAATATAATGGATATCAAAGAATAGCATGGTTCTCAAACTCAATCTCATGCATGTTCCATGCTCCGATTATTCGTAACTTCTTATGGCCTCGTAGAGGTGCTAACTCTCTCCTAGCTTCAATCCGAAGTTGTGTGATGACACCGTAATTTGACCCATGAAAACCATCAGCCATGTAATATATGTATCAAGTATCTTGGTATTTAGATAAAACCATCACTTCGTGAGTGTGAATGTGTGTGTGTGTGTGTGTGTGTGTGTGTGTGTGTGTGAGAGAGAGAGAGAGAGAGAGAGAGAGAGTATTAAACATTTATAAAAGACTAAAGGGTCTATAAGAATGAAATAAGTACATGTAATCCATGGATAATTGGACGTGAGAAACATTAAAAAAAAAGATTGTCTAGGAAAATTGAGCCCACATAACACACTTTATGAGTGAGTGAGTGAGTGAGTGTGTGTGTGTGTGTGTGTGTGTGTATGAGAGAGAGAGAGAGAGAGAGAGAGAGAGAGAGAGAGAGAGAGAGAGAGAGAGAGAGAGAGAGAGAGAGAGAGAGAATATTAAAATCTATGGAAGACCTAAATGTCTCAAGGGAATTCTATGGAAGCTTCTCACACTCATAGTAAACCTCAAACTTCCTTGCAATACCTATATACAAAGCTCAAATGACAACCCTAATGCTCACAAGCACCATGATAGGGATTCCAAAGAAGCACCTTCCATACAGAAGAACATAAAGCACCGACATGAGGTAAAGTAGATTGCAAAAACTCACAAAGTTAAAAACTGGCATCATGTAAAAGTCTATTGAGTGGAGAGAAAATGAACATATGTCCACAATCTATAGCCCACTTAAATGAAGATTCCATTTGAGACTTCAATCCCCAAACAATAATGCATAAGCACAAACATCATTGATTAGTTTTGTTAGCTCTTGCATCACCCTTTGGCTTGGCTTCCTCTTCTAGATTAATCTCCATTGTTTCCCTTTAGGTCTTCATCCCTCGGATAGGCCATGCAATTGATTTTTGATGATAGCCACTCTACTTGAGATACCGATATATTCAATCTTATAAAGTCACAAGATATCATTGTACAATGTGTTGCAGAGGAGGATAGCTCGGATACCACATCACTCATGGGATTTAAGATTGTTTGGATTTTGGCCTTGGGTGGAGGAGCGTGAGTGGAGCAAGTAGAACTTAATTAGGAAAGGGTCTACTCATAGTCTTGTTTGAATTTAAAAACTGGCATCATGTAAAAGTCTATTGAGTGGAGAGAAAATGAACATATGTCCACAATCTATAGCCCACTTAAATGAAGATTCCATTTGAGACTTCAATCCCCAAACAATAATGCATAAGCACAAACATCATTGATTAGTTTTGTTAGCTCTTGCATCACCCTTTGGCTTGGCTTCCTCTTCTAGATTAATCTCCATTGTTTCCCTTTAGGTCTTCATCCCTCGGATAGGCCATGCAATTGATTTTTGATGATAGCCACTCTACTTGAGATACCGATATATTCAATCTTATAAAGTCACAAGATATCATTGTACAATGTGTTGCAGAGGAGGATAGCTCGGATACCACATCACTCATGGGATTTAAGATTGTTTGGATTTTGGCCTTGGGTGGAGGAGCGTGAGTGGAGCAAGTAGAACTTAATTAGGAAAGGGTCTACTCATAGTCTTGTTTGAATTTAATTAGGGCATTTGTTTCCCTTTCAGTAGCCTTCATGGCGGTGTCAAAGTCTTTTGAAAGCTTGTTGGCAACTATGACTACTTGAGATACCGATATATTCAATCTTATAAAGTCACAAGATATCATTGTACATTGTGTTGCAGAGGAGGATAGCTCGGATACCACATCACTCATGGGATTTAAGATTGTTTGGATTTTGGCCTTGGGTGGAGGAGCGTGAGTGGAGCAAGTAGAACTTAATTAGGAAAGGGTCTACTCATAGTCTTGTTTGAATTTAATTAGGGCATTTGTTTCCCTTTCAGTAGCCTTCATGGCGGTGTCAAAGTCTTTTGAAAGCTTGTTGGCAACTATGACTACTTGAGATACCGATATATTCAATCTTATAAAGTCACAAGATATCATTGTACAATGTGTTGGATAGCTCGGATACCACATCACTCATGGGATTTAAGATTGTTTGGATTTTGGCCTTGGGTGGAGGAGCGTGAGTGGAGCAAGTAGAACTTAATTAGGAAAGGGTCTACTCATAGTCTTGTTTGAATTTAATTAGGGCATTTGTTTCCCTTTCAGTAGCCTTCATGGCGGTGTCAAAGTCTTTTGAAAGCTTGTTGGCAACTATGACTACTTCTGCTTTGACTACTTCTGCTTGTTGGCAACTTTGACTACTTCTGCTTCTTTTGCTTTGGCCTTCTCTCAAGAGTTGTCATGAGGCTTTTCTTTTTAGTTGTCTAGTTCATCTTGGCTGCTTGCAGCTCTCTAAACTTCGTGTTCCATATCTCCTTCTTGTGAGTTTTGTTGAAATCTCTTCTCTTCTTAGTGATCTCTTCTTGACCTCTACCTTGACTAGTTAGTTCTTAATCTTGTTAGCTCCTGTCTTTGCTTCTTTGAGCTCTCTTCTTCTAGTTTGGTTATCTTTGTTACTTCCTACCCCAGCCCAAGCGAGAATAGAATTATAATTGGCTCGGGGAACTTGCCGATTACCCACATCAAGCCATGCTCCAAGATGCAACTTTCGTTTGGTTGCTCCACTCCCTCATTTGTTCTGTCAACATGCCACTCATTAGCATGTCACTCACTGTGGTGCTCTTCACTACAGTGCTTGTACACACAAGAAGAGGAACTCTCTCAATCACTCTCACAAGTAAATGCAAGCATGGAAGAGGCCACAACACACATGCATGAACTCTCTCTCTCTCTCTCTCTCTCTCTCTCTCTCTCTCTCTCTCTCTCTCTCTCTCTCTCTCTCTCTCTCTCTCTCCCCCACATGAGTTATACAAGTGTTCTCTTTGTATTATGTGTAAAAGTCCCACACAATGACAAATCACTTATATACTTGGTTGTGAGTTCACAGCAGGATGGACACTTCTTAAAAAGTACCAAAATTTTACTTGGCTTATAATCATAACCTTTACAAACGTTTCAATAAACTTACCATTACTACAGACTCTTCGAAAAACTTGTTTAACTTGTGCTAATACAAAATCCTTTTAAGTTGTGCCAATACAAAATATACTAGAGTGATGATTATAAAAGTGAGCTCCAAAATACAAAATACACTAGAGCGAGCATTATAAAAGTGGGCTCCAAAATGTGTTAGCATGCCTCCCTTCGTGGTGTAGGTTTTGTCCTTGGAAACTAAACTAATCGGAGCAGATTTTCTAGAGCTTTTTATCCTCCCACAAGTCTCCAAAAACATCTTTTTGCTTTTTGATGTGAGTGTCGTGGGGTAGAAAGTAGTAGTATGGGGTCCAAAAGTTTGTATCGACAAAATGTCACGAGGTAGTGAGGTGACATCATGTAACAAATCCTTTGAATCTAGCCATGGATGCTTGCTTCCCTTGGCCCTATGTTAAGGTTGAAATTGAGGTTGATGAAGTCATCCCTTTGCTCTCTTTTGGTTGGTGGTTCATAAAAAGCACGTGAAGCTTGAAGGATCTATATGTGCTATTATGTCTACATCTGGTAAATACTTCCATTGCTCTATCATTTTCTCTATCATGTACTCTATTTAATACCTTAGCTCAGGTGGTGTCAAACTTTGTTGTTGGCTCAAAGAAAACGAATTTATAGTTGACACGAGGATCTTGTTTTTTTTTCTTTAAAGTGCTTTGAACTCTTTCCAATTCCACTTTATCTAATTGGGAAGTAAGAGGGTACTGTGGCACATAAAAATAATAATTATAATACTCCTTTAGCCAAAGATACTTTGTCTTCTAGTCTATTTTTTCACCCAAAAGTTAGACCGTCACGAGTTTATCTTCGTAAAAGTTGAGTTGTTTGTGCTTTCAGGTCGCTTCTAGATGTTCTTGCTTCCACGTGTGGAAGCTATACCATCCGTATGACAACCTTGATTTCTAGAAGTTCAAACAATGTTCTATGTGTGGAAGCTATACCATCAATGTGACGACCTTGATTTCTAGAAGATCAAACAATGTTACATCAATCGAGGCAAGTCTCAAATTCTGTGACATGTTTCCATGGATCTTGGTATTCTTAGTGCACAAACTCTTACCAATCTGATTCTGTGACATGTCTCCATGGATCTTGGGTCTTCTTAGTGCACAAACTCTTACCAATCTGATTTTGACATGTTTCCATGGATCTTGGGTCTTAGTGCACAAACTCTAGCATTGGCCTCTTGGTTGGGTATTCTCCTTGCGTTATGAGATCTAGTTGTTTGAGTTGATTGAGGTAGCAAGTATGTGTAAATAATTGGACAATGAAGCACTTTCTATCTTTGGCTCAAAAAGGGGTGTGCTAACCTTGAAGTAGAGCTCTTCTTCTTCTTGCACCTTTGTTTACTTTGGTCCCTGCTTCCTACACATGTTGCTCTTCAGAGACATGTAAGATACCGTCATCCAAGTTGAGTATGATAGCTTGGGACGACTACTACATGGCCAACTATGTACTAAATAATCCTATATGGAGGGTCTGGTATCAACTTACTATGAGATACATACTATCAACATAATAGCTTAACAAGGAAAGCCTAGAAAGGAAGTTAGGACTTACACCAATGCAACTGGCCCCATTCTAAGTTAGGATGGCTGACCAAAGGAGAGTCCAGCTAGTTGGCATTGTACCGAGTGAAAAGATTGAGATAAGAAATTAAGATAGCATGATGTATATTCCTGTGGTATTCATTATCTTGAAGATGAAAGAGATATTGGGACCCTACCCCATGCCATTAGGAAGGTTGTGGCTCAAGAGTGGCAGAAAGATCAAGAATAATTGGGAAACTAACCGGTTTACCATCATGAAAGGAAAAAGGAAAGTTAGAGTGTCAATGGGTGGTAGCCAAATCTAGCTAGCCGACCTCTGCATACCTAGAAGGAGTAGAAGGGATGATGATGAGGAAGAGAATATTCTAAGGGAGAACCCATACTTGCTCTCATTATTTGAAGTGGATGTGGAATGGATCGTCCTAAGGTATGATCCAAAAGCCTTAATAGTAAAACAACCAAAAACGTTGCGTGCTCAAGATAGTCAAGAAAGTAAAAAATAACCAAAGAAGAAACAAAAGACACTGGAGGGAGGATGGCATGAGGAGCAGGACAAGAACACTCTCACATTTAAACAACAGGAAGAAAAGTGGAAAAGGCACAATGTTAGAGTGTAGGAAGACATGTAGACAGAGACCAATCTAGGTGATGATCATGAGCCACACATGGTGTAGGAAGATGTGCAGACAGAGATCAATCTAGGTGAGATCATGTACCATGCATGGTTAGAGTGAAACACGAAAGGAATTGACCCAAGATTTATCAGCACAAGATCAATTCCTATCAAGTAGAGAAGATTTAGGATGAATCCACAATATATGCAAAGCATGTCAAGGAAGAAATGGCTAAAAGTTGGATTCATACAAAAGAAGAATGGCTATCACCAATAGTCATTGTCCCAAACAAGAATGAGGAGCTCAAAGTTTGCATGTTGTTTTGTGACTACAAAAAAATCAATGTAGCTACAATCGGCCGTTGACGTGCTTTCTATTCCTTTTATTTTACAAATTCTTTGCTTGGATGTAGTGGTGGTGGTGGTAGGACATGAGATTTATCATGCATAGATGGATTCACTAGGGTAAAATCAAGTTCAGAAGGCCACAAAGGACAAGGAAAAAGCATACTTTGTGACAGAATGGGAAGCATTTGCTTCAAATGTGATAACGTTTGGGTTGAAGAATGTACTAACGATGGTTCAGGAAACCTTGACTGAGGATCTGACCACCTTCATGAGGGTTGTTTTGTGGATGATCTTAGTGTATTTGGAAAAAGGAAAACCACCATCACACGATATACCTTGAAAAATTGAAAGAATTTTTAAAAATTTTCAAAGAACAAGACGCGTGCGTGCGCACGCGCGAGAGAGAGCGAGCGAGAGAGAGAGAGAGAGAGAGAGAGAGAGAGAGAGAGAGAGAGAGAGAGAGAGAGAGAGAGAGAGAGAGAGAGAGAGAGAGAGAGAGAGAGAGAGAGAGAGAGGTTTTGAAGAAGTTAAATTATTGAAAGAGAAGTAGCCACCAACACACTTGTTTGTAGTCGTGGGCCTTGTTGAGGAGATACTTCAAGGCTTGGATCTGTAGCCACCAAAAATTTGTGGCCCTATAAGTACTACCTAGCTTTCTGCAATGAGTAGACAATGGCCAAACTTTCTTGCTCATTCTCACTCAGTTGTTGGAGGAGTTATTTCACTCCACCTTATTGATATTGAGCTATCTCCTTGTATATAGTATTGGTTGGTCCATCTTTAAAGCTACATATGGTTTGGCCCCAACACTAGTGGCTCTAGCTACCACCCCACATTAGTGTGCACATGATAAATCAGCTCCTTGTTAGGGGTAACCAATATAGGGGCATGTACCAGCATGTGCTTAAGGAAAGGTAACCAATATAGGGGTATGTACTAGCATGTGCTTAAGGAAAGGAACGGCCTTCTCCTAGTCCAGAGCCCAATGATATGGCACATCTACATGCATTAGCCTATTGAGAGGGAAAAATATGTGAGCATACATCCTTACAAACCTCCTCATGTCCTAAGAGTTCTTGCAGCCCCTTGGGATTGGTCAATGGAGAGTGATTCAAAGAAACATAAGGATCTTCTTTGGATCTAGAGAGATCCCTTCTACTAAGATCACTACCAAGGCCACATGTCCTAATAAGGCATTGTGGCCAACTAGGAAATGGCACAAAGGGTTTAAGCTTGAGGCTTGAGCACTTACACTTCCCTAACACTAGTGCAAGTTGAGGTAGGTGTTCTCCAAATGCAATGACCCTTGGAGTAACCCTCTTCCCACTAAATTTGGAGAAGTCATCCAAAAAGATATGCAAGAAGTCATTAAGTCAAAGAAGATACGTAAGAAGTCATTAAGTCAAAGAAGATACGTAAGAAGTCATTATTCTGAGGTAGGTGTTCTCCCATTGCAATGCCCCTTGGAGTACCCCTCTTCCTCTTGGAAGTTGGAGAAGTCATCTAAGAAGATACATAAGAAGTTACTAAGTACTCCTTAAAGAAGATACGTAAGAAGTCATTAAGCACTCCTCGAAGATCTTTGTGGCTATTCGCTGTTTCTAGAAGGATTATGGGGTATTGGAAAGGCCAAAGAGCAACATGACATTAGCATAGGTGCCCCATCGTGTGACATAGTAAGATAGTACATCGAGGAAGATATTGGAACAAGGAGTAAGAGTTGTTTTCTGAATTCGGGCATGGATCTCGTTGATTGACCTTGCTAGTCCTCAACGCGGATGAGTCCATGGCTCTTTTATATAGACCTGGTGGTTGATCTTGCTGATCTTCAACGGAGATTCCATCTGGATATTTTTATGTGATTATATTGTCGGGTACTATGAACTAGGAACTATTGAAAAGGCCCCTGAGTGAACAGGTGGTGAGCGTTCTAGTTGCCAATGATGCCATAGGTACACCGATAAAAGAATGTTTGGAAATAAGGATTCAACTGGATAATTAGAGGATTACGATCAGTAACACTATGGTTTCATTAAATGATTGTTTTAAAGATTGTTGAATCTGTGAAAAAGGCAAGTTCATATTGGGTGTGTAAGTGGTGTGACTAGTTTTATGTTTGCATGAATATCCGGCTAGGGGGCCTGGGAACTCTTTTCCCTGGTACCTGGCACAAAACCTAACCAAATTGCTAATTGGATCCCATCACTATAGTGGTTGGGCGGTTGGCTCTAACCCATGGGACTGGATGGGGTTAGGCTGGACTGATGGATCCGTAAAACGAGACTCAATTTTTGTATAGTACAATAGATGAGGTAAATCTTGGATAAAAATTGTTCTATGGAAAAGAATCAACGGCTGTGCCTCTTAATGAGGAAAAAAGCGTTGGTTTCTATGATCCAAGTACAACCTTTTCCCTGATTTGCTCTCGGGGTCACCCATTAGTATTAGGAAAGCATTTATCCTATCGGCTTCTCGGATTGATCCACCTTAGAGCCAAGACTTGAAGATGCTCGATGGCTTTTGAGCTTAGATGAAATAATTGAGAAAGGGGGATCTCAACCTTCAACCATGATAATATTGATTCCCACCCTTCTACCATGGACGAGGAGGAACCTTTATATGGAATCGTGCATCCCTAGGGTACCCTCGATTGTTGTGGAGCATGGGTGTATGTAAGTGCTACTTGAGGTTCATAATAAGGGGGTTGGGCATAAAAGTGGCTACACCCGAGGCTACATAAGTGGTAGAGGGAGCATGAGTGGGATATTACAAGGTTTGCCGCTAGCACTGAGTAAGTGTCTTGAGCATGTGTGGTCATGTGGTAGCGAGAGAGGTTGGAGACACCATGTAGTCTTCTATAAAGGGATTTACAAGGGTAGCACCTTGGTGGAGTTATTAGTGTATTAGCCAAAAAGGTAATAACATTCCTTGTCCTCATGGCCACCTTTGAGTAGAACGAGAAATACTTCTTAGAAGGACACTCATCACCTAAGAGGTGGCCTTGAGAGTTGCACACCGTGTAACCATGGGCTAGCTTTGATATCTTTGGTCTTGATTTCTTCAATATCCTTCCTAACGGGGCCACCATGACATTCTCTTATTGAGACCTCTTATAATCTTCAAGCTCCTTCTTGAGCATAGCCAGCTCATCACCCAAGGAGGCTAATCTAAAAGCTACTAGGAGCTAGTAGGACCATAGGTGCTAGAGCCGAGGTTAAGGATAGACTGGGGATAACGTGAGGCCACAAGGTATTGCACCCTACTATGAGTCGAGAATTTTCTAGTTGAGTGGCCTAGTCTTGAAAGTCATGAAGAAGGGTACCTATTTGTGTGGGGAGGGCTTTGGGCAACCATTGTTGGTAGCATGTAGTTGCAATAGTCGAGGTAGCCAAACTACCAAAACCTTTGCTCGAGTGATGAGTTGGGCCACTCACTCACGGTGCTTCATAGAAAATTGATTGAGCATAGTAGTTCCCTAGCCGAAATGTAGCCAAGAACTATTGCCTTAGGGAACTGCTATTGGGGACTACCTTAATATCCACATTTGTCATGATATCTAACAAGAAAGATCGTTTGATATAGAGTCCATTGGGGAAGGGAGATTGTGCACAGCAAAGATCTCCCCTCACACCTTGTTAAGGGAGGAGGAGATTGTGCTCAAGAGAGATCTCCGCTCACCTTAGGAAAGGGAGGGGGATGTCCGAGCCATGAGTAGCCTAGCCTAGGTTGGCCATGCACATCATGAGTGAACATTTTTACATCAGCTTAATGGTCAAAGAAGTCTAAGGGCACTGGTGGGTAGAGAGCTTGCGGCGGCCGGTGAGGTTAGAAATCTCGAAGAGCACCAATGGTGGCAGTAAATCAGAGAGGTCATAGAGCTTGTAAAGCACCAACATTGACGATGTGGCTAGTGAGGCCGAAGAGCTCAAAGAGCACCAATGATGATGGTTGTCGGTGACATAGGTGTTAACCCCATTTTGGGCCTAATAAGGCAATCCTCATTACAAAACAGGAGTAGTCAAATAACTATTATGTAAACAACACTCACTTTGTTAAAGGGAGGGGGGGATAGTGCTTAAGAGAGATCTTTGCTAAACCTAGGAAATGGAGAGGGATGTGCAAGCCATGAGTAACCTAGCCTAAGGGGGCCATGCACATCGTGAGTGCATATGTTTGCTTCATCTTGGCAGTCAAATAAGTCTAAGGGAACTCACGGTGATGTGGGAACTAGAGAGGACGAAGAGCTTGTGAGATGATGGTGAGGTTGGAGATCTCAGAGAGCACCCCAACAATGGAAAACATTAGAGAGGAAGGAGATCTTAGAGAGCACCGACATTGATAGGGTGGCTGGTGAGGTCAGAGAGCTCAAAGAGCACTGATACGATGCTAGTGGTAGCTTCAATGTTAACTTCATTTTGAGCTTAACAAGGCACTCTTCATACAAACAAGAGTAGTCAAATAAGTGGAGTAAACAACACTTTAAAAGTTATACATATTATTAGAAAAGGTAGCAGATGGCCAATCTTAATAGATTAGGCTTACGTTTGGGCACTCGCAAGTGTGAATAACAACCAGTAAAAAACTTTCTCATAATGAAAAAAACACAATCCCCTTTGTGTCAATTGAGTCTTGCTTGTCTACTTACTTTTATCCTAGAGAGAGAGAGAGAGAGAGAGAGAGAGAGAGAGAGAGAGAGAGAGAGAGAGAGAGAGAGAGAGAGAGAGAGAGAGAGAGAGAGAGAGAATTGAGAGTACATTGCATGAATCTTGGTGCATGTGTCTCTTATTCATTGTATGAGAGAGAGAGGTGAGTCCTTGTAGGGAGGTGAAGCATCCTCTTGGTGGTGACAACAAGAAGGGAACATGGGAGCTAGCAACCACTAGTAGTGAGACAGAAGCAAGGTAAGTACCCCATGATGGTTGTTGCTTATTTCACAGATTACTAGAATGGTATATTTCTTGTGAGGCTGAGAATAAGCCATAACATTTTTGGCACCACTCTTTGTTGGGGAGAGACAACCTTACTTCTTCTAACTCCTTTGAGTTCTCTTCTCCTTTCTTGCGTGTTAACAACCCTTATTTTCAGTTTTCTTGAGGTTTGGATAAAAGTCATGTGTGGATAGGGTTTCTGTAGAGTGGTGGAGTGAGTGGAAAAGTACATATTTTATGTTGTTTTTGGTGAAAGGAGTGGTGTGTGAGTAATTAGAAAAGTTGGAGGAAGGCATACCAATCACCTTTGGTTCATTTTTTAAATTTTTTTATCATACTCCCTTTTTACGTGAAAAACTAGTATATGAGTTTTTTTTATTTTCAAGAAATTCATTAAAAAATAAAAAAAATAATTACCTTAGCCTTAGTTTGAATGCTCAAACTGTACTCTTTGAGTAAAAAAAATTATGATTTGGTTATCAAAATCAAAATCTCACTTAATTTCTTCATGTTTTTGAGTTTTCACTGTCTCGTGAAAAACTAGAGATTTTCACGTCGATAAAAAAGTTCCAAAAATCACACCGTGTAATAATGCGACTAGCCAAACTAAGGAAAAAATGCTAATCAGAAGGGTAACCTTGAGCTTGAGGGACAACTAAAAAAGTTAGACGTGAAAAACTAAAGTTATTCATGTGATAGAATAACTCAATCTTTGGGTAAGCAAAGGTTTACAAACAAAAATTTGGGTTAATCCTCGATAATTGGCTGGCTAAAACACCCTTTCATCTACTTGAGATTCAATTTTTTTTTTGGAAAAGATGAAGTTGCTCTAGATGAATCCCATTAGTCTCATTTGAGATTTGCCTCTTCTCTCTCTCTCTCTCTCTCTCTCTCTCTCTCTCTCTCTCTCATTTGAGCTTGTGGATGTATGCTTGTGGATGTATGCTTGTTTGCATGCTTGATTGTCGGTGCTTGTAGGGATGGTGATGCTGTAACCTCTCTCCTTCTCTTCCCTCTCTTTGCTCTCTACCAAGTCCCTCTTGCATGCATGTGGCATGAGGTGAAGGTTGAGATTTCCATAGCTTCTTCCTTCTTGCTCTCTACCTAGCCATTGAATCTGTTCTTGGGTGACACAAGAAGAGGTGGAGTGAGCCCCTAGCGGCTTCACATCGAGGAGTTAACCCTTATTAGAGTTGGCTACGTGCAACTCTCTAGACTCGACCTTTGCATGTTGTCTCTCTTCTTTTCTCTATCCCTCTTGTGTGCAAGGTAGTATGTTAGCTTTAACAACTTTGGCGCTGTTGGCTGCTAGGGGAATGCATTTAGCTTAGGGTCCTCCACTTTGTTCATTTGCTAGTGTCCTTGTTTGGCATGGTTGGAGTGCAAATCCACCAGTTGGTTGCTTGATTCTGTACTTGTTTTTTTTTTGTTAAATAAAAATGGTGATTCCATGGAGCATTGAAGGTTGATCGAGCATTGGAGCATTGACATCTTCACCGAGCGCAGGACAAGAAAGTAAGTGCTCAACATTGCCCTTGACATTCATGCAACTCTTTGATTTTTTGTTTCTTTTTTATCAAGTTTTCGCTTTAGTTTAATCCACAAATTAATCTTAATTAGTTAGTTTTCACTAAGCATTGTAGGCACCAATAAATAGCTTGAGACTAGCTCTAGCTCTCTATTGAATAAAAAACACAAAAAAATGGGTGGGAAGATACCTAAATTAGTAGGAATTTGAGGAAAAACCAAGCAAAAATTGCATTATGTTGGCAGTTCTAAGAAGCGTACGGTCGTTCGCTTTACAGGCCATGGTCGTGGCACATCTGCCACACTTGTTTCCTTCTCACTGGCCAATCTGGCAAGATCTTTAGCCCTGAATGTGGCAGATGCATTAAAAATAGAATAATTGCATTAAATTGAGCATAAAGAGCATTCAATTACATTCAACCAAGTTGGTATAACTGAATTTGTCAAGGAATATAGTGGGTGGTTGTCAGACCTGCAGCCTTAAATTCCCTAAAATCCCCTAAAAAATATTAAAAATCTCTAATTCTAGAAATTTAGGGAATCCATTCTACCAAAAATATCCACTCACATCTTTGCTATCTATGTACAATCTCATCAAAATTTTGCGCAAGTTTTTTGCTTTCGTTTTCGTATGAATTCATTTTTTATTATAATTTTTCATGGCATCTTTGCATTTCCAATGTTCTAAATTTATATACATTTTTCATGGTATCTTTGCATTTCTAATGTTCTAATTTTTCAATGGCAACTTTACATTTCCAATGTTCTGAATCTATATGTGAATTTTTATGTGCTTAATTTTTTGTTTACTTAAAGTACATAGTAAGCATGATTGATTGTTATTTTCTTGGACACTATATCAAGCATAATTATTTGATCAAAAACATGTTACATAGTAAATTGAATTATACTTTGTATCATATATGAAGTAATTAAAAGTATGTGTAACTATAGTAAAAATTAGCATTATTTCAGCATAATTTTGGCATAGTATAATTCTCCTATTTTTTTACAAAGACTCAGGTTCTATTTATAGGAGAGGGAGGCTTGAACCAAGACCAACTGATTTCTAGAATTTTCCAGATTTCAGTTTGGTTGACTCTTCTCTTTGCCTCTTCTTAGCATTTGTAATATCTAAATCTTTAGCTCTTTCAATTTGCATTTTTTCTTCTTTTTGGCACTCCACATCTAGCTTCTTGGCACTCTTGGCTAGCATGGTCTCGATGTATTGGTGTAGATGGCTAGCTAGGTCCTCTAGACTCTATCTTTGCCATGCTCTCCAAGCTCTTTGACTATTATGTCTTATTCTTAGCCTCACAAGAACTCTACCATTCTAAGAATCTATAAAATATGCAACAACAACCATTGTGGGGTACTTACCTTGCTTTCGGCTTGGGATTCTTAGCCTCCAAGCACTACTAGTGGTTGCTAGCTCCAAGCTCCCGTCGTGTCCCCTCCTTGTTGTCACCACCAAGAAGATGCTTCACAAGGACTCACCTCTCTCACTCTCACACAATGAATAAGAGGCACATGTACTCATGCACTCTACTCTCAACTCTCTCTCTCTCTCTCTCTCTCTCTCTCTCAGTCTTTCTCAGAATAAGAGCAAGTAGACAAGCAAGACTCAATTTTTACAAAGGGGAATTGTATTTTTTATGAGAAAGTTGCTTATATATAATTGGCTTTTATTCACACTTGGGCACCCAAACTTAAGCCTAATACTAAATTTCAATCCGAGTATGTCAATTTTGGATTTGGATGCCCTTTGGGGAGCATTAGTGACTAAGGGTCACACTTTGTCAATGAGCTGATTGATCACCTTATGAAAGGCGTTATGATAGTGCACAAAAAATCCTCACTCTACTATCCACAAGCCAATGGCTAGGCACAAACAAGATTTTATGTAGTATTCTAACAAAAAAACTTTCAAGTAAGTAAAACAAACTAGGAGCACAACATTACAATTTCTCTATGGGTTATAAAATATCATATAAGGTAGCAACAAGTTACACTCCATTTCGGTTAACCTATGGGGTTGATGCAGTGATGCCCATGGAATACATCTTGAGAATCACAATCAGAGAGGATTACTAACAATGTAATAGCTAAAAGACTTATCGATCAAGAAAAGTTGGAAGATTCCAAACTAAAACCATGCATGGGTTAACAATGGAAGAGCTTCAATGCAAGAAATGGTTTGACCAAAATGTCAAGGATAAGGATCTTAAGTAGGGCAACCTAGTACTATTATTTGGAACAAGGAATAATAAGCAAAAAAAACGTTAAAACTCAGGGGGTTGGGACCCTTTCGGATCATCAAGGTTACTCTACAAGGATCAACCAGAATTGAGACTCTGGATGGTATTGAAACCCATGGGTATATCAACATGAGCAAATCAAAAAATTATTATGGACCCTTGACTTAGGATATACTTGCCCAAACACATAAAAAGAGGGAGGAAAAGAAGGAACAAGACACAAGATGAAAAGGCTCTCGCCCAAGAAGAGGCCAAATATATAATAAGTGTCAAAAGATTGAACATGAATCCTCAACCATGTATAGCTATGGTGTGCTTAACCCTAATTATTATGATTAAAGACCACTAATCTTATGGTGGATGTAGCCTAGTTAACAACACAATGATGATCATAATGACTTAATCAAGCTCTCAAGCACAAATAGGTTACAAAATGGAAAATTATACTCATAAAGAGGCTTGAGAGCTACTTGTATTCATTGCTTGAAAATGCCCCTTTTTATATGAGGAGGGTACACCTCTTACAAATGTGCTCATGTGGGATAATGTCTAAGTGTGATGTGGATACATTCTCTTGATCCTAGTCCTCTACTCATACCTTGCTCTCAATGGCTCCATAAATTTCAACACCCCCCCTTGGTGCCATGATGTATAAGCTACTGCAAGGTGATTGGATGTGAATTACAAAAGATCCATCACTTCCCCTTAGTGCAACATGCTAGTAATATAAGATGTCATCAGCCGCTCGGGTGTATAAATTGCTACTCTTAGGTGGTCATGTGTGATAAGGAAACACAATACAAAGGACTAGGTCTACTCTCATCGATGACCTTTTACAATCATGGACTAAGGTGGTGAGGCTTGTCAGTGTAGCTTTGGTTTAGAAGAGATGCTTGTTGGGGATCTTTTCTTTTTTTCTTGATGAAACCTCCATGTAGTTGGCCTCCTGGTTCTTCAGTCTCTACATTCTTCTTCCTTATGCCCAAGTTCGTTGTAGTGTCCACATTTGGGCTTGTGTTTTGAGTCTACATTCGTTTTTGAAGTGCCCTTTCCTTTCGCAATGGTAGCATTCTTTTATGCCCTTGTTGATGTATAATGATTGTTTCCTTGATGTACTTTGTGTTCCATTCTTTAGCCGCTTCTCTTCTTCAAGTAGTGATGAAATACAACCCTCAAATGTTGGTTCAGGTAAATTATTTAAAATGGTCACTAGTGCACCATATTTCTCTAACGTGCCTTTTATAAGTATGGCAAGTGCATCCTTTTCACCTATCTTTGCATCAATGTCATCCAATGGGTTAGGTACTTTTCAATGTCATCCAATGTCATCCAATGGGTCAGATACTTTTCAATTTGCTTATGAATTGTGCTAACGACTCTTGAAGCTCCATCTTTAAGCCATAGAATTATATTTTTAAATGAATTTTCTAAATTTTGGCCTTGGAACCAAATATTAAATTTAACTCATCCCATGCTTGTTTTTTCGTGGTTTTGGAATCAATGTGATGAATAAGATTAGTGCCCAAGTGCAATCCAATTAATGACAGTGCCTGTTCCAAAGCTTCTTATGCATGAAAAGATACTTCATTTGTGTGTGGCCTAATTGTTGTGAAATCCTTCCTCAGAGAACTTCTTAACATTCGTGATAGTGCATGATGCCATCGTAAAGGTCTTATCAGAGTTTGACTCTTGGCAATGTCTAATTGCTTATAAGAGTGGCAATTTGAATGATATTGCAATTAGTTATATGATCCCGTGAAATTTGCTCTAAAGGCTTCCCAAAACCCAACCAAATGAAAAATGATGAATATTGATGATTGTATAAAGCTAATATACAGTAAAGATTTTAATTTTACTCTCAGTTGAACCTAATTTTGACTAATCACCACTTAATGGATGTGTTTAGTGAAAAGACATGATAATTAGTATGACTAGAATTTGGAGGACTCCATTGGGGTTGATTAGCCTAGTGAGTTTAATTAACACCACTAAGAAACTCAAAAAAAGATTAGAGAGGACTAAAGCTAAGCTAGTGGAGAAGCTCACGAGGAGAGGATTGTCTCTGATACCATAAAAAAAGATTGAACAAGAATCTTCAAGCATGTATAGCCATGATGTGCTTAACCTTAATTATTATGATTAAAGCACAGTAATCCTATGGTGGGTGTAGCGCCTAATTTATAACATAATGATGATCCTAATGACTTAATCAATATTGACTCAAGAACAGTTAGGTTACAAGATGGAAACTTGTACTTATAGAGAGCCTTGAGAGTTGCTTGTATTCATTCAAAATGCCCCTTTTTATATGAGGAGGGTACCCCTATTACAAATGTGTTCATGTGGGATAATGTCCAAGTGTGATGTGGCTGCATTCTCCTGATCCTGGTCCTCTACTCATACCTTGCCCTTAACGGCCTCACAAATTTCAACAACAAGAGGGAGGAAAAGAAGGAACAAGATACAAGGTGAAAAGGCTCGCACAAGAATAGGCCATAGCTAGGATTAACAAATCAAAACAAAGGATGGGTAAAACATTATCAACCAACATCCATTCATGGAAAATGATGACCTAGATATTGAGTGATCTCTGTAGAACTAAATCTTCCTAGAAAGATCATGACCATTTAAATATGCATATAAAATCTACTTTGAGTGATTGTATAATATGCAAATTAAAGATCACGTAGCTAATGGGGATTTTTTGTTTCTAAAAAGACAAACATGAAGGTGCCCAAGTGCTTTTCTTAGAAAGATTGTTTATTTATGCACACATATACAATGTACTTTGGATGAGGACATCTAGCTCTCTAAAGAATCTATGGCCTGATCTCGAATAACTCCGCATGTGCAAGTCCACGTGTGCAAGGTGCTAGTAGATCTCAAGTTTGGCAAAGTAAATGCTTTATCTATGGTCACTAAATCCTATTTATGTTAGCTATGCTCAAAAATTTATTTTAATTTTCAAAGGGGATATATAAAGAATTATGTTATGGATGACTTAGTTGTATCATATTGATCATGATACCCTCTTTAAAGCCTTAGTAATTTCTCTCGATGATGGTATAACTCTAGTACATAAACACCCTATTGATCATGACACCCTCTTTAAATCCTTATTAAGGTCTCTCAATGATGGCATAACTCTAATAGATAAAAACCCAAATTTTTTATCTATGTAGTGCATCACCCACATAAGAGGACCAAAGCCCTCCCTCAAAAGAACCCCCTAAAGAAAATGAGACCTTTGTTGTATCTTGAATAATGAATGCCTAGCATTTGAGTAGGTCATGCCCCTCTGATCCATATGAGTAGATAGTGCCCCTCTGATCCATATGAGTAGATAGTGCCCCTTTGATCCATCCTTCCATTCATAATTTCTAGACTTGTGTGCTTCTTGTTGATTGTCCTCTATTCTTTCTCTATCTCTCAAGTCCCTATCTAAACGTGGTAAGAGGAAACTTTTAGCTAGGACTAATGCAATCCTCATGGCATGGAACACATGCATGTATAGATATCTTGAATTCTCAATGAAACTATCCTTTATGTCTCTCAAGAAGTGATCTCTACAAAACTAAATCTTCCTAGAAATCTCATTTGGAACAATGTTTGACTCATGTGGAGGTAGTGTGATCAAGATAGATAATATCATTAGTCTCTTACCCAGAGAGATCCAAAGCAATCCTCATAGCATGGAACACATGTATGCATAGATATCCAGAATTCTCAATGACACTATCCTTTATGGCTCTCAACAAGTGATTTCTATAGTACTAAATCTTCCTTGAAAGCTCGTTTGGGAGAACACCCATGTCCAACTCATGCGGAGGTGAGTGATATTGAGACATATGATGTGATTGATCTCATGTCAAGAGATCCACAAGAGGTGCACAATAACCCATGGCAATCCATCTAGAGGCCATGTAGATTTAACCTCCTGATGATGTGATAATACAAACATGTGCTATGACCCTTTTTCTATGCAAGATTTCTAGATGATTTAAGTTTCAATTGTATGGCAAATGTTTTCTAGATGATTTAAGTGCCATACAATTACCAATATGGAAATTGGTCTCTATCCAATGTATATACATGATGGTGTCTATACATGATAGAGGAATGAAGAACCCAAAATAATAATAGAATGACTTGTTACCGTAAAGCTATAAGGTACCATACAATAAGAATTCTCTATCTATCCAAGGGATGGACGGAGAAGCGGACGAAACTCTTTCAATGATTCTTAGATCAGTTTCGAGGCTGACGTTGTCAGATAATCGAATAATAGGTGGCATTCCCTAATCAAATTGGTCTCAAAGAGGGCTTTCAAAAGGGCATCAAGGATGTAAGGGCCTGACCTAAACTCTACAAGCACGATGGCATGGATGTGTTAGCTCACATAAAATGGAGAGCTAGACTCACCCAAATCTTTGCAGAAGGCCTCAAACTTTTCACGTGATAAGGCTTTAGTGAGAAGATCTGCCACATTGTCATATGTACTGCAATAGATCAGATTTATCTCTCTTGCATGGAGCTTCTCTCTGACATAGTGATAATGTACTTTATGTGCTTAGTCCAAGCATGAAAGACATGATTCTTTGCAACTACCATTGTGCTCTGAGTGTCAATCAGAATAGGGGTGTGTGAAGGGACACAAAGATCCTCCGTTAATCTTCTCAACCATACATATTCAATTTTCACATAGTGAATGCTACTATGTATTCACTATGTGAGAATAGGGGTGAGAATAGGGGTGTCTGAAGGGACACAAAGATCCTCCATTAATCTTCTCAACCATACATATTCAATTTTCACATAGTGAATGCTACTATGTATTCACTATGTGAGAATAGGGGTGAGAATAGGGGTGTCTAAAGGGACACAAAGATCCTCCATTAATCTTCTCAACCATACATATTCAATTGTTACATAGTGAATGTTGCTATGTATTCAGCTTCATAGGACGAGGTTGCCATAGTAGTTGATTTCTTTTTGCTTAGCCAAGATATGTAAGAATTTCCATGAAAAAAACAATCGCCAATGTGGATTATCGTATATCGTAATTGCCTCGCTAGATCTATGATGCCAAGAAATTCTTATAGTCTATTAACAAACTCCATCAAATCTTAAAGAGAGATTAAAAACGCACCATATTCCACTTCTAAAAGTGTGAGTCATGTAACTCCTCATGGGTGGCGCGAAACCCTCACCTGGTAATCCATTCTCTCTACCTACTTCTTGTTCATGGAACTGCATAGACTCTTCCATTTATTCATCAGGCTATACTAAATTGCCTCTCCTCCACCATAGGGGCTTTACATTTCTCAATCTTTAATTCTCGCTTCGTAAATTTTTTTTAAGCATTTCTAGCTTCTGCCACTATGCCTGCATTTCCTCCCAAATTTGTTTTAACTGATGCAAACAAAAAGCCTCTTTTCCTCTCTCTTGGAGAAGCCATTATTGCACATAGGAGATTCTCTTATACACACAAATGCAGCAGCATATGGCCTCTCAAGTAGATACAACTGTTGTTCCCCTTATTTTTAAGTCAACACAGAGAAGTGAAAAAGATGATAGTGGACTTTTTCTTATAAAAATATTAAAGCTATAGAAAGGAGATTGCCTAAGGAATTAAATCTAAGAAATATAAAAGCTTAATATATCATGCTATACGACTTCTTCTTTTTTTTTTAAAAGGAGTTTATTATAAGTACAACTTTTAATTTTTTTAATGAAAATTATACTTCACATCATGTTAAAGGGTTCACTGTTGCTATAATATCTCTAAGGTGTGTAATAATAGAACCCCAATTTCAACAATAAACAAGAACCTGATGATTAACACAAACATGGAGAAAATTGTAAGTTCATCAGAGGGGGGCTTGACCTCCCAACCACAGTGTGTCTGTTTCCCATACTCCATAGAGGCTACATATGGAATTTCCTAAATAAGTGTTATTTCATGTGATAAGCCACATGCTCCCTTGCCCACCAATGCTTGCCATGTGGCCAATTACTTATCTAATGTCCAATTACTCATCTAATGAAGTTTCCTTAATACGTGTTTTTTTTCCATGTGATAAGGCATACCACTAATGCTTTCCATGTGGACGATCCTTTATCTAATGGAATTTCCTTAATATGCATGTGGTTTTCATGTGACACGTAATTACTTTTTTAAGGTATAAACCCCTTTGGAGATTTGAACATAATCCTTCAATTAATGTCTTTGGGCATCCCCTCAGGCTTTTCTAATTCACATTGGCTACTCCAAGCATGGGCTAAGCCCTCACTCCCTATTATGCATGTGCCCCTAAGGAAATCTTGTTAATGTGTTACACATTGTCTGGTTTGCCAAAAGGTAACAAGAGTTGTTATAACCTTTGCATTTTTCAGGAGAACTATTTCAAGACATCTATGAATTTTATAAAAAATATCCTCCTTAGTGCAGGCAGTAGAAATATAACTTACTTGGTTTGGTAGGTTTATTATGTGGATCCCATCCAAGGCCATGTTAATCCCATGCAAGCCCAATGTCATTTCTGAGAAATATAACTTACTTGGTTTGGTAGGTTTGTCATATTGATCCCATGCAAGACCATGTTTAAACCCAATGTCAATGCTAAGGATGTGGTTTGTTTATTTATTCAAAATTGGTGTCCCATTTTTGGTTTACATAGAACCACAATTTTTGGTTTACATAGAACCACAATTTTAGATAAGAGATACAAAGTTTACATCAGTTCTTCAGAGTGCTCTATTTGAAAACTTTATTCTAAAGTTTTTGGCACCATTGCAGAGGGATTTCTTGCATTGTCACTTAATTCATCAACAATGGCATGGAGTGAAAACTATTACAATCATTTCAGCAACAAATGCATGGTCAAATTGAGATCTCCAGCCAATTGGCATTTGACCTCTTGAAAGGCAACATGAATAACCATGAAGGAAAGTGGCAAAATTTTTTGACCTCTTAAAAAGGCAACATGAATAAACATGAAGGAAAGTGGCAACATTTTTTGCATTTGGTAAAGGTAGTTCTTAAGTACTCTTGCTCTTCCAATTTGGAGGATATAACTCATGGAGTGACTTTTGGTCTTTTTAATCCTTGTTAACAAGGAGCATTTAAAAGTCCTAAAGGCCAACAAAGTGATCCAGTCATACCATGACATTTTGGATTTTGTCAAGATGAAATTGCCAACAAGCATTCTAGGCATACACATGGTAAGCCAACAAGCGTTGTAAAGATGTCAAATTTCCAAAAAGAGATTGGGTATACCTCATATTATGTAGCAATGGCTAAAGTAAGTAGGAAAGCACTCCAAAAATGTTATTCACATTAAACATATCAAAGACATGCTTATAAAACTCCAATTATGGCCTTGGTGAACAATGCACTATGTTCCATGTTAGTTGGTTGAAATGCTCTCCACCTTTTGATGCATCAAATAAACCTCAACTAGATGTCATTGATGAAGAAAAAGTTTTAATAACAAATCAAGTTTCCCTCCACCAATTCAATCATGGTGTTGCTCACAAGAAGCCCCAATTTGTAAAAAAGCTATATGATCGGGGCACACATGAAGAAGTATTATTGCTAGATGATGAATTCTTTAAGGAGTATCCGACATTGTTGACACTCATAATCACTTTTTGGTTGAGCATTATGCAAGTTGTGTCTTTTGTGTTGCAGGAATGTACACACACAGGCACACCTTCCACCCATTGCCCATGCACCTCACCTGCATATTTCTTGACATGCTTCATAATTTTTTTCACTTCTCGCATCTCACAACATGTACATAAACTCCAGGTATATCTTTGGATGGGGGGGGGGGACCATGATGACCTTTTGCTTTATGATGAGTAGACCTTATCCTTGTAATGTATGAGACCATTTTAAAGTAAAAATTGTGGCAACTTATCACGAGTACCATGCTGTAACTTCTAAAAAAGACACTTCCTCATCCAATAAGTACTCTTCTTGTATGTCTATAATTCAATCATTATGCACCTCACTAATCGTGAAACGAGCATGCTCACATTCTTGAGAGTGCATCCACCGCCACATTCTCCTTCCCCTCAGTATATGTAATTTCAAAATCATAGCGTTGAAGTGTCGCCAACCATGTCCTTTTCTTAGGTGTGAGAGTGGCTTGAGACATGAAGTACTTTCACACCCTATGGTCACTTCTCACATAGAATCGGCTACCATAAAGATAATGATGTCATTTCTTAATTGCGTGCAATATTAATCATTTCTTGCTCATAGACATGCATTGCCATCTCCTTCTCATTAAGCTTGGGCCTTTCAAATGCAATGACACCGAGCATGCCCACATTCTTGAGAGTGCATCCGCCACCACATTCTCCTTCCCCTTGGTACATGCGATTTCAAAATCATAGCCTTGATGTTTAGCCAACTGCCTCCTTTTCTTAGGTGCGAGAGTGGCTTGAGACATGAAGTACTTTAACACCCTATGGTCACTTCTCACATAGAATCAGCTACCATAAAGATAATGATATCATTTCTTAATTGCGTGAAATATTAATAATTTATTGCTCATAGCCATGCATTGCTATCTCCTTCTCATTAATCTTGTGGCTTTCAAATGCAATGTCACCATGATCTTGATAGAGAACATCACCAATTTCTCTTCCACATGCATTTGCATGAATGTGCATTTGAGAAATATGGACACACCAAGATAGAAGCGAAAGTGAAAAATATTTTCACATCTTCAAAGCTTTTGTCGATAATGGCATTACAAAAGAAGGATTCTCTCTTTAGCTTGTCGGTGTGAGTGGCACTAACACTTGAGCATGCTTCTTAATAAACCTCCTATAGAGGATAAACCCAAAAACCCTCTAAGTTGAGTGGTATTTTTAGTTGAGTGGTATTTTTAGATTCTCTCTTTAGCTTGTTGGTGTGAGTGGCACTAACACTTGAGCATGCTTCTTAATAAACCTCCTATAGAGGATAAACCCCAAAACCCTCTAAGCTGAGTGGTATTTTTAGTTTTGGGCCACTTCTCCAAACTCCACCTTCTTAAGATCAACCCTTATGCCATCCTTGCTCACAATATGACTTAGATACTCAACTTCACTTACCATGAATGTGCATTTGCTTTCCTTTGCATAAAATTGATTGCTCCTCAACACCTCTTCCTTACATGCATGAGATGCTCATCCTCCATGTCTTGATATAGATGAGAATATCATCAAATAATACCAACACAAACTTGAAAACGAAGGACTACAACACCTTGTTCATTGGGGCTTGGAAAGTAACAAGTGCATTGCAAAGACCAAACGGCATAACCATGAATTGAAACAACCCTCTTTCTATCCTAAAAACTATTTTGAATTCATCCCATTATCTCATCCTTATCTGTTAATGATATCCCAACCTCAAATTAATCTTTACGAGCATCCTTCAACTCATCAAGGAGGTAATCAATACGAGGTATTGGGTACCGATTCTTCACGGGGGTAATCTTGTTGGGGTCTCGATAATCTATGCACATTCGGAAGGAACCATCCTTTTTCTTTGCCAAAAGTATAGTTTCTTCACTTGCTTTGCAAATGGTAATTGGCTTGGTTCAATCCACTCCATATCCCCAAGTTTCTTCACTTGCTTTGCTACTTCATCTCTTTTCACCTTTAGAGTCTATACGGCAGCTTGTTGTGACCAGTTTGGGATTCGTTTCAAGCACTACATAGAATGATCCATTTCTCTTGTAGGTGATAGACTCTTGGGCATTTGAAATACCTCTTTGAACTCATCCAATAGCCTTGTCATGCCTTCATGAAAAACTTTCTTACACATTGATCTCTTCCTGGCAAAGATGTAATACATATACACACCCTGTTTGCTTGAGCTCCCTGATAGCATTGATCAAGGTGAACTTTGACAAGCAGGATCCACGCAATATAACCTCTTGAACCCCATGTAAAAAACTCATGAATGTGTGCTGTAAATTCATCGAAAAGGTGCCAAGTGTGAACAACCAATCGCATCCTAGCACTATGTCAATTGGACTCATCTACAATGCAAGCAAATCCACATGGTATGTATATTCATTAGAAAGCATGAAATTTTCATCCTTACACCATTTTACAATCCATCATTGACCCATTTGCCACTTGCACCGTGTAACTTTGACAACACTATGGGTTGCAATCTTAGATTGCCCAATGAACTCTTGTGCACAAAGCTGTGTGCGCTACCATTATCCACAATCACATGAGCAACCCTCCCATTGATCATAGCCTTCGTTCTCAATGTGTTTGCATCCCACATAAACATCATGAGAAAGAGTGCATAACTTTGCATCATGCTTTGTTGCTTCCATGGTGTAGGAAATCCATCATCTTAGTTACCTTCATAGTTGCAAATCACCCAAGACTTGCCTATGATCAAAGGCACGATTCAGCATCATTGGCTCTTCATTTGGCACTTGATGTAATGCTTGAGAGCTTGGGGATGATAGCCCTAAGTTTTAGTAAGCATAGGAGGTGTGTATAATGTCCCATGGCCATGGAAAGTGTCAAGAAAGAAGAGGGAAGTAAAAAAACATGAGATGAAAAAATTTCCTCCGAAGCTTCTTCCAAATTTGGTCCAAACTAGGTCACATTTGGGATATTGCCCAATTTTGACACAAAAACCTTCCAAAAATGGCCAAGTAAAGCAAAAATTTGCCCCATCACCATCACACGAGAAGAAAAAAATGCATGTCTATATTTGTTGAGGAAACTATCAAAACTCAGAAAACCAAAAAAAAACCAAGAAAACATACCTTTTCTTGAAATTTTTGCAAGAAGGTGCAAAAATGCATGAAAATATCTCCAACTCCAATCAAAATTGAATCAAAGCTAAGGTCTGATACCAATGCAAGAGAGAGAGAGAGTAGAGAGAAATAATATGCACTAAGTGGAGTACCACACATGCACTCTATGGGAGTACCACCATGGCCAAGAGCTTGGAGCTCATTCTTTGAATTATATATATCAAGATTAGCTAATAAACTTTCCTACGTTCACTTATGTACGCCTTAGTGTGTTCACATGACCATATTATCCATGGTCTTATTTACATGGCTGACCGCCTATGGCACATTGGCCCAACCAATGTATTCCTCTATAGTACAACCACTTGCTTTATTTGACCACCAAGACTAAGCACGACAGCCAATCAAGCTTAAACACCAATAGCTGATTGCAACTAATAACCAAAGGGTAGTACATGGGTCCTAGAGGCTCCATTACCTCCACCTAAGCTAAGTGCTCTTTCCATTTGGCAATTGACACAGAGGTCATTCATAAATGCCTCATCAAGGTCCTTGAAGATAGTGCACATAAGTGGTTGGGCATAGGTTTTGACAATGATAAGTTGCAGAGGAGCAGTTGATATCTTTGTCTCCAGGTTGAACTCCATTAAGCTACTAAATTTTTGAATCTTTGTACATGATCCTTCACCTTTTCCCCTACTCTGATTTTAAAATTATTTACCTCAGATGCTCTCTCTTGATACCCTATAATCCCGTATCATCATCATGTATGACCTTTTCACCTACTACTATTTCCCAGACTCTTCTCATCCAAAAACATCCTCCTCCATTTTTATACAAGACAATTTCTTTTGTAGAGCTTATCGCTTCTTCAAACATGAGGGTCACTGGCGCAATTAACATTACACATGTTTGGCGTGTGTGATGGTTATGTGCATGATTGCAGGTGCTTGGCGTGCATGCTGATTTCTAAGTGGACTACTATGAGTGGTGTTGGCCCATATCCTATGTTGGGTGTTAGGTTTTGTTAGCAAAGATGAAAGTATAATTAACAGAAGATGATAGTGATTAGGTGATTAAGTGGACGTGCGTGTAAAAGCAGTTGACAATCAATCCACTCTGTGACTCTCCCACTGCATGATAGTAAACAATTTGTTTTGAAAGAGCCGTTATAACCTAGTAACTCGAGAAGACCACCCCACAATTCCTCACAATCACACGAAACCATATGTCAGGACTTTTTCCTTAATCCATTCCTTTGAATCTTCAAAAAAATGTGAGAATTATGTTTCCATCATACAACATTAGTCTGTAGCTTCACTGCAACAGTCGCCAATATGGAGTTGCTTCAAGCAATGCACAAATGCAACACGTAGTCCATGCCTTTATACCAAAATGTTTCATGCTAAAGCCTTGAATACAAAAAGGCTTCACTAAATGCTCCCAAATGGAGAGGAGACATGTTTTGTTACTGGAGGGCATTATGTAGCATGTTCAAGATCAGTCATAAACTTGAGCATATCTAAGCATGCCGAAAGAATTCTTGGGAAATGAAATAGAAATCTGGCCTCTTAAGAGGTGCAATGCCTGATTGACTCCGCACATAAAGCTTACATGAGAGCTGGGAGCCTAGGCATTGAACCCTGCCATCTAGAAGTGTCATCAAATACATACTGTTACAACAGCTTCACCCAAAGCCAAAATGCCTTTTTCTTGAGCCTTGTGAAGAGACAAGCCAAAAATGCCTTTTTCTTGAGCCTTGTGAAGAGACCCCCTAAAATTGAGCTGTTCTCTTGGTGCACTGAAGTGATATCACAAATGATAAAATTTCATTGCAATATATCATGAGGGGATGCAAGAGCACAGTGACAACACCCTACGACACACTTACATTTTTTCATGCACACCGCAATCCTGCACTTTCTGAAACCTCAGCATCCTGCTTCCATTCAGAAACACGAGCAAACCTGCACCTATAGTGGCCATGCCTCCACCCATGCATAGAAGCATCAAAAACATCAACTTCCTGGAGTGAAACCATGGTGGATACCACCCATGTAATCTCTCATCAACTATCAACTGTGTGTAAGGGCTCTTTGGCTCCCATACCTGCAAGGTGACAGCATGTACCGCAGAGACTGTCAGCATATCAACATTGCTTCAACCTTGTAGCATTAAAGATAGCATCCCCAACTATGAGATTAACTATCAGATAAATGTTGCAGCATTGAAATAACATGTCCAACCATGAGGACAGGGAAAGAGCTCCAACCATTGAACTTGAAGCTTTATGACTTGAAACTTGGTATTTAGAGAAGAGACTTTGAGCATATGCATAGAGTTCAAGGTCAAGGCTGTTCATCTGCCTGATTGCTTCCAGAGTCTCTTCTGCAACTTGATGCCGAGCCTGCTAGCATCAAAAAGTGAAGTTAATTAAATCCATTGCTTGACAAGAGGACGTGTGTGCATGCACACGCATGGCATGTGGGTGGCGTCGTCAAGGGGGCAAGAGACCGGACGAGCAAGCATGTCTATCTATACCTCACTGGAAAAATTAACTGGTAAAGAATTCTTCAGAGAGGATATGCGGCGCTGGACTTGTACAGTCCGGAGACGATTGGCACAATTCTCGTACTTCTCTATAAGCCCATACACTGTGAGCTGTAAGCAAAGAATGATGTCATCTCCATTTTGGTTTGAAAACCACCTTTAATTTGCAAATGCAAAAAAAAGGTCATGAATCACTAACTTTTTTCTTGGGAGCAGGCGTCCATCTTCCAGGATCTGTAGAATCAGCCTGTACAACATGTAGATATACCTCCGAGAGTTGGTAAATATCTTGCTTTAAGAATTTGCAAATAACTAGTGCACGTTTCAAGTTTTAAAAGCTCAGGCATGGAGATACAGTAAGGCACCTGTGAGATTTGAGAGTTATTGAGATGTTCAGGGAGGTCAGATGCCTCAGCATTAGAAAGCACTGGATCTACAATTGACAACATTAACTCTATCAATTGGCTAACTTTTTTCAACGACCACCTCAGAACATACCTTGTTTGTGCAACAAGATCAACTTATTTGTTACTACAAGGACGGCTATCATTTCATCATATGACATTTCCCAAGCCACCCTTACTACAGTCAAGGTTTTGGAGTATTTTGAAACCTGGTGCAAGTACACAAACAGGCACATGCACACAAACAGGTACAAGTGCACAAACAGGTACGAGTACTGCATTTACATAACTTTGCATGTAGCATGCATGCATGTAATCAGAACGGGAGGGAGTGGAAGAATTGCGACTTGAGGAGGAAGAATGATTTCGGGTACGGGTATGGGCATGAGAATGAGAACGGGAATGACACCGAGAAGAAATTGAAGACTTTCAAGGCTAGGTATAAGGATATCAAGTTCGAATCATATAATGGTAAATGGGATATAAATAAAGCTATATCTTTTATTAGACAGTTTGAAATTGCATTTGTGAATGGAGGTTCTACAGAAAAATATAAGCTTCCGTCTTGTGACACTAGCTGTGCGCTTGCACTCTTACCCTAGGCACATCGCCAACATACATGTCATTTTTGGTGTCATACTTCTTTTAATAGTCTCCTTTTTTTGTGAGCGGTTTGTGTGTGACCATCGCTTGCTCAATTCAAGTGTGTGCACTTCCCCACTTACACTTGGACAGCATTCAAGATTCAGCAACCAATACTTATCCTGTGGCCAGCTGGTTTACATTGGCATTACAGTGGTTCATTGATTGTGTCTCAACATTGTAAATACAAGAATATACCATACATTAAAAACAAGAGTGTGTTATGAAATCTCGCAGATAAGCCATCGAAAGCAAGAAAACCACCTTCAGTTGAAGTGACAGCCACATCATTTTTCAAAGAATTGTTCAAAGGCTGGCCAAGTGGAAGCATTTGTCCTCCAACAACATAAGCAAAAAGCTTTGCAGTATCTTTGTGCTTGTCTGTTAGACCCACCAAAATCATCTTATCGAATCTCCTCTGTACCAGCAAGAGAACGTTAGAGAACAACAAAACACTTTCAAGCTAAGGCCTACATGACAAAAGTTTTGAATAAGAAGGTGCTGCATTGATGATATAACCTTTGCAACATTCAAAACATGAAGACCAAGATCTGGATAGTCAAAAACACACTTCCGAATCTCTCCAGCTCCTTTGATGTAGGAATTGTTGGTCAGCCCAGCCACCTAAAGTAGCCAAGAGCATGATAAGGATAAATTGATACCCTTGACTTAGACATACTTTGAAGTCTTATGTCCATATATTTGATCTAGAAATCTCCGAACATCCATGAGAAAACTTGAACAGAAGCAATCAGCCACCAAACCTTGTTTTCAAGTTTCGAAAAAACTTCAATAATTTTAATCTCATATGCATTTACAGTACATCATAAAGTTCAAAACCACCACCAGACTGAAACAAATGAACCACATTTAGCAATGTGCCACAGGCATAACTGCACCCGGCAGATCCATGCCGCTCCAGGTGCATTCACAAGCATCCCACAGCCCATGGTGGACATGGAACCCAGCAAGCAAGACGTACTAGACTAGGGTTTCTGCAGTGACATCCCAAGCATTATTCACAAACAAGAGTCAAACTCTGTCGAGGCTCATACAAGAATGCTTCAGCAAATGCCTGTAGGCCAGTTGCTACTGTGTCAGGCTGGGGAGGGGCACACAGAAGCTTGGAAAGGCAGCAAGCTGCTGATTCAATAGGCCACAAGCCAACTTCATATCCTAAGGAGCAAGATGACAGATCTGCCAGTTCTTCAAAAAGCCTATAAAAGTGCACTGGCACCTGCCATTTCACAGACATGATTCCCAGCAGTGGTGACACGTGCAATTCCAATCCTTTCTTTCTCAAACCCTAGGAAAAGGGGGAAGCCTGTTTGGGACAAAAAATCTCAGTAAGCTTATTGCTGGATGTGTTCTAAGTGCTTTGGGTCCCTATTGGCGATGCACTTTGCTTCCGCTCCAGTAAACCAGCACAATAGCAAGTTGCAGACAAGTGAGGTCCTTACAATGAAAGCCATTCAGGTTGAGCATTGTCTGGACACTTCAGCTGCAAAGTGAAATGAGACTGCTGCCTCTGCAGATCTCATACGCTTTTCTGGAGGTACGAAGACACCTTGAGTTGTCTCCTGTTGTACTCTCACCTTCTTCTGTCCTCCTGTAAGTAAGCTGGGAAAGCAAGTAGAGAAAGAGCAGAATACTTACATGTGCACCTGAGCACAAGCGGCAGCAAACCACCATGAAATTGAAGAAAATTTGCTGATCCAATATTATTGGCTGCCCAGCATTTTGTCAGCACCTATCCATTCACCCTTTCACAGCCCCCCCACCCCCCTCCCCACCCCCTCATTGTATCGTTGTACCACTGGCACTTACAGGGCTGTTGTTTTTTTCTCTCAGCTCTAGTTGGGTTTTTTTTATCATGTTTTTTTAATTCGTCACTTCATGGACACATTGTAACACTTTTGGTATCTTAAGACACTTTGGTCTCGTAGACATTAATAGTTTCTTTCTCTCTTTCTCTCTCACCCCAACCCAAAAACCACAAAAGTCCAGTTTAAAACTTCTCAAACCAAAAAATGGTCTCCTTTATTTTATGACCACCAAGGTCTCATGTACACTCCAGAACAAATGTAAAAAATACCAAGAAGTAGCTTCCGTTAAAACAAAAAAGGGCCCAAAAACATACCTGAAATGTAGCACCATTGTGTAATATGTCTGTGACTATGGGTTTATGTATAAACTCATGCAATGGCATTACATAGGAGGTTGCATTGTAGTGAGAAAATCCTCCAGAAGAGGGTTTAACCCCTCCCAACTGCCTAGCTTTTTCCTGTGAAATGGAAATCACAACATCAAAGCTTGGTATTACTAACTAGCCATCCCGTGACCACCCAAAATCTATTCAAAGACTTAATTATATAGGTTAACTTACACGTCCGAAAAGATCTTCCCGCATCCATGGAACAAGAAGGCTCCATGGCCATATATTTAGAGTGCTAGCTCCATTGTTTTTGGTTGCCTTTGCAACTCTGGTTCTCCTCTTTGGATTCCGTAACAAGAACCGTGCGGCCACTTCAACAGAAAACTCGTATGCACTGAAGATGCGATCTACTGGATGGCGCACATTGGTAACCACTGATGTTGACTCTGCTGGCAGCCTTGTGAGAACACTGTAGTCATCATGAGTGACAAGCAACCTGCAGTGCTTGCTGTCACAATCAAACATCAATCTCAACATCAGAATTTTTCATTGCCCAATCTAGTAGAGCATCTTGACACTATTAGTAGCAATAAACAGAACACTCCATACACATTTGGGCACACTCAAGCATAGTAACATAAAAACCCGTTTTGCCCTCTCGAAACAGCACGAAACGTTTCGAAACAAAAAGAAACCTGCCATGGAAACGGTGTCTCTCCCAAATGTAAAGTGAGGTCAAAAAAAAAAAGGGCAGAAGGTTTTTTTTTTGCAAATGCGATTTTTGCCGTCGCTTCCGTCCTTGTTTGCTGCCCACTTGCCACTTCACGCATCCGACGCTTCTTCTCGGCTGCAACCTGTTGCTCCGCCTCTTCTCCTCATCCACTCCTCCTTTTCGCTCCCTCTTTCTATGTTATAGACTTAAATGTGACTCGTAACAGTTACAAGCATGCTTATATAACAAGTGTCACTTCGAAACCTATCCATTTCTGATGGGAGAAATAGAAATTAGGGTTAGGTCATGTGAGAGACATACACAGAGAAGCAAGGGAGAGAGAGAGAGAGAGAGAGAGTTGTGGGGATAAGTCAACTCATCAATTATGAGTGTGTGACTCCCCTATCACACATGTATATTGCACTAGTACACATAGTGCACTTAGTACATTAAAAGTACTAAGTGTACTATGTACTATAACTTATGGGCTTGTACACACTATAAGGGTGGGCATAACGCCTTTACCCCAACAACCTCCCACTTAAAGGCAAAGTGCCCTTAAGTAAAGGAAAAGAAAAAATCAGCATGTACATGATAATATACAAGGCCATATCAAGGCTGAAAATGGCCTCATCCAATGCCCATCAAGTGTCTGCAATGAGCAAACCGCTCCGGAGGCAAACTCTTCGTCAACAGATCAGCCGGGTTGTCATCCGTATGAATCTTAACAAGCTGAATTTGCTTGTTCTCTATCACCTCTCTGATGAAGTGATACTTCACATCCACATGCTTCGTCTTTGCATGAAAGACAGGGTTCTTTGCCAACTGGATGGCACTCTGACTGTCACAATGCAACAATGGAATATCCCCTGTATAGCCCAAATCAACCACTAACCGAGATAGCCATAATGCCTCCTTGCAAGCCTCTGTGGCTGCAATATACTCGACCTCTGTAGTAGATAAGGCAGTGCACTTCTGCATCCTGGATATCCATGACACAGCACCTCCTGTGAATGTAAATACATAACCGGTAGTAGACTTCCGGTTATCTGGATGACCGGCATAATCTGAATCCGTGTAACCATGCACTAATGCATCCTGTTTGCCAAAGCAAATGCACAAATCCTGTGTGCCCTTCAGGTATCTCATGACACCTTTCACTGCTTCCCAATGCTTCTTGCCAGGGTTGGCCATGTATCTAGAAACCACTCCCACTGCAAATGCAATGTCCGGCCTAGTAGCAACCATGGCATACATGAGACTGCCACAAGCTGAAGCATACGGAATCTTGGCCATATCAACCCTGTCTCTATCTGACTGTGGGCTGTCCATAGCACTGAGTTTCACATATGGAGGCAAAGGAGTACTAGCTTTCTTCCCCCCGTCCATATTGAACCTCCGCAAGACTTTGCCAATGTATTCCTTCTGAGACAAATACAACACATGCTGATTTCTGTCCCGAAGTATCCGCATACCCAAAATGTGATTTGCATCACCCAAATCCTTCATATCAAAGGTTTAATGCAGCCTCTGCTTCAAGGTATCCATCTCCTTACGAGATTTCCCGGCAATCAACATATTATCAACATACAAGATGAGAATCAATAGACTGCCATCCAAAGCTTTCTTGGTGTACAAGCAGTGATCTATGTCACTTCTCCTGAATTTCTGAGATTTCATGAATGTATCAAATTTATGATACCATTCTCTTGGTGCCTGTTTGAGCCCATAAAGACTCTTTTTCAGCTTGCATACAAGCTTCTCCTTTCCACTCACTGCATAACCCTCTGGCTGCTGCATATATATCTCCTCATGGAGATCACCGTGAAGAAAAGCAGTCTTCACATCCATCTGAATCAAGTCCAGATCATCATGTGCAACCAAAGCTAACACAGCTCTAAGTGTGGTCATTTTGACCACTGGAGAGAAGATCTCATCAAAGTCCACACCATATTCCTGCTTAAAGCCCTTAGCCACTAACCTGGCTTTGTATCTTGGCTTTGCATCTGGTGCAACTTTGAGCCTGTATACCCACTTGCATGGCAAAACCTTCTTGCCTGCAGGCAAATGCACCAACTTCCATGTTTCATTTTTATGCAGAGAATCCATCTCTGACTTCATGGCACGCTCCCAAAGAGCCTTGTCTGCCCTCTGTAAAGCCTCCTTATAACATGAGGGCTCCCCACAGTCAGTGAGCATCAAGTAGTCAACCCCTGGAACAAACCTGTCAGGGGCTCTGGAGGGTCTTGTGGACCTCTGTACCCAATGACCATCATTTGCAGGTTGCTGTCCAGCCTGCATATCACCCATTGGTGGCTCCTGTTCCATGCCATAAGGCTGAAATATCATGCCCGGTATCTCCTCCAACTGTGGTATATCCATAGGGATATCTTCTGCCATGTCTGGCTGTCCATTTGGACCATTTTCAGCACCATTTAAGGGCTGGTTTTCCTGCTGTAATGGCTAATTTACAGCCCTTTGTTGTTGTCCATGATGTCCATCATCATCAAAGATGACTCTGCCAGGCTCCTGTTGCCTTGCAGGCTCCTTATACATGCATGTTTCATCAAAAATGACATCATTGCTGCGTATGATCTTTCTATTCATGGGATCCCAAAGTCTATACCCCATTTCACCTCTGTCACCATATCCTAGGAATATACATTTGTGAGACTTAGGATCAAGTTTGGTGCGCATTTCCCTGCGTATGTGCACGTACGCAACGCAACCAAACACTCTCAAGTGCTTGTATGACGGAGGCTTCCCTGTCCATACTTCTTCTGGCACTTTCCCACCAAGCCTCGTGTTAGGTGACCTGTTTATAAGGTGAACGGCTGTCATAACAGCTTCAGCCCAAAAACCATGAGGTAATGCAGCATGTGACAACATAGAACGGACCTTCTCCTGAATGGTCCTGTTCATCCTCTCTGCTGTCCCGTTTTGTGGAGGATCATAAGGAGTAGAGAGCTCCCTCTTGATGCCTTTAGCATCACAAAAGTCCTGAAACTGTTTGGACATGTACTCTCCACCATTGTCGGAACGCAAAGCTTTCAGTGTTTTGCCAGTTTGATTCTCAACAAGAGCAACAAACTTCTCAAACACTGAGAATGTATCACTCTTCAAACGAAGAGGATAAACCCACACCTTACGTGTGGCATCATCAATAAAAGACACAAAGTATTTTGCCCCTCCCAAAGAGAACTGAGGCATCTCACATACATCTGTATGCACAAGCTCTAACTGAGCATCTTTCTGTCCAAGAGCTTTCTTGTGGGGGCACTGTAGTTGCCTACCATATATACAATGCTCACAAAATTGAAAACTTGAAAACTTTAGAGAAGGCAAGTAACCCAAACGAGACAATTGCTCCATTCCTTTGACACTCATGTGTCCCAACCGGCTATGCCACATAGAGATTTCCGGTAGCTCGGTTGCATTTACATTAGCATGGTGACAAACACCTGCATGCATGAAATAAAGAGTGTCCACCTTAGAGCCTCTGGCAACAACCAGTGAGCCCTTACTAATTTTCCACTTTCCACTACCAAATGTGGTAACATAATCAGCATCATCAAGCTGTCAGTAGAAAGCAGATTTTTCTTGATCTCAGGCACATGCCTGACATCATGGAGCATAAGCTGTGAGCCATCTGAAAATACAAGCCTCACATCACCTCTGCCAAGAATCTTGCATGCATGGTTATCACCCAAATAAACCACTCCTTCATTGCCAGCAGTATACCTGACAAACAAGTCTCTGCAACCTGTGACATGAAAGGAGGCACCTGAATCAATGATCCATGAGTGCATACCATGACCACCTGTAAGAAGTGAATGGGCATCAAGTGAAGACGTAAAGAGGACCTCATCCTCACTGCCACCTGCATGTGACACATTGATTTCTTCAATCTTGACTCCACTTTTGCCCTTGGGCTTTACATCTTTGGCTTCATCTTTCTCTTTGTCTTTGCCTTTTCCCTTTTCCTTTTGATCATTTTTCCATTTGTAGCATTGCTTTTTAATGTGTCCCTTTTTGCCACAATAATGGCATTCCAAATCCTTTTTGGAGCGAGACTTGCTCCTTCCCCTTTCTTGGCTTTTTCCCCTTTGCTGGGATCTCCCACGTGCATTCATTGCATTGGACTTTCCAACAGAGTTGTTTTTCCTGTTCATCTCTTCTTGAAGAAGAGCACCCTCAACATTTGCATATGACAGCATAGCATGCGAATTGCTAGTGGCTGTCCTGAATGTGTCCCAACTCTCTGGCAAAGTGCATAACAAAAAAGTGGCTTTGAACTCATCGTCCATTGCCAACTTTTGATTAATGACCTGGCTGACAATACCATTAAACTCATTTAGATGGGCTGTCATAGAAGCCCCTTCCTTCATCTGAAGGCCTATGAGTTTCTTCAACCAATACACTTTGCTTGAGGCACTTTGTTGGGCATACAAGTCCTGCAATCTCTGCCACATTCCCCAAGCTGTCTTCTCTTCACGAATGCTGAAAAGTAATGAGTCTGACACAGACAACATGATAGTAGATCTTGCCAGCTCATCCATATCTTCCCACTCTTCAGCAGTAAGAGAAGCGGGCATCACACCCCTTTCTTTGATAGGCTTGTGCTGCTTTTTCTGGAGCAACACATTGTAGCATTGGGTTTGCCAAATATCATAGTTATGCGAGCCTTCAAGCTTCTTGATATGAAGCAATGAAGAGCTCTCACCTGTGGTTGCCATATCAAAATGCAACCTGTCAATGCCTGACTCCCTGCAAAATGTGCAAACACTGCACCAAAAGCACACAAAGTGCTCACAGTTGTTCTCCCAAGCTTTCTCTCCCACTGCGGAAGCACAAATGCAACTTTTCTCCCACTTTATGTGATGAAAACACCAAAATCTGGTTGCTGCAGATTTTGGACAGCACCTTAAATGTGCTCTTTTGCCCTTCCAAAGTACTGTACAGCAGTACCAAGTGCTCACCAATGATGTACCAAACCTGTACCGGCAAGTACAGCAGCTGAAATTGAACCTTTTGGTCACTCAAAACAGTGTACAGCCATGCCAAAACTTGCACAAAGCTGTGCCAAATCTGTACCAGTAGGTACAATAGCAATAAATGCTCTCCTGGCTGTCCAAATGAGTGAAAATCAGACTTTTACAGTCCCGAACACTGCATAAAACAGTCCCGAACAGAAATTGGGCAAAAGCCCCTTGACTGCAAGTTGATTTTTGAGGATTCAAGGCATAAATGTCTTGCCTGCTGCTTTGCCAAGCTCAACAAGCATACAAACTTGAAAAGCCCCTTGATTTGAGATCAATTTCTGATCATACATGGTACATTGACGCACATGAAGGCATCCAGAGTGTTCACGATGCTTCCCCCTGGCCACATATACATCAAATACATGAAAGCCCCTTGATTTACAGGCACATTGAGTGCTTGTAAGGCATCAGCACATTATCCACAGCATCAAATGCGATTGCCTGCATGCAAATCAACCAAATCGGCACAAAAGCCCCTTGATTTGCACTGCAATTTGCTGCAATTTTGCCCAAATGTGCGATTTTTCACATCATACAGCATGTATGAGTGCTTAATTGCACAATTACATCAAAAGCCCCAAATTTCGACATCCAATTTCCTGCAAATTGATCCTGATTGTGACCAATTTCCTGCAAATTGATCCTGATTGTGACCAATGTCACCCAATTTTGCCAATTTTGCTCAAAATTGAGCAATTCGACACCTGTACCTGCTCAATTGCAAATGATGGACATAAAAATTCCCGAAATTGAAGCAAAATACCTCTAGTTTGGGCTGAATTTGAGGGGCAATTCTAATTTGAGTGCTGATGCTGCTGCAGAAAGCTATTGCTGCCTATTGCTCTCTTCTGCTGCTGCCACGAGGAAGGAAGAAACACCGCCTTCAATAAGTGCAGCTGGTTATGGCTTTGCTCATGTTTGGAGTGACAATTTTCTGCAACGAATCGAAGTTGTTCGACGTGGGAAGCTTTCTTCCCATTTCCATCAGGCTTTTGTGGAGAGGGCAGCCGCCATGTGAGCGAAGAGCATGCCCGTGAGGAAGCAGGCGACACAAGCCACTGAGAAGAGCTTGGGAGATACAGCAGCCGATCTTCTGACGCGCATTGGAGCAAGGGGGAGAGGTAGATACAGATCGAAAAACCTGCCTTCGCTTTCGGCTCGCTGCTCACGCTCGACTGGCTTCCTTCGCTACTGGCCAGGCGTCGCCTTGTATTCGCCTTCGCTCAAGCCTTGTGCTTCGTATTGCTGCTGTGCGCTTCGCTCGCCTAGTGCCAAGCTACAAGACGGGCTCCGCCCAAAGATTCTTCGCTCGTGTGCCTTCGCCTAGCATATGAACGCCCAGCGCTAGCCTCCTCGCTGCCTCAACCACGCTACACGATTAGCGTGTGTTGACGTATTCGCTATGAGCGCCACCCGCCTACAGCAGCAGCCGCTGGTGGCCACAAAGCGCAACAAGCTTATCGCTTGAGTTCGCCTCTTCGCTCGCCTAGCTTCTCCTTTGGCCTCTTCACCGAGTAGCAGCCTGGGCAGCCTCGTGGGCTGGCTACGTGGGCAGCTGGTTGGCCAGCCCCTTTTGTGCTGCAAGGAGCAGGGCGACCAAGAATCAGCAGGGCGACCAGGAATCAAAAGGGGGGGGCGGCCAGCAGAGCAGAAGAGGGAGGAGAACCTGGTGACCAAAGCTCTGATACCAGTTGATGGGAGAAACAGAAATTAGGGTTAGGTCATGTGAGAGACATACACAGAGAAGCAAGGGGGAGAGAGAGAGAGAGAGTTGTGGGGATAAGTCAACTCATCAATTATGAGTGTGTGACTCCCCTATCACACATGTATATTGCACTAGTACACATAGTGCACTTAGTACATTAAAAGTACTAAGTGTACTATGTACGATAACTTATGGGCTTGTACACACTATAAGGGTGGGCATAACGCCTTTACCCCAACAACTTCTTCCAAAGACGAAACGAAACAACGAAACATTTCTTGTGACTAAGCTCCTAGCCGGCCTACTGTAGGGCTGTCAAAATGCTGCCTAACAACCCTCAAAAGAGCCCCCAACATTGTCCATGCTCATTCTGCCCAAAGCTGGTGCCCTCGACAGTCTGGCACCATCTAGGTCTAGGGTCCAATCAACATCAAAGTCTTTGTCCAAGTCCTGCACAAGTCAAATGTAATCCACTTGCAAGCTATGAAGGTTGTACACAGTACAACGCATGTCACGCACTTTAACATGTCGGGTGGCAAGATTACCAATCTAGGACTATAGGTTAGGATTTGTGTGTGAAACCACGGTCTTGGGACTAACAACACAAAAGAGAGGCAATGGAAGGCCAAAGGACACATGGGCAGCCCATCTAGGCACCCTAAAAAGAGGACCATGGCTGGACCCATCACATTGTAGAAGCGTGTTAGCTTACATGGTATAAGTACAGATAACCTACGCTAAGGAGGATGGAAGATATCCATGATGTGTAGGTAGGTAGAGAGAGAGAGAGATGTGACAAGGCTCAAGAGAGAGAGAATTGCACAACTCAAATGATTTGATTGATATGATAGAAGTTATGTTCACTCACCAAGTACAATGTTTTTGTAGGCTTGCAACCTTATCTTTCGTCCCATACAAATATCACACACTAATAAGTGAATGCCACATGGCCCAAGCAGGCCAAGAGTCCAAGACCTTACACAAGACCACTCCTCCCGAGGGCAATAAACCCAAAGGGGAAGGAGGATAAATGAACCAAGGTCAAGGGACCTCCCAAACCCAAGCCCAATCAGCTGGCACCAATGGTGCTAGGTCCAAGGGGGCTCATGTACAATTGACCCTAGACCAGAAATCCAGTCAGGGTGGTGCTGGGTGGAATTGTCCCAAGAAGAGAGAGCCCAATACCGTAAGGACAACCAATGTTTCTTTTGTCACATGGTGGCCACTCCAAGTACCAATGTCCTAAGAAGTCCCCAACTCCCCGGCCACTCCAGCAGCTAGCAAAGCTGTGGTGGTGACCACTCCCTCAGTCCAATGGGTGCTCTAATTAACAGGGAGTTGGAAGCTAAGCACGAGGGGGTTTCACACGAATTTGAGCCAGATCTCTTCAAGTGTTACGGGTATGTAGGAGGGCAACGTATCATTGCTTATTTGTCAGTGGTAGTATGAGGAAGTCATTACGAAACAGGCTACTCGTCGTGCTTATTTTACTCTAACTCCACTCACAAAGGTAGTTAGGTTTGAGGAAGGTATGAGTACCGAAGTAATATTCAAGGCCCGAAATGCTAAGCTCTTTATGCAGCCAGTTGAGTTTGTGCGCAATTTCATGGTAGCTCCTCTCGTCGAGAGCAAACGAGATTTTGGGCATGAGCCAGATTGGGCCACACATGAAATATGGATCAAGTCAAATGTCTCCCATCCTTTCGTTTTGAAAGGGATTTTCCACTCATTTCCCGTTTACAAGCAACGCAAGAGGTTTAAGGGTGTCGAGTGTGTAATGGTGTTCGTTCAAACCATTACGAATAGGGCTAGCACATCAGAAAGGTACAAGGAACTCTATGCCAAGTTCCACCAGTTGTTTTGTTAGGACAACTTACCTACCCAATTACCACCGTCATGTCCGGAGGACCATAGGACTGAACGCCTCCTAGGCTCGAGCCTCCGAGCAAGTTCTCATATCACCTCAGCAAGTCTATGGAGGCATTGGATTGTCAACTTGATATGAGTTGCTTTGGTTGGGGTTCATACAACCCAATGTTTCCCCATTTGCAAGTCCGATCCTTTTCGTCAAGAAGAGTGACCACCGAGCCTGATTTTTTAGCAATTTGGTGGTATGATAAGAGTATATCCCAAGTAAGGCAAGCCTAGTAGTGAATGCTCTTAGTCGGAAGGGGGCTACTCCCAATATACTCCACCTCACTAGACCTCAAGGGGTACATTCTTCACGATATGCGCAGTCACTATGAGGACGCAAGAGAGTTCAGTTCTCAATGGGTAAAGGCTTTAGAGGCCACAAGACCATGCAAATTTTTGATACATGAGGGCTGGCTTTTGTATAAACCGACTATGTGTTCTCAAGTCTCATCCGGTTAAGCTCTTACATGACATGCATGATGCCATCACTAGTAGCAATCGGGGCATGAATAGCACTTTAGAGAAGTTAGAATGGCATTTCTATTAGCTAAAGTGATGGATTGAAAACTTGACTGTGGTTGGCCACTATGTTGGTGACTTTGGAGGTCTTCATTTTGTACTGTGAGGGTAAGATCCATGAAGATTGGTGTTGCTGTTAGAGCTCCTCTTGGAGGCACTAAAAAAGGGTTGAAGATGATTGAATCTGCCATTGAAGATGGCTAGCTGGACTATTGAGGGCCAAATTCCCCCCTCCTGCAGTCCTTCAAGACTGTTGCTGCTAATGGAGCTACTGTTGGAGTTACTTAAGAAGGGCCTGAATCCTCCCATGTGGCAGTCAAGTTCAAGTGACCAACAGCAATACTACTGGCCAACTATGAGCATTGGTGCATATGTATACGTGCATAACTAAATCGTCATATTCATCCACTTTCCTCAGTGTTGGACTTCATAGAGCATTTCTCTTTAGGCAAAGTGAGACACGGGTGGGAGAGTTCCAAGTCTAGGACTCAACAACAAGGGCAACAGAAAGGCAAAGACAAGAAGGGTAGCCAATCGAAGGCCAAGTGTTGCATGCACGGAAGCCTTGGTGTACTGGTCCACAGTCCTATGCCTAATTAAGAACAAGAAGACATGATTAAGACAGAGGAGCGAAGAGAGAGAGAGAGAGAGAGATTGGTGTTAGGATTTTTCTTTGCATTATATGGTGCAAAAAGGTTGTTGAAAAGCTTGTACATGATTGAGCCCTTGGTCAGCCCCGAAGGGTGACCTCTGGCCCCTTTTCTACATGCTGACTGATGAATGATACTTTTGAAAATGCTGAATGACTTGATGAAATGTTGAGAATGACTTCATGCTTATATATATGTTGGAAAGCTGGTCGGCCAGCAACATGCTACTATCGGCCTATTGCATGGACAAACACCCTGAAAAATACTGATAAATGCAGCACTTTGTCTTCTGGTCTTACCCACACCTGCTGCCCACTGTAGAGCTCCTAGCCGCCTCCTACACAAGGTCCTGCTGCCAGCCGACAGGGTATTTGTTGCTAGAGCCGACAGGCCTCCATGTCTTCCCATGATGTTGCTAGTTAGGCTGCTGATGTTGATGATGATGATGTGCTGATGCTATGACTGATACCATGACCGATGCCTATATGCTGTCCTAACTGCTGGATTAGTCGGGATTAAGACTGTTCATGCAGATGATTAGCCATGGCACGGGCATGCACGTGACACCAAGGGTGATAATAAGGACAAGGCAAGTGGGGAAGCCTCAGTGACTTGCCTCACTCTTGAAGGGCATCATGCCAAGACGGCTGCTAGACTGCTTTTATTGTGATTCCATCGAGCATATTGGAAGGGACTGTCCAAAGAAATGCGGAAGCAAATGGTAAGGGCAAGGAGAAGGCCAATTCATCTGCCGCGGTAGTATCTACGACAGTGGCACCATCTACCCCCCCTCCTGCTCCCACCAATACCAAAGCTACTCTTCACTTGACCATCTAGGAGGATCTCAGTGGTCCACGATTGGCATGATACGGTGATGTGCCGAGGAATGCTTCATGGACATCCAATGTCCATACTCTTTGATGGAGGAGCTTCAGAGGACATCATTAGAGACCATGTGGTTGAGCGGTTGAAGTTACCTATGACAATGGACACAAGTGGCATAGTCCTAGCCACCGCCATGAGAGGCAAGCAAAAGAAAATGAACCAATTTTGGGTTGCAGAGACATTGGAGGATGCCTCGTTGGCTTTTGGGGAGTTTTCTGAATGTCTCACATTCAAGGTAGCACCTTTGGCTCAGGTGGATCTTATTCTAGGCCACCGATGGTACAAGGAGCACAGGTTGACTTTGCAAGGTAATTCCATCCGCTCCTTAGAGGTGATTGGGGAGTCCTTACTATCTCACACATGCCTTGTTGTAGCTATATCCTCCCTTCAAATGAAATAGGTGGTACGCAAGGGTGGTCATACACGTATGGCATATGTCCGAGCTATTCAACCACATGACTTGGAGGATTTGGCGGCAGATAGACTGTGTGTGGACTACTGGGCACTCAACAAGCTCATTGTCAAAAACAAGTTCCCGCTGCCCTGCATTGATAACTTGTTGGATCAACTCGCAAGGGCGAAGTGGTTTAGCAAGCTAGATCTGAAATCCGGATACAATCAAGTTTGCATACATCCAAATGATATTCAGAAGACGGCTTTCTGGACTTCATTCGGTTTGTTCGAGTTTCTTGTGATGCCATTAAGGTTAGCGAATGCCCTGGCCACCTTCAGCAAGACGATCTCTCCGATCTTCCACTCATATTCATCATTATCTTTAGCACGACTAAAGATGAGCATGAAAAGCATGTGGAGACGGCCTTACGCTTGATTGATGCCCATAATTTGCAGCCTCACCCTCCAAAGACGGAGTTTTCCATGGTCAAAATTTCTTTTTTGGGACATTTCATCTCCGAGGATGTAATATCGCTGGATCAAGAGAAGATTGAGGCCATTTCTTTGTGGCCCGTACCAAAAAATGCACACGAGCTTCATGGACTTCTCGACCTTACAGTCTTTTATCGGCATTCTGTGGAGCATTATGCCTAGGAGAAAAATCCTCCAACAAATACTACAAAGAGGATCAAGTATTTTGTTGGACTCCGATTGAGCAAGCCTATTTTGAGAAGCTCAAAGTTATTACGTCATCTGCTCCCATTCTTCGATTATCGGATTTGGATGAACCCTTCACGGTTTTCTCCGACGCTTGTGGAGGAGGGCTTTGAGCAATGTTGCAGCAGCATGCACACCCGGTTATCGGATTTGGATGAACCCTTCATGGTTTTCTCCGACGCTTGTGGAGAAGGGCTTTCAGCAATGTCGAAGCAGCATGGACACCCGGTTGCCTATGGGAACGAAAAGCTCCGTGGTGCTGAGTTGCGATATTCCACATGTGACCAAGAGCTTCTTGCAACGGTACACGCCCTTCAGAAGTGGTGCCACTATTCAATTGGTTCAAAGTTCCAAAACCGTACAGATCACCAGTCTCTCAGATATTTGCTGACAAAGTCACAACAGGGCTTGCCTCCCCACCGGTACAGTGGTGGCATTTTCTCTCTCAATTTACCCTTTAGATTGATTATTTGCCTCGTAAGGAGAATGTGGTAGCCAACACGTTGAGTCGAAGAACACATTCGATGCACACCGTGGAGAGTCACCAAGTGATTATTTCATGCCGATGAAGACGATGTATGCTGAGGACCTGAATTTCAAGGAGCCTTGTAGCAAATGCGTGTATAGCATTGCTTCAAAATACACCATTCGGGATGGATGGTTGTACTACAAGGATCGACTTTGTGTCATCAAGGGTGCTGATTTTCGCCAGGTACTACTACACGAGGCATATGATGCTCCCATTTCAAGACACCATAGTGAGGGCCCGACATTGTAGAAGTTATCTTGTCTTTTTCTTTTGGCCTCACATGTAGCAAGATGTTCATTAGTATGTACGGTTCTACCACGTCTGTCAGAAGTTAAAGCCAAACACAAAAAAAGCTGTTGATAAGCTTCACCCATTGCCAGTTCCGAAGTTGCCATGGGAGGACATTTCTAGGGACTTTGTGGTTGGATTGCCCAAGAGCCAGAGGTTCAAAAATGATTGTATTCTTCCAGTTGCTGATCGGTTGAGTAAGCAAATCCACCTTATTCCTTGCAAGGCATATGCAAATGCTCAAGCGGTTGCCAAGCTTTTCATTCGAGAGATGTTCTGCTTACATGGACTTTCGAAGAAGATTTGTCTCAAACAAGGATCCAAAATTCATTGGAGGTTTTCGAAGGGCCTGGTTCTATAGGTTGGGGACGAAGTTACAATTTAGTACCACCTTTCATCCTTAGACAGACGGCCAAACCGAGGGCATGAACAAGACTATGATCACGATGCTGCGGTGTTATTGTCAAAAGCGTAAAACTCTTTGGGAGGAGTTCTTGCCATTGGTGGAGCATGCCATCAATGATACAATGCCAGCATCCACCAAGAAGGCTCCCTTCGAGGTAGTATATGGTCATCTGGTTATTAACCCGATGACCCGAGCTCTCAAGGAACTATGGTGCATACCAAGTGGTACAAAATGCGGACCAGCTATTGCAATATGTTCAGGAAGAAATATGGAAAGTGCTGACGTCCGCAAGGCTGAATTTGTAGGGATATGCTCACTTATGGTAGTGCTATGTGTGAACAGAGCTCACATGCACGAGTGACACACCAAGTGCTTCAAACAATGATATGTCTTGCATTGCATCTGACAGACAGGACGTATCATGGTATTTTGATAGTGGTGCTTCGAGCCACATCACTTCATGCAAAGATGTATTTCAGCACTTGGTTTATGCTTCAAATGGCCACAAAGAGCTTTAAGCATGGGGGACAACAGTCTAGTAAGGCTGGTCATGGACAGCCCTCTTCTGGTGGTGAAAAGTATGACAAAGGGAATGCAAACAAGCCTAAAAAGAAGAGCAAATGTCACTACTACCATAAGCCTGGCCACTACATCAATGAATGTAGAAAGCGGATTGCAAAAGAGAAAAAGAAAGATGCAGGCAATGCAGTAGCAGACTCTTCTGATGACAAAGCACAACAATCGGCTAATGTAATTCAGGAAGAGTACACTTTTTTGGTCACATGCACGAGTGACACACCAAGTGCTTCAGACAATGACAGACAGGATGTATCATGGTATTTTGATAGTGGTGCTTCGAGCCACATCACTTCATGCAAAGATGTATTTCAGCACTTGGTTTATGCTTCAAATGGCCACATTCTATCATGTTCCAGGGATAAAGAAAAATCTGCTCTCCGTCTCAGCCATAAACGACCAAGGTTTAAAGGTTGAATTTAAAGATGGAAAGTGTTTGGTAAAAGACCCATCAAAGGGTTATGAAATAGTCACTTCTAGAACACGATACAAAGGCTTGTATAAGCTGGACAGCTATGACAAGCGTCCTTATGATGCAAATACAGTGGATGCCCACACTCCTGCTATGCATGATGCAGAGCTATGGTATGCTCGTTTTGGGCATGTAAATTTTCAAAGTTTGATGCTTTTGCAGAAGCATCATATGGTTGATAATATGCCGCCTCTTGAGTCTCCAACAAGACATGTATGTGAGGGGTGTATTTTGGGAAAGATGCATCGAAAACCATTCCCCAAGGATGGAGCTGTTAGAGTTGAAAGTAAATTACAGCTCATACACAGTGATCCATAGGGAGGCATCTTTATTTCGCCACATTCATTGATGACTACTCCAGGTTTGCTTGGGTTTACTCCTTTGTCAAATCCACATAGGATCTCCTCGTAGAACGCTCCTAGTACAAGACTCCAAACCTACAAACAAACCAAACAAACATGACGGGGGTGCAGGCCTCACTCACCTCCCAACCTTGGCAGCCGTGGGCAAGCCCACAAGTCTTGGTTGTCACCACCGAGCCACGAGCTGAGCTAACTAGTTGAACGTACCGACCAATCTCTACCTCGTGACGTCCCATACCGCCACGAAGCTATCCTTGCGGGCCTCGGGACTGTTGCCGGCCTCGGCTGCATAAAGCAGGTGCACGTCTGCACTAGATCCAAGCTCCTGACCATAGAGCTCTCACAAAGACACGCGAGACTCTATATGACTAATGACTAATCTTGGCCACCCTTTTATAGGCTCTTGGCCGGTCATCAGGCGTCCACACTTGGGCGCCCGCCCGTCCATACTTGGGTGCCCGCCCGTTAGTCTATCTCTAACTCAGCTCGTCAATCAGCCTGCCTAGCTCCAAGCTTCCCCAACCTTGAAGCTAGTCTTGTGTGCGTGTATGTGTGCGTGTAGCACACGGTAGATACACACTATGCACATGACATACTCCCCTCACTCCTGAGCTCACTAAAAAGCCAGGGTAATCTCTCTGAAGAGTAGTCAATGTCTCCCATGTAGCGTCCTCCTCAACATGATCCTTCCACTTGATCTTGTATTTCGTGATAAACGTATTACGCAATTTTCTTTCACAAAATCCAAGAATCTTTTCAGGTTCGTGTGGAACAAATGTCATGTCCTCGATATCTATGATTTCTTGAGGAGTAACTAACTGGTCTCTTCCACCCAGTACTTCCTTAAGTCTACTCACATGAAATACAGGATGAACTTTCACATGAGAAGGCAAATCCAATTCATATGCTACTGAACCAATCTGTCATGTAATACGAAATGGTCCACAGTATCTAGGAGATAATTTCGGAGATCGACCTGTCCGTAAAGTCTCGGAATCTTTCGAAACTCGCAAATACACCATCGTGCCTTCAGAGAACTCTCTGGGTGAACGATGTCTATTAGAATAAAATCTCTCGGTCTTGAGCACTTCTAATAGATTCCTTCACAACTTATAACATTTCTTGCATATCTTGCAAAAAATTACGTGCTGCATCATGCTGAAGTCCTGAGAATCCCACTGTAACAGATGATCTAGGTTGAAAACCATACATAAGCATGAAAGAACTAAAACTTGTACTTATATGCTTAGTACTGTTATATGCAAATTCTAACATAGGAAGATAATCCTCCCATGAACTTTGCCTTTTGGATACATATGCTGTCCAGCCACCTGCTCAGAAATTTGGGAAACCCTAGAGGCTCTGATACCAGTTGAAAGGGAGCAAGGAAGGTGGCAGGTGATGCACAAGGTCCAATAGTGTGGTCTGGGGGCTCCAGCAAAGAGGCGTGAGCACACAGAGAGAGAGGCGTAGAGCTTCGAAAAAGAGAGAGAGAGAGAGAGATCGTACGATTTGGGGGAAAAAACGTTAGGGCATTTTGCCCTTGTGTTCCCTTTTTATTAAAAGTAAGGTCTTGAGACCTTTTTAAAAGTCTTTGGCCCAAGTTCAATGTGAACTTGGCCAAGGACCTTTTTTAAAAAGAAATCCTAAGCCTTCAAAAAGGCCATGTACAAAGATATACAAAAGTACATAGAGGGGGTCATTTAGGCCTGTAACCCAACAACCTCCCACTTAAAGGCATAAATGGCGCCTTTAAGCTAAGTCACTCCCACCATCTGTATGCATAGCTGATGTTGTGCTTTGGGTAAGCACTTAGTGAGAGCATCTGCAGGGTTTTGTGACGTATGTACCTTAACAACTGTGATAAGGCCATCCTCAAGCACTTCCCTAATGAAGTGATACCGCACGTCAATATGCTTTGTGCGCGCATGGAACATGGCATTCTTTGCCAGACATATGGCACTCTGGCTATCACAACCAAGCATAGGTGCCTTGTCAGGCAAACCAAACTCACTGCATAAACGTGCCAACCATATGGCTTCTTTGGAAGCCTCAGTGGCTGAAATATATTCAGCCTCTGTAGTAGACAGTGCAACTATCTTTTGTAGTCTAGAGCACCATGAGACAGCACCTCCTGCAAGAGTATATACATAACCACTTGTGGATTTGCGTGTATCCACATCACCAGCCATGTCAGAGTCACAAAATCCCTTCAATTCCAAAGGACCCTTACCATAACAAAGGCATTTGTTTTTAGTCCCTTTTAAATACCTCATAATGGACTTTACTACATCCCAATGCAATTTGCCTGGATTAGCCATAAATCGGCTCACAACTCCCACTGCATGGGCTATGTCAGGCCTAGTAGCAACCATAGCATACATAAGTGAACCACAAGCTGATGCATAAGGAACACCTTGCATATCATTGGTTGCCTGATCAGATTTGGGGCAATCATCCTTGGAGAACTTAACATATGGCTGTAATGGCACACCAAGAGGCTTTGCATTAGCCATGTTAAACCTGTCCAGCACCTTTTCAATGTATTTTTCTTGAGACAAATACAATATGCGCTGGTCCCTTTGCCTTCTAATCCTTACTCCAAGAACATGTTCAGCTGCCCCAAGGTCTTTCATGGAAAACGCAGATTTCAGCTGCTGTTTAAGAGCATCAACAGTGCTTCTTTTCTTCCCAGCAATCAACATATCATCTACATAGAGCACAAGAATGATAGGGCTGCTATCCTCATCAAATTTTGTGTACAAACAGTGATCTGCATGGCTCCTTTTGTACCCATGTTTGAGCATGAAAGCATCAAACTTTTTGTACCATTGTCTAGAGGCTTGTTTCAGCCCATACAAGCTTCTTTTAAGCCTACATACCAAATGTTCCTTTCCAGGAATAACAAAGCCCTCGGGCTGCTTCATGTAAAGTTCCTCATCAACATCGCCATGCAAGAAAGCTGTATGCACATCCATTTGGTCTAATTCCAAATCAAGGGCAGCCGCTATGGCAAACAATACACGCAAAGTGGTCATCTTCACTACAGGAGAGAACACTTCCTGAAAGTCTATGCCCTTCGTTTGGGCATACCCCTTTGCAACCAGCCTTGCTTTATACTTGGGTTTTGCATCAACTGTCTTGATTTTATACACCCATTTGTTAGGAATGGCTTTCCTTCCCTTGGGCAATTCCACCAAGTCCCAAGTATCATTCGAATGCAAAGCTTTGATCTCTTCCTGCATAGCAAGCTCCCACTTCTTACTGTGCTCACATATCTTTGCCTCTTTATAAGTAAGAGGCTCCCCCTCATCTGTCAGCATAATATAATGCAAAGAGGGATCATATCTACTCACATTCCGCCTAGGACGAGTAGATCGTCTCACCCAATGATCCACATTATCTGGTAATGGGTCTACATCAGGTGGCACAACAATATCATCAGCAAAGGGCTGTTGTACATCATTTTCAGCCCCATTTTCAGCATTGTTATGTGGCTGCACATGCCCTTCAGGAGCCTCATTTTGCTGTCCAACATCATCTGGCTCAAACACCACTGGTTCATCAACATTTTCAGTCATATGTGGTGCATCCTGAGGGTCAAAATCAGGCCTAATAGGTGGCTGTACATGCTGAAATTTGACCTTTTTATGGTCATCCTTAGAGGCACAATTGTTTTTAAGCAGCTTTGCCTCATTAAAAACAACATCCCGGCTGCGCACAACCTTTTTGAGTTGAGGTAACCAAATCCTGTAGCCCATTTCACCTTCTTCACCATATCCCATGAAGAGGCCTTTAATGGACTTTGTATCCAACTTACTCCTCAACTCAGGTCTTATATGCACAAACGCTTCGCAACCAAAGACGCGTAAGTGATCATATGAAGCAGGTTTGCCAGACCAAACCTCCTCAGGGATGTCACCTTTCAAAGACATGTGAGGGGATCGATTACATATATGCACTGCAGGTTTTTAGAGCTTCTCCCCAAAATCCATGAGGGAGATTAGCTGTGGACAGCATGCATCTCACCCTCTCACATAGAGTCCTATTATATCTTTCAGCCACACCATTAGAAGAGGGGCTGTATGGAACAGTAAGCTCCCTCTTAATGCCCAAATTTTCACAAAATTTATTAAATTCACCACTTGTGAACTCACCCCCATTATCCGTACGCAAGCATTTCAGCTTTCTACCTGTTTGGGTGGTCACAAATGCATGAAACTTCTTAAACGCAGCAAAGGCTTCATCCTTAGATCTGAGCAAATGAACCCAAATTTTTCTAGAATGATCATCGACAAAGGAAACAAAGTAGTGTGCACCCCCCATAGATTTGGCAGGCATGCTACAAACATCAGAATGTACAAGATCAAGCACATTAGATTTGCGAGAGACACCGGAGTAATAAGAACTCTTCACTTGCTTGCCATATTGACATTCATTACAAAAGTCAAGCTTTGTGCCTTTAGCATCAAGCTTATTCAAATTACAAAGCTTAGTAAGGCCTTTGTGGCTCATATGGCCAAGCCTCTTATGCCACAACTCCATATGTGAGTTAATTTCAGCCAAAGCAATAAATTTGCCAGACAAGGCCTTTCCATGCAAGCAGTAACGTGTCCCTTTCTTTGTACCTTTCACAATCAGCCTTGAGCCTTTAGTCATTTTCCATGATCCTCTCTCAAACAAAATGCTGTAACCATGCATATCCATCTGTCCAACAGAAAGCAGACTCTTCTTGATTCCTGGCACATATCTAACATCATGTAAGACAAGCTCATTTGTGCCATCTGTGGAAAGATGCACAGTGCCAATACCCTCAATGGAACATGCATGATTGTTTCCCAGGTATACATGGCCATGGCTGCCTGCAACAAAAGTAGAAAAACACTCCTTGATAGGAGTCACATGAAATGAAGCACCGGAATCGACTATCCAAGTCTGGGATAATGCATCATTAACAGTCAATAAAGCATCAATTAGATCACACTTGGTGATCTGCATATCCTGTGTATGAACATTGAGAGAGGCATCAAGCTCATGAGCATCATCGGCTGACAAAGTGGCACATAAGATGTCTTCTACATCTGACAGCTCCTCAATAACAACACTAGAGGCCACATTGGCCTTCTCCTTGTTCTTTGGGCTGTCCTGTGCATCTGTCTTGATCTCCTTCTTCTCTTTCTTTTTGTCTCCACCACTCTTCTTCCTTTCCAACTCTGCCTTATAGTACCTGCAGTCAGGTTTCTTGTGACCTTTCCTGCCACATTGATAGCATGTCACATCACTCTTGCCTTTGCTGGCATTTCCCCTTTCTCTACTCTTACTCTTACTCCTTTGTGCATAATCAGTCTTCTTTTCTGTCCTGCCTCTAACCATGTTGGCTGAACTGCCACCCTCTCCACTTGCTTTCCTCCTGATTTCTTCGTTCAATATAGAACCCCTAACACCATCAAAGGTCAAATTGGGATTGTTTGACAATGAGACCACCAAAGTCTCCCAAGAATCAGGTAGAGTCATCAGCAAGAAGATAGCCTTGAGCTTATCTTCAAAAGGGGGCAAACCTGAGTCCTGTAACTGAGATAAAGTACCTGTAAACAACGACAAGTGCTCTGCAGCGCTCTTGGACTCATCTAACTGTGCCAACAAGTTTCCGCATCAAATGCACCTGATTAACTGGGGTCGTATTCTCATACGTTGCCTTCAATTTCTCCCACAACTCAAACGCATTGACAAGACCCTTGAGGTCTACCAAGATCTCGTCAGAGACGGCCATTTTAATGTAGGTAATGGCTTTCTTGTTCAATGTAAGCCATGCTGCATCTGACATATCTTCTGGCTTCTCTGCTTCAAGTGCCCTGTCACAATCTTTAAGGAAGAGGATTCCTTGAATTCTATCCTTCCAAAGATCAAAACCTGTTCCCTCAAACCGCTTGATCTCAAAGAGATTCTTGACGTCAGAGGAAGTCGACGCCATAGTTGCACAAACGAGAGGGCTTAAGTGCTGAAATTTTTGGGCAAACTGCACCAAAACCAAACTGTAGCCTCACCGCAATGTGCACAGCAACTCCAAAGGGTCACAGGAGCAAATCGAGCCAAAATATGCAAGTTTAGGCAAGAATAATCAATTCTGAATTTTCTGCGCAGAAAATTCAGCAAGCTGATTTTTGCCCAAAAACAACAAAAATTGTTGTTTTCTACCTCACAAAGCGTACATAATGCAAAAGCACAGCCTTTGGGAGCATATGTAGGCAAAAGCCCCAATTTTTAGCATAAATGTGCAGCAAATTGACTCGAAATAGGCATTTCGCATCCAAAACTTGCTTAATGCTCGCAAATTACATCAATTAATACATTCCCCAATCGAAATACATCACATGTACATTTGCATAAACCTGCGCAAATCTGTAATTTGCTGTAAAAACCCTGTTTTTGACCTGTTTTTCAACAAATTTGGCCGATGTAGGGTAGTAGGGACCATGTACAAGTGTTCCCACAACTTAATACATCAAGATAAAACCTGCACTTCGCTGTAATAACCTGTTTTTGACCTGTTTTTGACCTAAAAACAGCCTGTTTTGGGCTGTTTTGTCAATGCCGGCACCCGTAGGGACCCGGGAAACAAGGGGCTTCGCGATGGAAAGCAATTTTGTCGCGATAGAAACCCTTTTTACTTGCTGTCCAGCCACCTGCTCAGAAATTTGGGAAACCCTAGAGGCTCTGATACCAGTTGAAAGGGAGCAAGGAAGGTGGCAGGTGATGCACAAGGTCCAATAGTGTGGTCTGGGGGCTGCAGCAAAGAGGCGTGAGCACACAGAGAGAGAGGCGTAGAGCTTCGAAAAAGAGAGAGAGAGAGAGATCGTACGATTTGGGGGAAAAAACGTTAGGGCATTTTGCCCTTGTGTTCCCTTTTTATTAAAAGTAAGGTCTTGAGACCTTTTTAAAAGTCTTTGGCCCAAGTTCAATGTGAACTTGGCCAAGGACCTTTTTTAAAAAGAAATCCTAAGCCTTCAAAAAGGCCATGTACAAAGATATACAAAAGTACATAGAGGGGGTCATTTAGGCCTGTAACCCAACATGCTCGAAGCATATCCTCCAAAATTTGATTCACTCTTTCAATCTGGCCATCAGATTGAGGATGATATGAGGAACTCAAATTCAAAGTTGTTTCCAACTTCTCAAAAACAAGTTTCCAAAAATCACTCGTAAACTTACGAGTCCCTATCACTGACTATGTCTTGCGGTAACCCGTACAGTCTAAATAATTGCTCGATAAACTGCCTTGCTAATTGCGTAGCTGTAATGGTCTTCCGAGTCAGTAAAAATCTAGTCATTTTTGTCAAGCGATCTACCACAGCCCAAATAGAATCGTAGCCTTGATGTGTTCTTGGCAATCTGGTAATAAAATCCATGGAAATACTTTCCAATTTATTACCTGGGATTTGCAAAGGATGCAACAACCCAGCCTGTCTAAAGCGTTCAGCTTTATTTGCTTGACAAACTTGACACTTGAGAACATAATCTTCTACATACCCTTTCTTCTTTGGCCAATAAAAAGTGTGTTTCACTAACAATAATGTCCTGTACCCCAGGGTGTCCAACAAAAGGGGCATCATGACACTCCTTAAGAATCTTAAACCTAATGTCTGGGATCTGTGGTACACAAATTTTGTCATTACGGAATAGTAAACCATTCCCAATCATCCATTGGCCTCCTACAGCCTGAATGTTAGGCTGCTCAGTCATCGAGTCTTGGTCAATCAATGAGCTCTCGTCCTCGATCTTCTGCCAAAATGGACCAAAATAACTATCAGTCATGCAAAGCTCTCTCAATGACTGAAATAAATCAATAGAAATCTCGATGAACGACAAAGTATTCACCTCTCTAATTCGACTAAGCGCATCTGCGACACTATTCATGGATCTTTTTCTATAACGAATAGATCTGAGATGGATACAAGGCTGAATGGTATGCGCTTGAATACTCCTTGACTGAATTATGAGATGAATGAATAGATAGATGATTATGCGAAGCCTCTATTTATACTAGTGATGTTGCTTGTCGGTTAGCACTAGATGCTGGCCGACTCCTATATAAACATTAAATGCTTAATGATGATGCATAAATGCTGAAAATGATGGAAAAAATACCAGAAAAATCCTAGATAAATCCTGGATAATTTCTAGATGCTATCTGAGGTTCCTACAATGGTCTAGATGCTATACATGAATGATGTGCAGTATGCAGGATGCTTTCTGATGCAAACCCTAAGGTTTCTACTGACTGTATATACATGAATGCGTCTCTTTAAGTGCGTTAAGGGACTTAGACTGACTGACTGACTATGGCTGAGAATGACCTACGTAGCTCGTGCCTGACTTAAACAATGGGATCACGGCGTACGACAAATATCATCCTGAATGGAACTAATATTGTACAAATGTTGCACTGCTGATGATGAGCCAGCTTGTCACCATGCACTACAGTGCAGAGTGCATGTGACACACAGAAGAGTCCAAGATCCTTCGTACCCTGCAGATACTGCAAGATCCGCAATCCTGCGTCCCAATGAGTCTTCAAAGACATCTACATGAATAAGCTCAACAATCCCACCAGGAAGCTCAAGTTCAATCTGGTGTTCAGCAACCAAATCAATGAACCAAACCGCTTCCGATACAAGGAGGCATCAACCTACTCACAAGCATCATCAATTGTAACTTTGGTATGCCAAGTCTTGGAAGCCTGCTGAAGACCATACAAGGTCTTCCGAAACCTGTAAACCACCCCCTTTGAACCCGGAACCTCAAAGCCTGGAGGCTCCTCAACAGACACCTCCTTCCGCAAGTCACCATCTGCCACTTGCATGGCTGTCCTACAAGTCCCTTGGGAAAGAGCTTTCTCAACTGCAATAGCTCTTTGTCCCGAACGATACGGGACATCAAAGCATAGTTCACCTGTAAAGGTTCCTCTAACTGACAAACGCAAGAACTGGAACGTTCCAGCCTACTGCTGCCAACATCTAGCAAGTCATCCACCATCTGGTCCCAAAAAGCCTGCCGCCGCAGCATATCCACATTCAAGTGATCATGACGAAACTGCCACAAATCACCCAACTGAGAACCTGTAAGAGAGAGTGTTGCGAGTCTGTAGATCCCATTCTCCACTCCGCCTTCCCATACAATTTGGCCTGTTACTTTGTCTCGTAGAGCAACAAAATGCTGAATAAACTCCACCTATACTCCAATCTTGCAAACCTCATGCACTGACAACAGATGAAAACCAAGGGCTAAGACATAAAGAACCTGGGAGGAATGCTTCCCCCCTCTGCCATCTGGGAATGATCTCTAACCTGCCCTCACTGTGAATAAGAATAGTGGACTTGTCACCAATCAGGATGTGACCTACATGCCTTCTAAGATCCTGTAATAACTCTCGAGAAGGAGTCATGTGCCTGGAAGCACCACTGTCAAGAATCCAGTCCCGAGGGTCCCTAGTGGTGAGTCTAACCACCTCCCTGCTCGAAGAAGATGAAGCATCTGTGTCCATAATCTCCAAGTGCACAAAAGCTGGAGTCTTTCACGGTTACTGCTGAAGAATCTGCACCCTTCTCGGTGCTCCGCTTAGGACATTCCTCCAATAGTGGCCTTTGTCACCACAATTGTTACAGGTCCTCTCTACCTTCAAGGCATCACGATCCAAGTCGGGCTCCTACTCAAAAGACTTCTCCTATGAAGACTTCCCTTTGCCCTTACTGCAACCTTTCGACCGCTAGCCAATCAAGGCCTCAGAACCTCCATCCTGTGGAGGGTTCGTAAAATGCTCTTCCTGGTCCAAGACCATAGGCACAAGCTCCTCCCATGTGATGGTGATAAGCCTGCCACTAGTGATCAAAGAGGAGTAAAAAGCTGAATATTGAGAAGTCAAATGAGACAACAAAGTAATGACCCTGTCCTTTGAAGATATCTCCTTCCCAGCCTGAAGAAACTCCTGCTGAAGAGCCTACAACTTGTTGATGTGCTCCCGCATCATCGAAGACTTTGCAAGATTCATCACCCACATCTACACTTCCAAGAAAATCCGCTTCATGGGTGATACCCTCTTATACAGAGAAGCCAAATGCTCCCAAATCCCTCTGGCCAGCGTCATATGTTTGATATGATTAATCACCTCTGGTGTGCAATTAAGGAAGATGAAAGAACGCACACGGACATTGACGCGATCCCACAACTATGCCTGAGCCTCCCGTTCTTTCCGAGTAGAGGATAAAAGCTCCCCGTCCTCCAACTTTGGCCGTGAAACACCAATCACAATGAAATCAGACAGGTCATAAGACTCCAAGACAGACTCCATCATTACCTTCCATGTGCCGTAGTTAGTCCCGTCCAACTGATCCACCGGGAATGTGGGACGAGTAGGGATCTTCACGTGCTTCTCAGCCATCTCAAGCAAGTCTGGTATCTCAAGGGTTCACAAGGTCTTGTGAAGGGAGGGTGGGTGGGAAAAAAAATGAAGAAGAGGCTGCAAATAATATGCAAGGTGGCTGTCCAACAGTGATGGCCGCCTTCTACCCGATCTCCAAGTCTCGAACAGCCCAAGCAATCTCCAATCAACACCATAAATCAGCAAACCCTCAAGCTCCCACTGTCTCCAAGCTTCAAGCCACCTGGGGCTCTAATACCATGTCGGAATACGCAATGGATATGAGACAAAAAACTCAGAGCACATGCAGCAAGACTCTACACTGAAGAAGAGCACACTCAGGAGTGAACCACCAGCCTGAATCTGAACACAGAACTGAGTGCAAAAGAGCGAACGCAGATGCATAGGAGAGATGTGTGAGAACTTTGCTATATACACATGAAAACGATACAAGATAGGAGGTGGGGGCAAGGGTGGTATTTAAATTTATACCACCCTATGGCACATGTCGGCCAGCTCTAAATCAGCCAATAGGCTGCCACACATGTCCACGACTCGTAAAATCCAGTCGGCCAGCACATGAAAAGTCGGGTAGTACAAGAGCTCAGTCAGCCAATACAGCTAGCCCCCCTCGACCAATAAAAATAGGGAAAAAAACATGGAAAAATGGGGGGAAATGAGAAAAGGCTCTGGGCGAGCACACCCACAACAGTGGCCCTAGCTGTAAAGACAAGAGATGACTACTAACAGAGTCTCGCCCGTTTTTGAGAGCTTATCAAGAGGCCATGCAGCTAAGCCTTAAGGACAGTTGTAATGCAAGTAGGGGAGAATGTGACACACCTACAAGTATGCAGGGCATAGCCAGACATCAAATAGAACCAGCAGGCAGAGTCGAAAAGTACAAGTGACACGTGGCAATGATGACATGGCATCCAGGTTAAGGTGGCTGATAGTAATACTACTAGCCAACTAGTAGCCAAATCGCCATATTCATCTGCTTTCCTCACTGTACGACTTCCCAAAGCAGGCGAAGTGCTAGCCAAGAGTGTTCAGCAGGTCACAAGGCTGTGATTTGACATCTTCCTTCTCAACCACAGCTTGTGCTCAAATTTCAGTTGTACTACTTCTTTCTTGTACATAATATAGATGTGTATGTTGTATGTGTGATTCCGCCGCACTCTTCTTTCTATCTCTGGAAAACTCTAGCACATAGGCATAAGTGTTCTACAATCCTGGCTATTGGTTAATACAAAAAGTCATATTCTCTTTCTATAAAAAAGCATCCCTGTTATTATAAAAGGTTGTTTACACACTAGGCACCAGCCCAAAGCACATCCGGCCTAACCTCAATAATAAAGCCAGCTTGTTATGACCTTTTGTCCTCATAACAATGTTCCATCTCCTCCTTGGATAAAAGCTGCTTGTCTTGTTTTCTTGCCTTCAAAGTTCCTTAAATTCTGTTGCAGGAGTCATCTGGCCCTTCTAGACATAGTGAGATACAATGAACTCATAAACTTGTGCCTTGAAACCATTCACATAATTGAATTCTAGTAACAAGCCTTATTGGGGTCTTGTCTTCTGTTTGCACCACCCTGTAAAAATCTAAGGATATCTTGGGAGTATTCATAACGTTCTTCCACATTTGTAATCCTATTGCTACTAATCGAGGAGTACTTGGCCAAGGTACTGCAGAGGTTGGTTTTGAATCACGAGCATGTATGGTGAAGACTATGCTGTCTTTTTTCAAGGTCCCCTTTTCGTTGACGCATAATGCTAAACCACAATAACCATCTGCAAGCTTTTCCAAATGATTTTTTTCAATCAGCCCAATTTTATTTGCCTCAATATAATGTATGGTTCAAATGTTCCATGGCTCCTTGCAAGGATATAATGAGTTAGAACACACAAACATTGCTACAAAACCCCTTGACAAAGAGCATATAGATCCATTCTGGAGTTGGCATCTGAGTACATTTAAAGAAAGCACTGGCTGCAGAGAAATGAAAAAATACAATGTGATTGAAATGGACTCACCTTGAATTGAAGCGGAGCTTGTCATACGAGCGGTCACAGTGCTGTTCAGGGGGGTATAAATGACGCAGCAAGCTGTAAAGCAAAAGACAGTAATAAGACCAGAGTTTGATTTAATCATTTTCATAAAACTGTGATGAAAATCATGCAAAAAACTGCTTTTGGTGCAAAAGAGGTACCATTGATGGTATGTCCGGCCGCCTGTCCGGGGCACATGTAGAAAATAGAGGAGCTCTTTGAGTTCTAGGTTGTGATTCTTCGGAAGTTCTGCCAATTCTTGGAGCGCTTGCTCAGACCAAGCTTCCAGGGCCATCTTGCATCGGTTGTATTCTCGATCATAGCTTACTGCACCACATCCTGGAACGCAAAGAACAGAGAGAGCAAAAAACAGTGATTCGACGAGAATACAGGCCCAACACAAATTGGCAAATGGGTTCTTTCGCAGGAGGCTGGTGGCTTCCCGAGGTCTCCCATTGGCTACCGGCACTTTCTTCTGCATAAGGGTAAGGCGCGCTCCCTGCAGCCTCGACTGATCGATTATCCAGACGGCACGAGGATTTTCATTTCCAAGGGGCGGAACAGCCAAACACTATTCCTAATAGGGGGACAAAAACCATCTACACACCAACCAAGCCCACAAATACCCAAACCGGATAGAGGTTCGCAAGCTTTGCCGACCACATCATGCCCGAACATTATTATAGGGGAACAGAGCCAGAAAGGTACCAGTAGCAAGGAGAAAGAAGAGAAGAAAGACTGGAAGAGCTGCCATTGTCTGTGTTCTCCCGTTGTGTGACGCTCGGCGTCGATTTCTGGGGAAGGCTCAGATCTGTTCAAAAGAATGGAAAGAGCAGGGTTAGTGTTTGCAGGAGCAGAATGTAGACGATGAGAAGAATTAGGGTTTGGGGGGAGCAGTTGGAAGGGGTCAGGAGAGGACGCTGCAGCAGCAACAGTGGTGATAGTAGAAGCCATGGGACGAAAAGTAATCATGTTGAGGAGAGCGGACGTGGGGACATTTCCAAAGCCAGGGGCGAGAAAAATGGCTAAGTCGACCCGCTTGACAAAAATGGCCCACTTGACTGAGCAGGGAAACACATCATAATCTTGACCGAGCAGGTAAACACATCATAATGAGAGGCTCCCTTGCAATACTATGGCTATCTACATTGATGGACGCCACACATGTTCTTGCCCTCGAAAGTCGCGGAGCGTCTTCTATTTTTTTGTTCTCCTTTTGTCAATCATGTTGCCCGTCCCCCTTCTCATGCCTTTGAATGGCTTTCACACGGTGCGAATGATGGGTGTTCCCAAGACAACATGTGTTTTGGCATGGTGTTCAACAAAACGTGTGGCTTCGAGAGCTTGATAATCAGGACGAGCTCTTTCGCAGACATTATCGGCTCCCTTTCCAAGCTTTCCAACTTTTGCTTCGCGAGGTAATGCCTTTCATGCCATCGCACACACTCAATCGTTTGTTAGGGAGCCCATGATCCAGAGAAGGCACTTAGCTTCATACCTCCATTCCCAACCAAAAGCCGGGTGATTTGCAATTGCGTTTCCATAGCCTTTTCAGCCCGCGCGCTATTTCAGCAACAATTCGTTGAAGCTCAATCTCCTTCATAGCATCTGTAAAGCGAACCATGCCTTCCTTGAGTTTCACAGCAAGAGATGAGCTAGCCGAAAGCCTTCTCTTCTTCTTGTTCCATTGGCCTCGTACTTGCTCTCCATCTACACCAATGTTAGGACTAGGGCCATTCGTGGGAGATCGTCCAGTCTTGTCTTAGCTTTGAGTTTGTGTTCTTTGAGCTTGGGGGCTTGGGCTTTTTTCTTGGTCCTCTACATCTTGTTCTTGGTTGTCTTCATCATCCTCTATAGGCACCTCCGCCACACCAACAACGTCATCACCTGTAAAGCCACCAACAAGCCCTCTCACCTTTGGTGTTGTAGTAGCCAAGATAGTGGCACACTGATCAAAGAACTCCCAGTTGGAAGGTGCAGCTCCAGTTATGCTCTCCTTGGCCTTCTCGGCCTTGTAAGTCTTCCGAATGAAAAGATGCAGGCGAGAAGAGAGCTTGAGCTCTTGCAAGCGCACACACACTCACAAAACCCTAAAAGAGAACACACAAGGTGAGAGGCTGAAAATCTTCTTCTTCTTCACACAACACTCAACACACCATATACAAAGATAAGAGTACATACCATATGAAAAGGTACTCAACCAAATACATACTAGGGTTCTCTATAGTGTGAACCCAACTAAATGAGCTGGCGCTATAACTATGCCAGTCTCTAGAATGACTGTCACACAGCCTGTCATCCCACTGGCTGCATATCACACATGATCTCACCAACTATGCCAGTGGTGTAAGTGTGGAGGCGGGTCATCAGTGTCCATCGTCTCACTAGATGAGCTCGATATCTCACCACTCTCCCTCGAGCTCAACTCCATCTCATGTACACCAAGCGAAGCCCTGAATCTGCGGAGCTTCTCTATACCCAATGCTTTGGTGAAGATGTCAGCGACCTGATCCTGTGTGCTGACATAAACAAGGTCAACGTCTCCTGCCAAAACCTTCTCTCTGAAAAAATGGTAGTGGACCTCTATATGCTTCGTGCGAGCATGAAAAACTGGGTTCCTGGCCAACTGTATACTGCTAATGTTGTCACAAAAAATGACAACTTGTCTATCCACTGATAGACCCAAATCTACAAGTAGCTTTCTCAACCAAGCTACCTCACATGCTGCCATAGCAGCACCTCTGTACTCAGCCTCTGTATTGGATAGAGCAACCGTAGGCTGCTTCTTGCTGCTCCAAGTCACAGCAGCACTCCCCAAAGAAAACATGAAGCCACTAGTAGATCTTCTATCTGAGATACTACTAGCCCAATCAGCATCTGTGTACCCATGTACACATATCTTTGTCCCAGTTTTATAAAATAGTCCACAATGCAAAGTAGACCTCACATATCTCAGTATGCGTCTCAATGCATCCAAATGCGGCTTCCGAGGAACTTGCATAAACTGACTCACCAACCCTACAGCATAGCTCAAATCTGGCCTGGTGATCGTCATGTAGATCAAGCTTCCTACTATGCGCCTATACATAGTAGGATCCTCCAAAATCTCTCCTGAATCTGCACTCAACTTGCCATTTTGATCCAATGGCACTGAGATAGGCTTACAGCCTGTCATACCATACTTGGACAATATGTCCAAGCCATACTGTCTCTGCAGTAATCCAATACCATGTGGTGACCTAATCACCTCAATGCCCAAGAAATATCTGAGCTCCCCCAAATCCTTCATCTCAAACTTTTGTCTAAGCAAGATCTTTACATCAAAGATCTCTGCATCATGGTCCCCCGTAATGATCAGGTCATCTACATAGATGACAACAAGCACAACCCCTCTATCACTGTGTCTCACATACAGCGAGAAATCTGCATTGGCTACATGAAAGCCAATAGTGACAAGATATTCAGAAATCTTGTCAGACCATGCTCTTGGTGCTTGTTTTAATCCATACAAGGCTTTCTTCAACTTGCAAACATGCTCGGGGTGACTCACATCCTCATAACCAAGTGGCTACAACATATACATCTCTTCTGGCAAATCCCCATGCAAGAATGCATTCTTTACATCCATCTGATTTAAAGACCATTCATTGCTTTTTTTGACGCTGTCACTACTATCACAACATATACACCTCTTCCGGCAAATCCCCATGCAAGAATGCATTCTTTACATCCATCTGATTTAAAGACCATTCATTGCTTTGACGCAGCCACTGCTATCACAACTCTCACTGTTGCCATCTTGGCAACTGGGCTGAAAGTTTCCTCATAATCAATGCCATATGTCTGCGCATATCCTTTGGCTACCAATCTAGCCTTGTACCTGCTTATGCTTCCATCACTGTTATGTTTTACTTTGTACACCCACTTGCATCCAATGGCTTTCTTGCCTTCAGGCAATTGCACTAAATCCCAAGTCTCATTTCCATATAGTGCATCCATCTCCTCATCCATAGCTTTCTCCCAACACACATTTCCAACAGCCTCATCAATGCATGTGGGCTCTACAACCTGTACAACTTTTGCCATGTATGCATAGTGATGTGCCGCATAACCATCATAGGTAAACCTCTGCACAGGATTCTTCACTCTCCCAGATCTTTGCAGCTGTGCATTCATGGTGGCTTCCATAGCCTTCTTTACACAGGTGTTCTCATAGCTGGTATCCCAAGATCCTCATCAAGGCTCATCTATGAGCCACTAAACTCTCCATCAACATGAGAATGCCCTGCAGAAATGTCAGGCATACTAAGGGGCTCAATCACTTTCTCTTTGCCTTTATGTGATGTACTAATCACATTTGCAGGACTGGTATTATGATGCAGCCTGCCACTCCATGGTCTATCAACTGAACCACTAGATGAGGACTCTCCTGGTCCACTCAAAGACTGTGATTGCTGACATGCATTCTGTGCAACCACATTTCCACTCACATCAGTCCCAACAGCTTCTTTTTTCAGCAGCATACCAGCTGCTCATCTCATCAAAAACAACATCCCTGCTTACCCTCAACTCACGTGTAGCAGCACCTGTATCCCTTTTGCTCAAGGGAATATCCAATAAACACACATTTTTCAACTTTTGGATCCAGCTTAGTTCTCAGCTCATCTAGCACATGCACATATGCAATGCATCCAAACAAATCAGGTTTTCTGCCAGTAAACCTCTCCTCTAGAGTTACATCATGTATGGATGCAGTTGGAGTCCTGTTCATGATGTAAACTGCTGTAGAAACAGCCTCAGTCCAATAGCTATGCGGCATATTCTTCTCTCCCATCAGTGCTCGCGCAATCTTAGCAATGTGCCTGTTTTTCCGCTCAGCAAGTCCATTTTGCTGCGGAGTGTATCTACATGTAAACTGTCTCCGAATACCATTCTTCTTCAAAAGTTCAGAGAACTCATTGGAGAAGTACTCTCCCCCTCCATCTGACCTTAGGCACTTTACATATTTCTCTGTTTGCTTTTCAACCATAACTCTAAAAATTTGAAACTGAGTGAACACCTCACCCTTCTCCTTCATGAAGTATACCCACACTTTCCTTGTGTGGTGGTCATCAATAAATGTCACATAATACCTGCAGCCTCCCCCATAGACATGGTCTTCGTAGGACCCTATACATCTGAATGCACAACATCTAGTGCATTTCTGCTCACATTTCTATCTCGTGGGCAATACATGCTTTGATTGCTTTCCAAATTGGCATGCTTCACATATTTTCTGCATACTTCAACTTTAAACTTTGGCAACCCTGTCACAATTCCTTTTAGTCTGCATAGACTTCATTCTCTGCACATTCACATGTCCAATTCTTTTATGCCAAATGTCTGTGTCTGCAACAATTCCTTAACCATTTGCAAATATCGCAGCACTCACTTTAGGCATGTTTACATTCAATGTAAACATTCTGCCCACTCTGTTGCCTTTTGCAACCAACCTACACTTGTCTTTAAAGTCTTCATAACAACCATCAGGATAAAACCCAACCTGCAAACCCTGCTCAATCATCTGACCAACTGAAACCATATTCTTTGTTATGTTCGGAACATGAAGTACATCTGCAAGGTACTTCACTTTGCCATCCAGTATAGACAATGGCATATCTCCAACATGGGCAATTGGATGAGCAGTGTCATTCCCTGTTTCCACAAAACCTGGTCTTTCAAGCTTTTTCATCTCCTTGAACCACTCCCCATGACTTGTCATATGGTTCGAAGTACCTGAATCAACGTACCATACATCATCTTTATGTGCTGCTTCAACATTTTCAGACATGGCATTCACGACATACTGCATAACAAACAACCTTTCATTATCCTCATTGTTTCTGCTCGAGGATGCATAGTTGTTTTGCTGCAATTTTCCATTTTGCGTGTCAGCCTGCTTCTTATAACAATTTGCCTGCACAAGGCTTACCACAATAAAAGCATCCACGTGTATCATTATACTGTCTTTGCAAATTTCCATGACCTCTTTGACTCCCCCTGCCTCTGAATTGGCCTCTTCCACCTACGTGTTGTTGTTGTGAATTATGGGAGGACTATTGTTGTTGCTGCTGATGGCCATAATTCTGATTACCTGTTCGGCCACCTCCTTGGTCGCGTCCACGGCCTCCTCTACCTCATCCTCTTCCTGAACTTGTGTAGAAGGCCTCTTGCTCTGAACTGTTTTTGTTTTGTGAAGACTGTTGGTCTTCACCCAAGCTCTTCTCTTCTATAATCAACATAGACACCAAATCTGTGAAATTAGGAATGTTTTCTCAAGTCTGAATAGATGTCTTGAACGCCTTGTATTGTGGCCCGAGACCACGTAGACAGACTTCCACCTTATCATCATCATCTACTGAAACGCCAATAGATGCAAGAGATTCCACAATACCCTTGATCTTCAATGCATAGTCATTCACAGACTTACTCTTTTTCTCCACACTATGAAGTTCATTCAACTGTATCTTCCGTGCCTTGGTATTCATTTCATAGAGTTTTACCAAGGTGTCCCACACCTCCTTGGGGGACTTGGCATCCTGTATGTGCCCAATCATGGTGTCCTGTATACTGATAGAGAGCCAATACATAACTTTTTTGGCTCCTTGGTTCCAATCCTTGAACTCTTTCACATCTGTAGCAGTCGGATTGATCTCCGGTATCTCCGGTATCTCCGGTGCCTCTTCATGCTCACCTTCTATATAGTCCCAGTAACCCTTTCCCATCAAGAAATTTGTCAACCTGAACCTCCAAGCATGGAAGTTGTTCTTATCAAGCTTCTCACTAACAATCTGGTTTATGCCATCATTTGACATCTTGCCAAACACACAAATTTACCAGAAACAACACTCTGGTTTGTCCTGCACAAACTGCTGTATTTTCTGCAGCGGTACTGTACTACACTCAAATGTCACAACCAGTGACCTCAATGTGCATACATACACCCAATGGCAAATGTTTTACCTCCTTGCAGCACACACAATGTCTGCACAACCAATCTGTCTTCCTGCAGTTCTTAAAACAGAGTTCTGCATAGAATCGATGACTTACCCGTAGTGCTTGAAATTGCCTGCTTTTCGAAAAACGGAGGTCCTAACGCACTTGAAACACGTTTTCGGCCCAAAAAAATTCTATCGTTTGCCGGTGCCTCTCGTAGAGCTCCCGACACAAGGGTGTAGTTGCCAACACAAATAGGGAAGAGTAGTTGAAGCTCTTACCCTCGTACCACTTCCTATGCTTCTCTTGCTTGCAACTCAGCCCTTAGCATGAACCAGGCTCTGATACCATGAAAAGATGCAGGGGAGAAGAGAGCTTGAGCTCTTGCAAGCACGCACACACTCACAAAACCCTAAAAGAGAACACACAAGGTGAGAGGTTGAAATTTTTCTTCTTCTTTACACATTCTTCTTTACACAACACTCAACACACTATATACAAAGATAAGAGTACACACCATGAGTTGGCGCTATAACTATGCCAGTCTCTAGAATAATTGTCACACAGCCTGTCATCCCGCTGGCCACATATCACACATGATCTCACCAACCATGCCAATGGTGTAAGTATGGGGCCTATCCCCCAGGCGGGTCATCAGTGTCCACCACCTCACTAGATGAGCTCGATATCTCAACACCGAAGGCTATCCCACTTGTTCTTGCATTGAGATTGAGAGAAGGTGCTACCACACTTTGCATTCAAATGTCTCCACGATGCGTGCCCAATGCTTTTTCTTGAAGTTGCCTTTGTTAAGAGACAGCCACTTGGCCTCATAAAGGTCAAGAAGACATAAAACTCGATTCTCTGTCTAAGTGAAAGGGCTTTCTTACGCACTCCAGATTTTGTAGGAGAGGTCACTATATTGCTAATGTGAGGTACAATAGGCATGGATGAGGACACAGAAGTGGAGTTTGTTGACTCGTCCAAGGAGGCAGGGGGAAAGTTGTAATAATGATGCTGAGAATGAGTTGCGCCATTAATGAAACCAAGTTGAGGCGATGCAGAATTCAAATTAATGTGCTCGACAGGGCTTTCATAGAGATTACCGAGATTGTTGTTCGAGCACCCTTGCGTCAAAAGTTGTGAGAATGGCTGATACTAGTCGATGCAATTGGTCGTAGGCTTGCATCGTTGGCCCCCCATTATCGGTTTCAGGCATAGAGTTGGTGGATTGGGTGGTGTTGAACTGCCCTTCGCATTATGTTGAGCAGTGAACATATTGTGGTGGACGAAATGCCGTGAATGCAGTCAGTCACGAAATTGGGGGTTGAAGGCTTTTGATACTTATCCATGATTGTATACAAAACCAAAAGACATATTAGTATCCATGATTGTCACGAGAGAGAGAGAGAGAGAGAGAGAGAGAGACCTCCGCTATGTACATCATATGCAATTAAGAATTTAGTTAGGTTTTGTCCCGGGTACCAGGGAAAAGAGTTCCTAGGCCCCCTAGCCGGATATTCATGCAAACTTAAAACTAGTCACACCACTTACACACCCCCAATATGAAATTGCCTTTTTCACATAATCAGCTATCTTTAAAAAACATCTTTTAATGAAACCATTGTGTCACTGATCATAATCCTCAAAATCTCCGGTTGAATTCTTATTTCCAATCATTCCTTCATCCGTGTACCTATGGCATCATTGGCAACCAGAACACTCACCACCTATCCACTCAGGGGCCTTTTCGATAGTTCCTAGCTCATAATAACCGGCAATATATTCACACATCAAAATGGAATCTCCATTGAATATCAACAAGATCAACCAACGGATCCATATAAAAGAGCCATGGACTCATCCGTTGAGGACCAGCAAGGTCAATCAGCCAGATCCATGCCCGAATTCAGAAAACAACTCTTACTCCTTGTTCCAATATCTTCCACGACGCACGCATGGGTATCGTCTCGGCGACCCAGAGCCCGAGCACCGTATGGTTAGCACCCTCTAGGATCCTTCGCAGTAACAGGTGACCTAGCGCTTCACTCATAGGCCGCTTCCTTGGTCCCTCATCCACCGTATCGGAAGCTCACCTCGGCCGACCTTGCTATGCGAGACGTTCTCCAATGACTCTCCGTCAACTGTTGTAACTTTATCAGATTAGGTCTCCACGACTACATTCACAAGACGATCAAAATGTTTCTCCAGCATTCTTGACATAAAACAGTCATTTAAAAACAGCTCAAAAATACAGTTTCTATAACGAACTCTCGTCTTTCCACATTGCTCCACATCAAACCACATTAATTAATTCCACAACCATTTCATAAGTATTCCTATTCTCATCCAATCACATTATTTTCATAAGTATTCCTATTCTCATCCAATCGCATTATTCTCATCCAATCACATTATTTTCATAAGTATTCCTATTCTCATCCAATCACATTATTTTTCATCTCATCACATCTTTCCTCAATTTATCCTCATCATATCTCATCCACACTCGCATCTACCCATATCCACATCTCATCACATCATATTCATTCACATCTCATCCATTCAGACCACATCACATTCATTCACATCTCATCCATTCAGACCACATCACATTCACTCACATCTCATCCATTCAGACCACATCACATTCACTCACATCAAATCACATTCACTCACATCACATCACATTCAGACCACATCATATTCACTCACATCACATCACATTCATTCACATCTCATCCATTCACATCTCATCCATTTAAACCACATCATATTCACTCACATCACATCACATTCATTCACATCTCATCCATTCACATCTCATCCATTCAAACCACATCACATTCACTCACATCTCATCCATTCAGACCACATCACATTGACTCACATCACATCTCATTCATTTTACATCACATCTCATTCATTCACATCTATCCCGATTCACATCCCATCACATCACATTCACTTTCATTCATATCCATCACATTCATTCTCATCACCATTATATCACATCACTTCTAGCCACATCATATCTTATTCATACACATCTTATCTCATTCATCCACATCCATCCAATCGTTCACATGTACGACTACTCGCATCTATCCATACATTCATATCTATCACTTCACATCAACATATATTTATGTCACATCTCATCTCTTTACATCGCATCACATTCTTTCACATACACATCTATATCCATTCTTTCACATACATCCACATCCATTCTTTCACATATTCATTCACATCCATTCTTCGCATACACATTCACATCCATTCCTCACATACACGTTCACATCCTTTATCATCACATACATTCACTCACATCTCATATTATTCATTTATATTCTGATTCACATGACATCACATCTCATTCATTCATTCACATTTATCTGATTTGCATCACTTACATTTACTCACATCTCATATCATTCATTTACATTCTGATTCACATGACATCACATCTCACTTATTCATTCACATTTATCTGATTCGCATCACATCATTTAAAAACAGTTCAAAAATACAGTTTCTATAACGAACTCTCGTCTTTCCACATTTCTCCACATCAAACCACATTAATTAATTCCACAATCATTTCATAAGTATTCCTATTCTCATCCAATCACATTATTTTTATCTCATCACATCTTTCCTCAATTTATCCTCATCGGATCTCATCCACTCGCATCTACCCATATCCACATCTCATCACATCATATTCATTCACATCTCATCCATTCAGACCACATCACATTCACTCACATCTCATCCATTCAGACCACATCACATTCACTCACATCACATCTCATTCATTTTACCTCACATCTCATTCATTCACATCTATCCCGATTCACATCCCATCACATCACATTCATTTATATCCATCACATTCACTTTCATTCATATCCATCACATTCATTCTTATCACCATTATATCACATCACTTCTATCCATATCATATCTCATTCATACACATCTCATCTCATTCATCCACATCCATCCAATCATTCACATGTATGGCTACTCACATCTATCCATACATTCATATCTATCACTTCACATCAACATGTACGACTACTCGCATCTATCCATACATTCATATCTATCACTTCACATCAACATGTACTTATGTCACATCACATCTCTTTACATCGCATCACATTCTTTCACATACACATCTATATCCATTCTTTCACATACATCCATATCCATTCTTTCACATACACATCTATATCCATTCTTTCACATACATCCATATCCATTCTTTCACATATTCATTCACATCCATTCTTCGCATACACATTCGCATCCATTCCTCACATACACATTCACATCCTTTATCATCAGATACATTCACTCACATCTCATATCATTCATTTATATTCTGATTCACATGACATCACATCTCATCCATTCATTCACATTTATCTGATTCGCATCAAATCCCATCACATCTATTCATCTCATATTCTCATCACTTCTATTCACATCACATCTATCCCCAATCATCTATCTGATTCACATCTTATCTCATGACATCTATTCACCTCACATCTCATCACCTCTATTCATAGAATTTAAACATAGAATTTAAGAGAATCCTAAATTTTTTTTAATAAAGATTCTTTACGCATCTATTTATGCATAATTTAAATTTAAGGAAAACAACACTTTTGAAATAAAATTAAATCCTTTATGCATCTTTCTATACATAAATTTGATTTTAATGAGAATAACACTTTTGAAATAAAAATAAATTCCTTTATGCATCTTTCTATGCATAAAATCAAAATTAATGAGAATAACTCTTTTGAAATAAAAATAAATTCCTTTATGCATCTTTCTATGCGTAAAATCAAAATTAATGAGAATAACTCTTTTGAAATAAAAATAAATTCCTTTATGCGTCTTTCTATGCATAAATTCAATTTTAATGAGAATTATACTTTTGAAATAAAATAAATCTTTTAGAATGCACAAACGGAAGGAATTACTCTTTTAGACAAACCTAATGATAAACTTTAGTTCCACAAAATTTAAGAAAATTTTGGCATAACCTCCTTTGTATGGCTGACCATTTCTCAATTTTAACATTCAATTTATGACGAATTAATCCAATTTGAATTCTTATATCTCTAATCTACTCCATTTTCTAAAAATTAAGAGAGTAAACAATGAAAAGAGTTTAAATCAATTATTTAATTAAACTTCTAGGATTAAGAAGGGCTGAATTGTAAAGAAGAGAAGGGGGTGGCCTTTCCATCAAGGCATAGCATCAGATTTTAATTCAAACATTTTCAAATCATAAAATTTACGAAAATCATAGATTTAAAATTCACAATAAGTAAGAATTAAGCTTACATGGAGCTTGTAATCTTTCCTTTGGCTTGAGGGATTGAGGGTTCTACTCTTGTTTGCAGCAAGAGTGGCCACCAAATTCACTTGGAGAGGATTAGGCCCAAAAAACAATTGAATTATCAAGAAATTCAATGTTAAATGGCTCAGGTTAGAAGCAGAGTAAGTGTGCATAAACACCATTAAGCTTTTACAAAGGGGGAGGCTTCTATTTATAGGAAAAAGTGAGCCTCTAACCAAGCAAACTGATTCTAGAATTTTCCAGATCAGTTTGGTAGAGATGAAAATATCTCATTATTTGTGAGTTTATTAAAACTCATCCACACATGTGAAATAGGTGCCTCCTTCATGAGGGGAATTTCCCACACCGAGGTGTCAAAAATGCATCGTTTCCTCAATATCTTTTTCTTTTTAACTAATAAACCTTGTCCTTAGTCAACTCTTCATCTTATGTGAGTATTTACTCATTTTTGGGGGATTTTCTTTTATTCTTCAATTTATCTCCTCCCTACATTTAGATTAATCTTATTGGTCCATAGGAACCTTAATCCAAAATTTTCAAAAAATCTGGACCCTCAGGATAAGGTCCTTTTTACCTATTTTTAATTAATTCCAATTGTACATTGGAAAGTTTTTTTTTGAATTTTTGTTTTAGGGGAAATCATTTTTAAACACTAGGAGGATTTTTATATCAAAAAATATCTCAATTTTGAATTACCTCTCTCTAGACATTTTCTCTCTCTAAGCCAAACCAGGGTAAAACAGGATCTTTCTTTTATTTCAGAGAGGGGAATAATTATAAGATCAAAAGGGGAGGTTCTTACACCTGTACACCTCAAAAGCTGGAGGGAGGAATCTTACAAGGGGTCATAGGCTCCACCATCCAAACATCTGTTGGATTGGGAATATTTAACTACATGTGGTATAATACCAAAGTGAGGTCAACATGGCACCTTAGTCTAGGTGTATGCATTTCTCATCACAAAGAGATCTATCTATGTTTTTTGTGAATTTCCTTATTTTATGAGGATCGTATGCATGTCCTCGTCTCTTATAAACCCATTTGTTCTTTATATGCATGCCCATTTTACAATTGATCTTTATATCTCTACAATTGGAGCAAAGTGAGGTCAACATGGCACCTTAAACTAGGTGTGTGCATATCTCATCCCAAAGAGATCTATCTATGTTTTTTTGTGAATTTCCTTATTTTATGAGGATTGTATGCATGTCCTTGTCTCTTATAAACACGTTTGTTCTTTATATGCATGCCCATTTTACAGTTGATCTTTATATCTCTACAATAGGAGCATCTCTCCTTCTTATCATCATGATTTTCCCAAAAGTCCAAGTGCAAAATTTGATGTAACAAGTGAAGTCCATAGTGATGAAGCTCTTGATGATGGAGCCATGCCAATGTAGATTGATGCATTGTGGTAGCATTAGTGCAAAATTTGATGTAACAAGTGAAGTCCATAGTGATGAAGCTCTTGATGATGGAGCCACGCCAATGTAGATTGATGCATTGTGGTAGCATTAATGAAGCCTAGATTAAAGTGGTTATGTGAGTAGCCTCTTATTTTAGAATGGTTTTTAAGACTCTTTTGCACCAAGATAAGGTTAACCTCTTATTTTAGAGCAGTTTTAAGACCCTTTTACACCAAGACAAGGTTAGGGTTTTGAAAAAGTTATCTTTCATAGCCTGCAGATTGAGCTATGTCATGTTGTGAGAATAGAGATGGCAGTGACCAAGCTTTCTTGCTGATGCTTAGGGTAATGTTAGAGGGGGTGGAGGGATGGGTCCCCAAGAGGCTCCGTCTCTATCATAGAGGATTGAAGGTTAATGTTGGGTTGCTAGGAGAAGAGGGACAAATGAGAAGACAAGTTAGAAAATAGAAAATAATGGGTTCTTATTATAGCTTAGACTCTAACTAGCATTTTAAGCCAAAACTTAGACCTGGTTTTAGCTTAGATTAGTGCTAGTTAGAGTCTAAGTTATAAGCACCCACCCATATATACCTAAATAATCTATGGTGCAACAAAGCAAATGCACATACTCATTATTAGATAATTGGAGTAGTTAAAGTAATCAAATGCACATACAATTGGAGTAATTAAAGTAATCAAATGCACATACCAATTATTAGATAATTGGAGTAATTAAAGTAAGCCTAGCAAGATTATAAATACTCATATCAAAACTATCTCATCCAAAAGCAATCAAGTATGTCAAAATGTAGCCTTGAATAAAGGCTTGCAGAGGCTTATAAATACTCATATCAAAGAAATCTCATCCAAAAGCAATTAAGCCATCAATATATAGCCTTGAATAGAGGCTTATAGATCTCACATGGATATCCTTATAATAAGGAGCATGTGTTTTCATGCTATCCAATACAATACATCTGACTACTAGCACTAAATATGTGTGTAGCCCATGCTACTCATAAATGCATCTACATCACATATTACCTTGCATTTGATTATAACAAATTGACCTTTGTGCAAAAGGACACTTCATATAAGGACACGTTTAGGAGAAATCTTACCTCCCCTTAAAAAGCAAACCATAGAAAACAACTTGCCTACCCTTAGATTACAAATGTGGAGAACTCTTAAAGCCAAGGTTTAGTGGGCTTAGGGTGAAAGGCCATAGTGCATTGCCCTTTAAAATTTACATTTACTTTGTATATAAGTCAATTTATGAGCATTCTAGTAGACTTTACTGCATTTCCTAGCTTGTACTATTGTGTATATTGTTGAAATTTGAGCATTGTGATGAGCTATGGTGGATCAAACACTAGAATCAACATCATTAATAAAGTGATTAGCAAATATTTAAGATGTAATTAGTGGATAATTAATAAATAGATTAATGTAGGCATGGATACTCAAAAACCAGCAAATTCTCATTAGGGCTATGCCTCAATTTATAGAGTTTACATCAAGCATCAAATCCCATTGATTTCTCCATGATTCACTCTCCCAGAATATCTCCACCTCTTGCCTGATTCTCTCCACCTCTTCTCTTTTCCCTGAATATCTCCCAGAATAACTCCACACTCCTAAATTCTCTCATGCTACCCTTTATTCTCTCCCAGTAGATTCTTCTCACCTTTTCACAGGTTCTTTCACAATTACATATTCTCTTTTACAGCCTCTAACCAAGGGCTTGTTCCCACACACACCCTATTCACTTGTATTTTTAACACCTCCCCTCAAGTGAATACTCCTAGTACACCTAGACCCTATACCAAGTTTGCCTCCCCTTACTTGATAGTCCGCGACTAGTGCCTACACCTCCCCCAAGTTATCTTAGCACACCTAGACCCTGTATCAAGTTTCTTTCTTACTTGACAGCCCGTGACCAGTGCCTCAAGTCCCTAAACTCCATAGTCCTTGAGACACTCTCTCTCTATGTGTCCAAGGCTACTATAAGTGCTCGCGACCTTGACTAAAGTGCTCACACATACATCTATCTACCACGTGGCCTACATCATCATCGATGGCTCAGAGGTGGTTTTACTTTGTTGGGGCAGGTTACATTGGGTTGTGGGGTCTCTCTCTCTCTCTCTCTCTCTCTCTCTCTCTCTCTCTCTCTCTCTCTCTCTCTCTCTCTCTCTCAGATTTTCACATGGCTCCTCACTCTTTGGAGCCTCACATCTTCTCTTTTCTTTAGTCTTCTTGTCGTGGCAGCTTCTCTCCACGCGTCCGTCTCTTCTTTCAGTCTTCTTGTGGCAGCTTCTCTTCTTGTGTCCATGTCTTCCTTCAATGCTTCCTTTAGATCTTCTTGGTGTGGATCCTCTTCTTGGAAAGAGATATTCTTCTTCTTTCATGGTTGGGGCCATGAGCTTGTCCGTTAGGTCTTCTTGCTCCATGATGTGAGCAACATGTTTCAATGTTTTGCTGACAGATTCTTTGGGTTTTTGATGTTTATCTTGTGTCATTATGCAATGCAAACCCAAATTTATGCGGGAGGTCTTACCTCTTGCCTTATTCTGGACAAGGACAGTGTCTGTTCCCATTTTTACAATGATGTAATGTGCCCAATACATAATGCGTATAGCATTCATTCTAATGCACATTCCCAAATGCAACTCTGGTTGTGAATAATCTTGATTTTGAGTGAGATTTATAGGCATTAACCAAGGGTTAAATGCAAAATGATGATTTTCACAAATTTATCAGCACAATTTTCCCAGAAATTACATTAAATCAAGGGTAACCAATTTGTACGGGATGATTGGAGTATCAAACCAACTCCGAATTGCAATCTGAAGTTATAGGGATCTGTATCAGATACCTAATGGTTAATTTAAACCCTCAATTGCACCAAAATATAGTGATTAATCACTGATTAGTAAATTAATCCACTGTTTTGTGTGCAGAAAACAAAGTATGCGGGGAGTCCAGATCTGGTGCCTTAGACTTCAAATGAGCTCAAATGCTTTCAAAGGCATCAATAGCAATGAGTCTAGTAGAGGATTAAGCCAAGAAACACAAGATTTGACCAAATATTGAAAGTTAATCTCTGTTTTACCAAAGTCACCTACAGATTTGATGAAGAGCTTGGATCTCATTGTAGACTTGATGAAACTGAATTCTGTCTTCACCAGCTTGTAGAGCATGCTTGAATACACCTTGGGCTAGGAGGAATTAGAAACATTTGATTTGAGTAAGAAGAAATCTGTAAATTACTCAGAAAAAAACACGCCGGCCAAATCGTTGATTTCTGCTTCCTTCGCTGGCGGTTTACTGCGCCATCTTGATGGGCTTGAAGCCAAGGATGTTGACTATGTTGGGCTAGAAGCACAAGACCTAATTTAGAGTGTACAAGCTGAATGGAGTCCTCCACTGGCTGGGGGTGAAGGCGTGAAGTGAAAACTAACTAAAATTTTGATTATTTGCTAATTATCTATTAATCCTAATTAATTAGATAATGGGCTCATAAATCTGATAGATTCTAGGCATGGCTCTGATAGATTCTAGGCATGGCTCTGATACCATGTTGAAATTTGAGCATTGTGATGAGCTATGGTGGATCAAACACTAGAATCAACATCATTAGCAAATAATTAAGATGTAATTAGTAGGTAATTAACAAATAAATTAATGTAGGCATGGATACTCAAAAACTAGCAAATTCTCATTAGGGCTATGCCTCAATTTATAGAGTTTACATCAAGCATCAAATCCCATTGATTTCTCCATGATTCACTCCCAGAATATCTCCACCTCTTGCCTGATTCTCTCCACCTCTTCTCTTTTCCCTGAATATCTCCCAGAATAACTCCACACTCCTAAATTCTCTCATGCTACCCTTTATTCTCTCCCAGTAGATTCTTCTCACCTTTTCACAGGTTCTTTCACAATTACATCTTCTCTTTTACAGCCTCTAACCAAGGGCTTGTTCCCACACACACCCCATTCACTTGTATTTTTAACATATATGACATCCTTTTTCTATGTGATATTATATCTATCTCTATTATGGAATAATTGTGCAAGGAATGGAATCTATTATATAATAAAATGATAACATGATCGAAGGCATTAAATGTTAAAAACGATTGTGCTTATTTTTATTTGCTTAAGCGTGTTTAATTGCACTAGAATAAAACTTAAGCGTGTTTAATTGCGTTGAAAAAAAGAACTTTTCAAAATACTAAGTTCTCTTCCGAAGATATATTCAAGTTCTTTTAAAAAATGCCACTATTTCTAATAAACATCTTCTAA